>NW_026641383.1:1822500-2140000 GCF_028554395.1 Pezoporus wallicus
TATGAGGAATGGGAGGCCTATATAAACGCTGCTGCTCTCGACCATCGCTCTCATTCTGCCTTTGCGGAGCTAGCAGGCTGTTACGCCAGAGGGTTTGCGGATGCTAAAAATATAGTTGGAGCCCAGTGCCAGCGATTCGCTCTCTGGCTCTCCTCCTGCTCCCCCCGCCTTGCCAGGAATGTTTCTGTTTTCTATGGTAATAAAGCTTGGGGTTATTTAGACGGTAAACATATTCCAGAGTATATTATTTTTGCTGGGGAGAGGCGATCCAGCCATTTGAAAAGGAGTAATTTGGGGGATGTATTTGCCAGCCTTTTCCCGCGGGTCTGGGCATAGGGACTGCTCTCCCAGGAACATGCGAAACGGGCGCTGCTTCCCCATCTTAGGTTTTAACTTCTTACTTTTTGGGCCCTGCAGCCCTCCTGGAACAGAGACCACGATGATACGGCATCGACGCGCTCCGGGGGAACCCCCGGACCTTCCAGCGGGGGACACACATCGCACAGCGGGGACAACAGCAGTGAGCAAGGTAGGAATGGAGCCCTCATGCTTTCTTAGCTGGCGAGAGGTCACTGATGCGCTCAGGGACTGGTTACTCTCTTTCCGATGTTGAAATGTGCTTGGGTATTAGGGGGTTTGTGCTGAGAAAGGTCCATCTTCTTTTTTTTGACACTTTTTTTACCATCTCCTCCTATAAGAAGGATTGGCATCTTTATTTCTTCGACCCTGCCAGCAGGCACGTGTTAGAGCAACATATGTACCAGATTTGCAGTATGCTTAATAAAAATAAGCAATGAGAAGTTGTTGGGGTTTTTTTTTTCCCTTCATTCAAATGGGTTAAAAGATGAAATCTTCAAAAGCAAATGTAATTAAGACTGCAGAAATGCATGCTAATATTTCAAAGATGCCGTCAAAACTTTGCTGCATGTAAAGTGGTTAGCTGGCCCATTTTACAAAATCTGGAGCAGTGCTTTTATTTACTATTTTTACTCAATTCCAATTTACTTGAATGCAAAAAATGTTTTGTTTGAGTGCCAGGCCAGAGCAACTGATTTAACAGGACAAGTATGAAACAAGCTTGGTGCAAGTGAAGTGGGACATACCACAAATGATTAACGCTGACTCAGAAGCTCCGAAGTCTAAAAAGCTGAAATTCTGGGTTTTTTTCTGAGAAGCTGTTTAAATACTTCATACTTTTTCTAAAGAGACCAACTGCAGTGGATTTAGTGTTAATTTAATGCAATTAAAATTTAAAAAGGATCCTTAATCTGAATATAAAAGAGAGTGCTTTATTGAAGTTGACTCTGAACTCACAATAGGTATATACTTTTAAATCTGGTTTTATGATCATGTTTCATTCGAGTGCTGTTAGACAACAAAGGAATTCTGTTTCCAAAAAAAAGGTTGAACAGTACTGATTAGCATGGCAAAGTCTGCATTTAACAAGATTAGTTTTTAAACTAAACCAGTATATTTTAATTTTTTATACGCATGGACCTAACGTACATGGTGAATAACATCTCTTTATAGAATTTTAAGTATTTGAGACACTTTATTGTTTAAAGAAAAGTTGCTGATTTCATCGCAAGCATAGCCTAGTAAAAATGAGGCCTGGAATAGTAAACTGTTTCAGAGCTGAGGCAGAAACTGGTAACCTTCTGACCTCTAACTTTTACTGGAAAATGATATGCAACATAAATTCAGGGGGCCTTTTTTCTTTCAAGTATGTATACGTATATATTCTAGTGGTGCTGTTCACAATGCTATAGTTGAAGTGGTGTCAACATGTTCATTAGAGCCGCTTGCTTTTGGAGCAAACTTTAAATCCATGGGGTTTTTAAGAGTGAAAAAGCTGCTGCAAAAATAGTCTTTGAACTAAATATTTGGAGGACTTCTTTGTACTCGGTTAGGGCTGTTCTTTTATCAGATGGATGTGCGCATGTTTATGTGTATATGTACGTGGACAAAACATCTGTGGGTAGGCTTGCCAGCGTGCTCCTAAAACGCTTGGGCTCTTTGGAAATTGAGCTACTCAGTTCCTGATGTACTTTTAAAAGATTTTTCAGGCTTCATTTTCTCTTAAATGTGGCATTTTACTAGTGGTGAGTGCCAGTCGTATCTGATGTTTTATCATCACTGTCCTGGTTGGCTCCTAGCAAGGTGCATGCTATAACTTCTGTCAGGAAGGGTTTTCTAAAGGGACTTAAGAGCTTGAATCCCATTTTACATATCTATCTGCAGAAAGACTTGTCAGTGATCCTTTATTTGGTTCAGACAGCTGAGTATGGTTTGTGGAGGCTGCCAGCACTTGGTAGATGCGTTTCATGGAGAAGGCAAACTTTAGGGAAGAGTGAACAATAGTGGGAATTTGCTGACTGGAGCTCTCAGGTCAAGTTTGGGAAAGGAGTTTTGGAAAGGTGACCCTGTCGAGGAGGTCTCTATTTAAGGTCTCACTTGCCTTCAGGCCACGTGCCACCTATGGAAATAGCTTTTTGTTTTTGAGGAATGGGGATGCGGGAGGGGTGTTGGTGGTATTGCTGAGCCTTGCTCCTGGTGTTGTTTGCTCAAAGCCCTCTGAAGGTTGAGATTATGAGGAAATCTCATTTGTTAAAGCACACCCATGCCTGTGTATACACCCTGTGTAAAAAAAGCGTGGTTTAAGCCTTCCCACATGGGGAAGAAGTCAAAACCCACCATCCTGAACGACCAAAGGGGAAGAGAAGAAAAAAGATAGCAAATATCCTGCCTCTCCCTAATTACATTTAAGTTCACAATGCGTGATTTGGAGGAATTTCTTCTGTGGCTTGACGTGAGGAGTGGCAACACTATGGGTAAACTCACGTACTCACCTCTGCTGGATGCTTTTCTTGGCAGCAGGAGTGGCCAGCGTGGCACTGCCTCAGCAGCCAGGTTCCACGGAAGGGTGGCAGCAAAAGGCTCGGGACCCCCATGCTCATGCCTGCAAGCACAGGCGTTAACTCGAGATGCATAAGTTGTGTGACATATATTTGGTGTATTATGGGCTTCCCTATTTTTAGGAGTTTGTAAAAGTTCCTCTTGGTTCCATCTGTCAAGAGTGCGTTTGCCATTTAAAAAAACAAAACTAATCACCAGAAATATCACCCTCTAAAGCTGTCTATTTTTAGGTTGTTCCCACAACCTACTTCCCTTGTTGGGGTAGGTAGAAGCACCTTCTGGGCCATGTTTCCAACCTGGCTGCAGGTATCACAAGAATGCGAGTGTGAGCTTTGCATTTTTAGAGAGGCACACAGACTGGAAAGCTTAAGCCCCTTAATGAAAGTTGTCTTCCTCCACCCTTAACCCAGACTCTGTTGAGGTCCTGTTCTTGGACTTTGGGGGATTTTTTCTTCTTTATCTGATTCATTACAGCTTTTAATCCTCACAAAGTGCATTTTTTTAACCTATTTATGTCCCTATGTACAACACGTTACCTTTGAAAACATGAGAGAGTTGCTCTTTCCTGTACACATTTTGAAGTCTTTTCTGCCATGTAAATTTATTTACTTAGTAAATAGTACTGACTCCCAGCTGCTTCGATCTGTTGTAGAAATCCGTATTTAACTGCTAGGGAGCTGTTCTGGGGTCTCGTGCCACTGAACAGCAGGATATGTTATTGCATAGCACGTTGACACAACCTCTTATAAAGGCCCGGTATTGTGTCATCGTAGGGGATGGTTATAGTACAGGAATGCAGAATAATATTATGAAAAAATTTCATGGGTTATTTTCCTGTTGCTCTGAAGTTATTGTGAAGGGCCTTCCGAGGTCTGACATCAAATGATGCAAAGAGGTCTGAATTTAGACAGTGGGGAGAGAACTTGTAAAATTCTATTAAAAACTAAAGAGAAGCAAGTTCTTGGGTGCAGAACAGCTTTAACTTACCGCATATTCTAACTTTAAAAGATTCAAGTTTGGGGTATTAGCAGATCTATTTTGTTTGTTTTTCGAGTAGTGAGGCCAGGAGGACACTGAACAAAGCCGTGGTACAGTCACTTTTAATCCAGAGTGAGGCTCTCCTACATGTTTATCTCTCCTACATGGCTTAAAAGCAAAAGAAAAATAATCCATCAGTGCCTCCTATTTGTGCATATTGTTTCTTTCCCATTTTTTTGTGCAAGCCTCAGCCTGGGTTCAAAACATTTTTTTAACCTCCAAATAATTGTTGCTCTTTCAAGCCAGGAATAGAAAGCAGCGATATTTCTTTATAAAAATGTATCAATGGCTGCAATAGTTTGTTTTTTTTCCAGGCTTTTGTAGGAGTTTGGGCAACCTTTAGGCAAAAAGGCAATCGCGTTTATTATTGCCGGGAATCTCAAGGCGGTTGTTTGGAGGCTGCGAAGGCAGGCGACAGAGCCGGGTGGAGGGGGAGAGAAGGGCCACATTATGTTCCAGATGACTGAGCAAGGATTTATATACCAGCTCGCCTTTTTTTTTTTAACATGGGAGAAGAAAAGTAATAAGAGCGGGGAGGCATTTGAAGCGGTCAGATGGCCGATGACTAATGGGATAGGTGGGCAGGAGCCCGCGGATTGGGTGTCTTAATGAGCACATTTCGCACCGAGTTTGGGCTGCAGTTCCCCTTCACCTTTGCCCTTTATTGACCGAACTGACACTTCATTTTTCACATACTTCCAATTATGGCTGAGCTTAAGTGTTGCCCTGCCTCCTTTCTTTCTTGCCTATGGACGGCTCGAGAGTGGCTGAGGCCACAGAAGATATTTTAATTTGAAAAACTACCATAGCAAGGCAGGTTTAGGGTGTAACCTGAAACTGCTGTCACTTTGCAGTTTCTCCGATGAAAACAAAAGTTTTAATGTTTCTTGTTTAGTGCTTCCACCCCCCCCTTTCTCCATGTTGAGTGGTGAGGTGGGGGATTGCTTTGGGGGCAGTTGGGTTGGGGAGGGGTGTTTTCCTTGGGGTAAATCCTTTTTGGCAGTACAGGTGCTGTAGGTGAGTCACCCAAGTAATGATGTAAACCCAAGTAAAAAGCAGTGCCATGCTGGAGCAATAGCTCCTTGTTCCCTCTCAATGCGTTGTCTTCTCAGGAGGCTTCTTGTGATGCGATGGCCTGTGGTGTACTTTGCCTAATGCTCTCCTTATGGAAAAGCAAAGTGTAATTGTGCCTGCTCGTCTCAAGCCTTAGATGAAAGGTGTGGATTTGTTGTTTAGGTAGTATCTATTGCATGAACGTGGATTCGAGTGTGGCCTGGTTGTGAGGCTTTGAGAAGCAGATGATGATGATGCTGGGAGAGGCAGGTATGATGAAGGCATGGACGAACCTCCAGTCCGCAGCCACACCTTTGATATACAGGGAGAAGCGTGATACATGTCCCACAGCCCAAGCCTTTGTGCACGTCCATGGTGGCTTTTATACACAGAATCCTTCCAGGGCGGAAATGTCTGTTTGCTTTTGCAGGGCTTTGGGGGTTTCGGAGCATGCGGTTTTCCTACCAAATGTGAATTCTGTCGGAAATAGTTGGAATAAGTTGCGCTCGCATGGGATGGGTGGGTTTAAGAACAAAATCTCTGCTGTTAGACCTTAGCTTCCCTGCAGCACCGCTGGATTTTTCAGCGTGGCTTTTGCTACCCCTTGTGTCACGTGAGGCTTAGGTGAGTAGTGAGCGGGCATGTCACCTGTGTGCTGGTGGTGATTGCTTTGCATTTAAATGCGTGGAGAGTATATCAACAATTATTTACATCCAAACAGAGGCCCCAAACCCACAGAAGTATTTATCTCAAAAAAGGAAAAAAAAAAAGTGTAAAGTATTACCTACTTTATTATGTAGCCCTCTGGCATAGTAATGGCATGGCATATTTTTACTATAATATGGTAATAAAAGAATATGTAAAAGGCAGACAAAGGTTCTGTCTTTTCACTAAGGTGACCCCTGTTACCAAGTAACTGCTTTACTTATGAGCTTATTAAAAACTCAAAAAAAATGAGCTTTTCATACTTCACAGGCATTGATGTGAAAATGAGCTGTCCTGCGAGTAGTTTTCTTGATCATTTTTAGAACAATTGATTAGCCAAAGAGCCGCTGTCATTAGTTGACATTGACTGATAGCAATTTGTCACAAGCTCCGAAGGTCAGCCAGGCAGTGGAAGCTTCGGCTTGTCTTTGATTGACCTTTTCTGATGCCATTATCATGCGATCGGTTAGACTGGATGTGACCCTCGATTAGAAAAGACAGGGCATTAGTCAACAGGGGCAGCTCCCGGTATTTTTCCTGGTGCTTTATGTATTGTGAATCCCGAATTAAGCGTAATAGGCTTGTTTGGCAACGGAGGGGTATCAGTTTTCTTGCTGAGGCTCTGCCATCCCTTTTTCTTTTCTTGCCTTTCCATCAAGCGGGCAGTGCTCAGTTTGCTTTAAATCAGCGTGAGCACCTGTGCCCCCTTCCTTTGACGTGAGATACGAGATTTAAAACAGCCCCATCTTTATCTGAAACTCTTCGTGTAGGTGCGTATTCTTCGGCAGCACCAGCATTAATTATTTTTATCTCCCCAGAATCATGTTTTATTTTTTAACAGTGATTGAGTGGTTGAGGATTATGCTCATAACAACACGATGTCAATTTATCATTCTGCTCTGAAGCCGGGGGGCGTGAAACTGGTTTTTTCCTCCTTCTGGTTTGGTTTCTCTTTTCTTTTCCTTTTTTTTCTTTTGGGTCTCATCAGCCTGATTCAGCTGTTAAAGTTAGATTTCAGCAGCATTAAGCCTCCGAGCCTCAGCTAGGCAGGGTTATACTTCCAGTATGGTGCATGTGAGAGGGTCCTTGCTTGGAAGCGGGTGTCTGTCATCGTTCGAGCATCAATCTATTCTCAGTGTCAGGATTTATTTTAATCATTTGCATTAGCTTCAAATGTCTGTTATTAACAAGCGTTTTGCTTTTCACTTTGGCAAAGCTAACTTAAATACTTATAAACGTTGCTTGTTTTGCCTAAATTGCGGGTAGTGTAGTCATAAACGAATTCTTTTCCTTGTAAAAAACCTTCCTTCCTCCCATTTGCCTTTCAGGGGAAACCTGAATTTCTCCATCTAAGTACCAACTTGTTTTTCAGGTCAGCCCCCAGAGATAATAAGCAGTTCAAAACCAGCACATCCATTTCAGCACGGTTTAATGCGACTTTCGGTCTTTGCTTAGGAAAAGCTTCCAGCTGGGAGGGGAGCAGAGAGGCAAGATCACTGGCATTGCTGGCAGAGTAAAAGGAGGGAAAAAGACTTTGGGAACTGTTTACCTTTAAAGTGGCTATGGAAATACAAATATTCCTGACTTCTCATCCAGTCTGCAATCAAGCAGCAAAATTCATGTGCTGGAGTCCTTTTTATTTTTTCTTGGCAGGTTTTTCTAAATTTAAACATGTTTAACCCATTAAACATCTGTGTGGCTGTGCGCACAAGTCTAAGTATACGTAGATATGTATAGAAGAACATGGCTCTGACCCTGAACTGAGCATCGCATCATCAGTGCAGGGATTTTACAGGCCACAGAGTGTGTCTGCGCAGCCCTGGATGTGTTACTGAGGACAAGATCCTAAATATTCCAAGCAGGGAAAAGGGGTAGAAAATACCACAGTGCTAAATCACCTCTTAGGACATTACCTAAAACCTCAGGTGTTGGACTGAAGGGCATCTTGCTTTTTTCTTCAGATGAGGTAGAGAGGGGTTTGGTTGCAAGTAGCTGTACAAATAGGTTTGAAGTTTCCAGTGTCCAAGATACCCCTTTTTAACAGGACCTTAGTTATGTTCTGAAGATCACTGATTCAGTTTGATTTAGAAAAATAGTTCCTTGAGACAACTGTTTCTTAGAAAAATTCTGTTGAGTTCTTTTTTCCCTTATGCATCCTGGTCATGCTCCTTTAGGTTGCTGTGGCTCATGGAAACCAATGAGCTTCCCATCTGGTCCATGTGCTTTCCACCTTGAAGGCACCAGCCCTATCCCCATTTGCCTCTCCAGGTCTTTGTGGCTTCAGCTGGGTCTTTTGCTGTCTGATGCAGGCAGAGTGTGACTTTCAGGTGTGTGTCATTGACCTCTTTAAATTGGAGGTTAAAAAAGCAAAGTCATGCTCCTGAGATAGCCCCTGCTTTTGAGAAACGTTTTGTGACAACGAGTATAAACTCATAAACATGCAGTGTTTTCACATTAGTGATGCAACAGGGTGTGCTATCGGGCTGCATTTTCCTACTTCTCACGTGAAATGTTGGGAGAGGGGAAGAAAACATGACTAAGTTTGGAAGAGAAGACTTTAAAATAATGAGTTTTATATGGAGAAGCTGGGTGCTTGTCCCATAAGGGAAGAACTGAGAGTGCATGTTCATGGCACAGGAGCTTTCTAGAGCATTAGCAGATTTAAAACAAACAAAAATGTTTTATGTGGTGGGTTAAATTTATTGCTACAGTGTGCTCCGGAGGTCAGCAAGGGACAAAAAGAGATTAGACCAATTCGTGGAAAAATAGGTCCTTCTGTAGCTATTAAAAACCCTGGTCCAGATGCAGCTGCTGGCTCAGGAAGCTGCCCAAGTGCTGCTTGTCAGAGCCGTGGCACAGCCACTTTGGTGTTTCCCCCCCTTTCTTTATGGCTTTCCTAAACACCCGTTATTGTTCCTGAGAGAGACTGACATGAGATCGAGCTACTTGGACTGATCTCCCCCAGTTTTTATGTTAAAATAATTTTATAAAATTTAATTCAGGAAATAAGAAACTGGATTTTTTTTTTTATTATTTATCCTTTTTTTTTTTTATGGCTCTTGCTGATGCTGGCATGCTTTTGTTGGGAATAAAGTAGACATAGTTTGTATTTTCTTGCCCTTATTACCCTGGTGGTGGGAATGGTTTGACGCTATTCATTCAAATTTGACAGGTGATTGCTTCTGTAAATGAATGCACTCAAATCATAATTGTTGCAACAGAATTGTTTGATTACCTGGCGGTAGCCTCTTTCTCTCTGATAGCTTTTGGATCACCTGTTTGCTGAGAGCATTTGACAGTCCTCATGTTTATTACCCAATTGAATGTCAGTAGCAATTGCAGCTAAAGATAAACGAAAATGCAAGTACTTGTTGACCTTGACTTTTTTCCACAAGATATTGGACTTGATGGCTCTATTGCTGTTGAACTGATAAGAGTTATAAACAGTAGTTGAAGGAGAATGTTTTATTCCCAGAGGAAAATACCACGCTGCTGTGGGAAATGGCATCTGACTAGCGCTCTCTGCCAAATTTGCTTGGTTCACCTTCATTTAGGCTGTGGGAAAATAAAATACAAATTTCCCCTTTTATGACTTTAATATCTCTGCAAACATGAAATCCTGCACTCTTTGTAAAGTTTTGTTGGCAGACTGCGCCAATAACATCCAGCGAGCGCGAGGCCTCGCTGTGTTTTATGATGTGCTATAATGAGGATTCTCAATTCTTCCTCATTTTCGGGCTGATTTGATAATTACAGGGAGGGAGCAGAGCTTTCTTCTCCTATTCTGTGGGAAGCTTAATATGTCTATAGCCAGCGTAGACTGGGAAATGTGTGGCTGCAGGTGCGTGTTGCCAGAGCATGGCACCCTGTGCTGGTGGGAGAGTGGCCTGGGGATGAAGGCAAAGTTATTGCAGGGATAGGGGGAACAGTACTTTCACAGGTCACATTTGTAGCTGGTTGTTTGGGCAGCGTGGTTCTCTTGCAGTTTTTTGGGGGTAGGGGCCAGTTTAGTGTTACCTGTCCCAGCTGCATTTGGGGGTGGCAGGGATGAGCCCCCTGCCACAGCAGATCTTCCTGCTATGACTCCCCCATATATATGTATGTGTGTATTTATATATTTCTTCTTCATTTCTAATCCTGCTTCAGTATGAAACCTGAAAGACTTCAGTGGAAACAGGAACAGGCAGCAGGCTTTGAGATTTGCAGGATGAAAGTCATTGTATAAACATTACACGTGAAGAGCTCAAAAGGCGGTGGAATTATATTGTTTAAAACATAAGTCCTTGTCTCGGCAACTGCCCTGATAAACTCCGTACAGTATTGTAGAAGCTTGTTAAAGCACTGAAATGCAGGATTAAGCAGTGCTGTAGCAGTTAGCAGAGTCAGACTAGTAATCTTATTGCATTGTTGTTTTTTTTTTAGGTAAGATTAAGCTAGCATTACATTATATGTTTGTGGGTGAGGGGGCATTCTTCCAGGGATTAATTAATAGGATCGGCGCTGTAAGATGCTGACATCATTTTTTGTAAGCACATTGGTGCATACAGGCTTTTTTTTATTCTCTTTTTGAATGAGATGGGACCTTCTGTGGGCAATGGGGGTAGGCCCTGCGGTTTGTAGTGGTGGCAGAGCCACCTGTCACTGTATAATTCATCAGGGACCACTTCCCTCTGGCCTGGTGACCCACTAGTCAGTGCCGTGAGGAATACCAGAGGGAGAGGCCCAATGTCTCTTCTCCCTGAGCTGGTATGGGATTGCAAGGCTGTGACTAAGTAAATGCCTGATGCTTCTCTGGCAGGTCTTTGGGTGAGGGTGTTGTTGGTAAAACCTTCTACCTCTCTGACTTGTCTCTTTAGCCATGATGCCTTCTCTGTGCAGCATTTGCATCTTGGGTTTGGCGTGCTTGAACTTCTGCTGCTAGGGCTCGGGAGGTGAGAAAGGGCACCGGAGAGCCTGGCTGTGCCCATGACATGCTGTGGGAGCGGTGTCACATCAGGGCAAGCACTATCTCCCCAGGTCCCTCTGCCACCCTCCTGCACTCTGTGGCTTGGGAACTTCCTCATCGCCAGGTGGTATCTCTGATGTCTAATAGCCACAGATGATATATAGAGAGATATATATATTTATTTATAGATTATTTATTTTCTTCCTCATGAGCGTTGAAAAGCTGATACAGATTTTGCAGGCAGTTTTTCGTGGTTGCCGTTTGCAGAAGCTAATGTGGAGGTGTCAGAAAGAAGAAACATCATAGAAGTAATTAAGATTATAGTGTGGGCAGCCTTTTTGAACTACTTGTCCCTTAGCTCCTTAGGTTTTCTGTGGCTGGTCCTGTGCCACAGGAGAGCAACAGCCCTTGCAGCCTTGGTACTGTGTATCATCTCAGGGCTGTAAATGCATCTTTTGCAGGAAGGCAGGAGAAGACCTACTAGGAGGCAGCAGTTAATGTCCTCAGAAAAGAGCTAAAGGTGGTGGATGTAACCTAACTGATTCTTAAATCTTCCCCCAGTGCTCTGAATAGCAGTTAGTGTCACATGGATGCATGCTAAATATATTCTGGAGTCTGTAGTGTCCCGATGGACTTTGAAGAAGGCATATCTTAGTTCTCTCTGGTCAGCAAGTGAAGGTCATGGAAGCAAGGCTTGTAGGATGGAGAACCTTTTGTTGTTCTCATTGCTGTGCCAAGAGCATCTCCTCCCTCCCTGGCACAACACTGAGGGAGAAACCCAACCGTGGTGCTTCTGGCTTGGGGCCCTGGGTTATAGCACATGCACTTCTATATCGACTGCCTTTGTAGAGCCGGGGGAAAAGATAATGTGGTCAGTATTAACTGAACTGCTTGAAGCAGAGTGTCATAACTTAAAATTGTATTTAAGTTTCTTTCAGGGAACTGTAACATCGGAACGTAGCGGCCTCTTCCTAAAGAGTAGGGGATAAGATGCTGGCAAATTGCATGGACTGGAAAAGAGGCAATAAAATGGGGTTGAAACATGTTCATGCAGTACTACTCCTCCCTTTACTTACTAAAGCATCTCCTATTCATCCTCTCTTGTCTCTGGCTGTGGCAGTGAGGGTGCCCTAAGAGAGGCTTTGGTGCAGAATTCCATCCGTTTTCTTTTTTCTGTGTCTGTCTGGAGTAACCCTTGCAAATTCTGCCAGCTGTGTAAAAGCAAGAATAGTGGTAATATTCATTCAGTTTAACTTGGTGCTATGTTGCAGTTTTGTGATGGGCTGTAGGTAAAGCAGAGGGCTGTTTTAAGCAGACTGAGCCACAAAATCTTTGAATGTCAGCGTCTAAATATTTAAAGTTTGTGTGTGTGTTTGTTCATACACATGCTTGGATGCGACTGCTTCCCACTATTACACATTTTTTATTCTGTGAACCTGGCAAGAAAGGTGGCAAACCAAACATTCTTGTGAAGTACAGGGCCTTTTTCCTGTGTTTCCTTTAGGAAGAGTGTTGTGCTAAGTTCATTATTACATTACATTAGGCATTACAGCCACAAGAAACAAATTAGCAAGCAGTGCTAACATTAGTGTCTCCCCACATATTTAACCCAGCTAAAATACCCCTGAGGAGGCCATACTTTACCAGGTTGAAGAGCAGACTGGCAAGCAGAGAAGACTGGTATAGCCACATTGTCAGGAAATGTGAAGTTAGTGACTTGGTTTAATTTGATCCAAATGAAGCTGGTGATTTGGTTGAATCTGATCTCCATAAAGTAACCAGCTAACAGTCTGCAGGAATGCAGGCTGCAGCAGGAGAAGCATGTTAGTCATAACATGGGTTTATCAGCTCTTCACCATGATTAATTGTATCATATCACTGAAAAGCAGGGTATACACAGTTATTCAATTTTGCGGCATGGCTTCCCATATGTAATGTTTTAATATAAATCAGAATTGCCTCATACAGATGAATTGAAATTCAATGTGTTACTAATACACAAATTTTATTTACTGTTGCATTTGGTGTAGGTGAAATGACAGTATTAAACTTAAAAGTGCCTCCCAAGTTGATAAATGCCAACTTGATGCTAAACTTATTAATACTCAGTTAAAATTAGCAATCAATTTACTTGGATATTGGAGGTTAGCCAGGGATGAATCTGAAGTAGCATTAGGTATATCATACTGGTCTGAATACATCATACACTGTTGCAAAAGCATTGTGCTAATTTTAGCTTACAAAGAGGATGAAGATAAACTGCCTGCTGCTAGTTTGCCATATGCTATCCTGGTGATAATATTCAAGCAGAAAATATTCTGCAGAGTCTTATTGTTTCAGTAAAAGAAAAGTGGATAAGAGTTAAGCAAATTTCTGCTCCATAAATACATAAAAAATAATGAAATAAACCAAATCTCAAATGCTAGTGGGTGAGACCTGTGAAATTTGTTTTGGTTTTATTGGCTTTCATGGGAGTCAACGATTTGTTTTAGTATATATTTGATCCAATTGTATTCATTTCTCACATGTAAATCTTAAAATCAATCTAAATAAAAATCGATCTTCGTTCCGGTAGGCAAAAATATAGTCCACTTTGCTCCTAAGTAGTTAAGCCTCCCATCCTTCAAGTTTAGTACAGGAATAAAGTCTCTGCTGAGCTGATTTTTCAGGAGCTCCTCCTTTTGCTTTGTTTATTTAAAAACATAAAACATGTTTCAGTTTCCATATGGGAAGAATTTTGCTTGTGTAGCTTCACTGAGAAGCATTTGCTGCCTCCATCTGCACCCGCAGCCAGGAGAGGGGTGCATGGGGAGGGGGTGCCCCGGACCCCCAGGCTGCAGAGGGCTGGGGGGAAGCTTTGCATTAGCAAGTGGTGAAAAGCTTGACCTTCGAGTGACCCGGGTCAAGCAAACCCCCTGCTGAAGTGTCCCATTTGGACATGGATACCTGTGGGGTGAGGGAGGAGATAAAGGCAGGGGGAGGAAGATAAAGTAATCCCATTGACCTGGGGATTTCTCAGATATTATAAGCGAGTGATCGGCAGGAATAATAAAAGAGTGGCAATATTTGCCTGGCCCCCGTATCTGTGTAATGTCATTTCCAAAGGGCTGGAGTAGATAATAGCAAATGTGCTTTCAAGTATCAGATCAATCTCTTGAAGTGATGGGGAAGGTTGGATGCTCTGATCTGTCGGCTGCTGGAGAGTGTAATACAATCCTCGTTGCAGCAGAGAGAATTGTATAAATGGACAAAGATGCACTGATTACATCTTTTGCTAAAGTGTTAAGTAAAAGATCTGGCTATAAGAGATGGCAGGTCTACTATTGTCCAGTCTTCTGACTTGTTTTTATAGGGGTTTTCACAGGAACAAATAGCAATTACCAAAATAAAAGCAAGTGGTGTGGCTGGTCCGTATCATGGTAGGACACATGCTCTTGAGTCAGTGTGGGCAGGAAGCTTGGCAGGTCTGTCCCCTACCATTGCCATTGCATCTTTATCTCTCTGGTTCATTGTTTGCCACTGAGTGCTTGAAATTCCAGTTTCCAAGTAAAAGCTTCCTGTTTCTTGCATTTACATTCAGTTTGGCAAGACATAAATTTAGCTATCTATCAAGGAGGGCTTTTTTTTAACCCTTAAGTAAGGCAAAATAGGAAGAAGAAATTAATTCTGATTTGATGATAAGAGGTAGAATTTTGCATTTTCCCAGATTCTCAGTGGCAGGAAGCATGAGGTTGTATCCTCATGATAAGGTGATGGATGGGAGCCTTTCTATCCTGAGTAATTTTAGCAGGGGCCCTGAAGTCCGACCTTGTTTAGAAGCAGAGATGGGCATAGTCAGCTTCTTTCATTAGCCATGGTTTCCTTGTGATAACCTCACTGCTTGTGAGTTTTTACTGTTCTGTGTAGTATTCAAAGCTAGTAACGTGCATGTTCTTGTAGGCATCTCAATCCTGAATTTCCCTCCAGAGAGTTTCTGCTTCTCTCCATTGACTGTGGAGGGACCCAGGGAGGACTACTCACCTCGCTCAGACACTTAGCTTAGCAGTCTGACTTAAATGCTTAGAGCAAAAAGGGATGAACCTGTGCTAAAATTTGTTGTTTCTTTGGGAAGGAAATGTTTGCACTTGTGGAGAAGCTGAATGAAGTGTTTTGTACTGGTGAAGATGAGATGAATGGGTTTAGGTGTTGTGTGTGGGAGTGAGGCTGTGTCTTCTGCAGCTCCCGAGTACACTGGCCTGAGCATCTCATAACACTCACTGTCTTTGCTGACCTGTATTGGTAAACTGAACTGTTAAAAATCTTGGCATTCATAGAAAAAAAAATATATATGCATGTGTATATATGTGTATATATGTATGTATTTAATATTACTCATGGGGGGCAGTGTCTGTATTACCATGCCTAATTCTTGTGAGGCCAGGTTTCAAGCTTTCTCTGCCATCAGGAGGATGCTTGCATCATCAGTGTGTGTGTGGTCTTGGTGGAAGGTTTTCACATGACTCTAGGAGCTGGAGACTTACATATAAAATCTGACAGGTGGGGCTTGTGAAACCTTGGAGCAAGGCATTGCTCAGCTTCCAACTAAACAGCATTGAGGTCTTCCGTGAGATGAAAGGCTCCATGAGTAAAGCCTTGAAAGGAGACCTGTTGCTGAGTTGATGTGGTAGGAACAGCCATACTCAAAACAATTCAAGGCTTTGCTTTGTTGTGCTGTTTGGGCATGGGGTCTTTTGGCTGCTGGCAGTGCAGCTGTTGGGACTTCTCTCCACACACCATCCTTGTCTGCTTTTAAATGTAAAGCCAGAGTTAAACCCATTTCCACTCCAAACTAACAAAATGGATATTTGGTCCATTTAAGCACACTAATATGTAATCAAAAAAGCTAATTTGTTCACTTTGTTTTGTAGTTGTATTTGTAGCAATCCTCACTAGCAGAGGAAGTGGAGGGAGGGTGGGGGTAATAAGTTTTATACAGAATACTGAGCTCTTATTCCCATATTGAAGTCCACTGTGGATGCTATCCTGAAAAACATCTCTGGATTGTGTGCTGTGACCCTGCTGTGCCGCAGAAACATTAAATTCAGGGCTTGGCTCCTTGGGAGTCTGTGAGTGCAAAGCATGGGGATGGTGCTGGGTTTTGAGTGCTGGAGGCTTGCAGGCGTAGATGCAGGGCAGATTACGAGCAGCGGCAGTGTGGGCTTTCATTCAGCACCTTGTCAGCATGCCTTATCTGGGATCTTGAGGAATGAATGACTTTCCAGGGTAAACCCAGGGAAGGGAACTGAGCGAGGTGCTTCGAGGGATGTCCCAGCAGAGGCTTCCTTGTGAGCTGTTCTGCTTGCCCCGTAGGAGTCATAGCCTGCACAGATCCCTGCCTTGGAAAGCTGGACTTTCTGGCGTCTTTGTTGACTGCTTGGAGACTTCAACCTTCTTATGTACAACTTGTGTCATCTTTCAGTTAACGTGTACAGCACCCACCGCCCTGAGCATTTCCTTGCATGGGCTTCATGTGTAGCTCAAGGGAGATTCTCCACATGGTCTTGCAGGCAAGAATGTATTGCCCTCTCCAGGTGTATCTTTCCTTGCTCAGGTCACTGCAGAGACCGTATTCTTTGCAACTATGGTGGTTATGTCAAAGTCTTTTCCATAGAAACTGTTAAATATAAGTAAGAATGCTTTTAAGCTGAACTTTGATTTTCATCCAGTGATTATAGATGAAAATCTCTGTCTTCCCTTCTCATCTGCTTAGACCATGGAATTGCAAGTGAAGCTGGTCAGGCAGTTTAAATAGATGACAAAACTCAAAGTTGTTTGCATAGAAGATGGCAGCATGATTAGCAATGGTTCAGAGGGTGGTATTGTTGGCAACTGTTCAGATAATTGACAGATATTTGTGAAAGCATATTCCAGTCTCAAGAGAATCACCAGTTTTGGCATCAGTGTTTATTGCTCTGGGATTGTGATGGGAGTGAGTGTGGGTCTGTGGCCAGAGACACTCTTTTCTGCCTGAAAAGCCTTGGTGGCCCAGTGTTAAGATGAAGATGCTTGCCTCCAGGTTGTAAGTGATCAGCTGTAGAGTAAAAGTTGTGTATGAAGCAAGCCATTCAGAAACAGTTGGCAAATTGTGTTTCCATTCTGCTTAACATGTGATGAGTTTATTAGAAAAGACTCATTCAGACTGATGATGAAAAAGGGAAATAGTATTTACTAAGATTTATTCAACTGTTGCAGGATAATTTGAATACAGGTTTTTGAGTATTTTCTTTCATTTTTATACATGTCTGAGTGCATGTCTTTCTATACATATATTACAAACTATACTGGTCTTCACCAAAACAGTCTGCTAATGTTTTGCCTGCCTCTATCAAGATGCAGCCTGAAAGGACCACTCTGATTCGTATTTTTAAGGGATGTTGTTCTAACCTCAAAAACTGATACTTCCTTAGCCAGTGCCAGAAAGCCCTTTCTGTGGTTTCATTCTCCATTTCTTCAGCAATTAAGAATCAGGTGGCATCAGTAAAACAACTGATTTTAATAGCCACTTTAGCCACCTCCATCATGGGGAGGAAGCGTGCAGGGCTTCTGCAGAGCCTTGGAGCTCTGCAGTGTGACCTCAATTGACCAGATGCAAAAAACAGTGCGACTCTTGAACGGAAAGGTCTGCATCATCCAGACTGTGCTGACTCTTGTCCAAGAACACACTGTTTACCTGTTCGTTCCAAATTGGTCAATTTTCTGCAAGGCCAAGATGTGATTTAATACTTTTTTTTTCCCTTTTCTCCCTTATCTCGGTACAGCTTGGCTGGTTTTAGTGGAGCTACTCTTCACTTACATGTAGATATACAGCGAGGATCATGTTTTCTGTTTTGACAATTGAAGCCTGACATTCCCCCTATTGACCTATATATTCTCCCTCCCTTGTGTCTGAAGATATTTGTATATTCATCTGCAAATGTGCAGGCTGGCCACTCCAATCAGAAGTGACAAACCTGACCAGTTAATTCCAAAATGTCTGAAAATACATTGCCATTAGCATGAAGCAGCCAAGCTTATGTTTGGCCCTGGAGATGATTCATCATCCAGACCTTAATGAAGGGTGGGATTTTCCTTAGCCTAATAAATAGATTTTGTCTGGGGAGGTGAGAGGCAGCAAGGGAGAATGTATTTGCCCAATCCTAAATAAAAGCCTATTTATGCCTAATACATTGGCAAAATTATTCCAGAGCAGTTCGTCCATGAGAAAATACCAACCTTGTGACACTGCCAAGGTCAGAGAGACCTATGGTGATCTGCAGAGTAAGTTCAGGTCACCCAAGTTAAATCTGCCTAGGGGCTGACTTAGCTCACACAGCACATTTTTTCCAAGATTATAAAAGCAAACATCTTCTATAGATGAAGGCAGAGCTAAGAGTGTGGTCAACTCTCTCCTTTGAGCCAAGGTCTGTTTTTCCCTTCTGCTTTCCAGGTTGCTCCTTCCATTTCCTTTCCATTCTTCTCTTTTCCCAGCATTTACAGGATGCTCAGAAAAGTCCATCTTTTCCTTTGTGTGGCAACCAGTGCCTATAAAAGCCTTCCTAATAACTGCATGCACAGGAAAGGCATGGGGACATCACTGGTGTTTAACCAGGAGCAGCGCTGGCTCTGTGTGTGTGGTGTGTCCTTGCATATCAGTTAAGAAGCGTGCCTTGAAATTTGGGGCAAGAAAGATGGGATGCACAGTAGAAATGTATTCCATGGTAACCTCAAGAGGGAAGGTACAGGTTATTCACCATTCTGAAGGTGAAGCTGGTGATTCTGTAGGCACTGCCAGTTTGTCCCAGGAGCAGACAGATCAGGTGGTGAGCTGGACAAATGGGAGTTCTCATCCATCACTCATCCATCACTGGTAGAAGGGGTGAGACAAGGTCCTCAGCCCTTTCAACAAGGATGAGATTGCTTCAGCAAGAAAGCAAGATTATTCTTCCATGTGGTCTATACCTGTCATGAGGAAGCTGATGCCTGTGGTTTTTCGCCTGCCAGAACCTGAGGTTTTCTTTAACTTCCTTGGTTACTCATTCATGCCATTTAAAGTACATTAAATTACTAAAAGTAGGCAGATTTTGCTTTCTATCCATTTCTACTACTGTTGCTATTAGAGATAATGACAAGTTCTATAAATTGAAAAAGAAACACCTGAAATCTTTTTGGCTTGCTTTTTGAAGGGTGTTTGCGTTTTGTTTATATAAGCATATGTATTGTTTTTAAGACACTGGATTGCTCTTTGCTAGGCCCCAGCTTTGCTTTGAGATTTCTATGGGATTTTGGTTGTTGCAAAGGAATGGAGTCAAAGAGAGCTGAAGTGGAAGTGGCTGAGTTACTTCCTTCCCATACTTTCTTGCAATTGGGGCTTTGATGCCACTAGAAGTAGGAATATAAGTAATACTCAAAGTCTGGAGCGCAGTAGGCGGCTTTTCCCTCTCCTACCACCAGTCTGCCTATTCAAGGTAATCCTAGGTAGCTAATGTCTAGGAATAAGTAATGAATGAAGATGAGAGATAAAAATAAGGGGTGCACGCACTTGTAGGTAATATTCAGGGGAAGTTTTTAAGTGTCTAGCACCAATCTGACTTTGCTTTCACCTTCGTTACATGTTTTGGACTCTGATATCTCTTTGCTCCTGGAGGATTTGCTTTTGGGTTTGTTGTTTGTTTGTTTTAATTTGGAGAAAACCCCACACCCCAACCTATAACTGCACTGTAAAACAAACAGCAAAACACCAGAAGCTGTGATAGAAAGTTGTAGGAAACCAACAACATGCCAGTGACATGATGAATGCATTAAGCTGGAGCCAAAGGGGACATGCTAACTTAGTAGGTCTGAAGTGTCTGAAAGCGCTGTCAGTGCCTGCATGTCCCTGGGTAGGGAGCTCACTGTCAGTGCTCAGCCTGGTGTCCTAGGTGTTTTTTGAGGCATCAACAGTGGCATCTGAGATGCTGTTGTCAAAAGAGGAAAGGTAGATGAGATGGGGGCATTTTATTCTCATCCCTTTTAATTCTGCCTCTTGCAGTTGCAAAGTGACCACTGTATGTGGGGAAACAGAATACCTGGTGCCAGTATGGCATGCAAAGTCAAGTTTAATGTTAGTTTTCCTTCAATTGTGCTTTGGTTTTCATTGTCAGATGTTGCTGCTGGACTAGGGACAAGAAAAATAATAATCTATTGGCTTTGATGCTACTTTGACAGGAGTAGATAAAATATACTGCATGTCAGCAAGAACTTTTTCACTTGACACATGGGAACTTCCAATTGGAAATGTCTCATGTGGGCTTGGTAGGTCATGAATCCTGACATGCTTGAGCTGCAGCTAGACTAATTCTCTCCTGTTCATTGTGGTTATGTGACTTTTGTGACATATGAGATCCAGCCCTGCAAAAGAGAAATTGGGGCAAGCAACATTTGAACTATAGTTCTTGCAGGGCACACTGAAGCTTGAGCCAGCATTGGTTGGTCTTGAATTGGTCCAAAATAAAATGTTTTAGTTTTGTACAACAACACCAAGCATTTTGGTCTCCCTTGCCTGACAATTAATTTTTAAAAAACTTTTGTCAATAAAAGAACTTAATTTTGAATGGTTTAGACAATATCAAGTTTCTGACGCATGTTTTCTGTTGTAAAACATGAAATCTATATTGGCATCTCCTCTGGGGCAGGCATGCAGGTAGCACCTAGGCCAGTTTAGGGAAAAAGGCCTACTTAAATGCTCCACTGTAATAAACTGTTCCTACAGATATTAGTTTATGCGTAATATGCTTCTGATCTTTGCTTTGAGCCTCTTACAGCTGCTTGTGCTCAGTCCAAGAGTCAAGTGTCTTAGGAGCTCGATAAACACAAAGATAGAGCCAGTTGTTAAGGAGCTGTAGAGATTTACAGAAGTTGACCTCATGGCCATTTGAGGTATTAGTTGGGCTTATTTCCCCCATGGCAGAGCTGTCTTGTGCTCCTCTTGCTGCTTCTTGTGCTCCTGCTTTGCAAGGGAGTAAGTCCAACCAAATCCAGTGGTGGATTTAACTGTGTCTTAGCTGTATACAGTTGACTTTTCATGGAGAATGCAATTGGTGGGACCTTTAACTGGGAGGGCCAGCTGTCCTGCTGAGGTTGGAAAGAACAGGTTTCAAAAAAGGCCTATATTTGAACAAAATGAGAGAATGACTGAAACCCAGCTTTTCCCAGTAAGTGGTAGGGTCGTCATGCTGCCTTTTAGGTTAGAAAACCAAAAAAAATAACCCCAAACTAAAACCAAACCTTTTTAAGCTTTTTACCATTCTTGGTTAAAGCAGGATGTTTTTCTGTTTAACCAGATACTTTTCTGTAGGGTATTTGCTTCCAACTGCGCAAAAGTAAACTTCTGTTGCTGGCAGCAGAAAGTTGTTTGCTTCCCATACAATGAATTGCTTTCTTTTCAGTATTTCATTCGGCACATAGGTGCATGGCTCCAGAAATACTGCACAACAACTATAACAGTGGAGTTTTCTGAACCCCATTAAGAAGAGGTTTGCATTTCATTGTGCAGAAGAGGTTTCCTTCGTTTCAGCTGTAAAAAGCTACTAAACAAATGAAAATGAGTAAAATCTGGGGGTCCTCCCCCCCCCCATTCATCAATGCTGGTTTTACTCTTTGCATAGACAGCTAATTTGCTCATTGCTTGCCTGAAGGGAATTCAAGTCAGAGAGGAGGGTTGAGTTACTAGAAAAAGGTGCTTCTGTCTCTAAAGAACAAAGTACAATGATTCAAGAAAAGAACTTTGAAAATTTGTCAAATGCCAGAGTGTCATTTATACTTGTCCAGTTTATTCCATCTATAAATATTTGTGTAGACTATTTTTGAAACTGTTTCCTTTAGTATCTTGTAAATATGGATACTATCTGTGACTGACAACCTCCTACTGTTCATGTCGTGGTCTGAATCATTGCATGAAACATGCACCACATATCCTAAAGAGACGCATGCAAACCCAAATGCATGGTATTTGTTCCTTGCCAAAGCTCATTTTCAACCTTGTTGTTCCTCATTATATTTTTATTAAGTATATTTGAGAAGGCTTCTTCCTTAAGGAATAAGGGAAAAAAAAATCAGTCTGTTGTCAACATCATGTTTCAAATTCACAAGCAGAACTCCATCATTGCTGTAAATCGTTTTGGGGGCTGTTCTGTAGGCCATTCATGTGCTGAGATGATTGCCATTGACCTCAGGAACTCATAGGTGCTTCCATCACAACTAACTAATTGTGGATCACCAGTAGTAGAAAATGTTTTTCCTAATGAAGAAATCGCACAGTTATTTTAAGCTTTCTGAAGTGCCTTTTTGCTGGTAGCCGCATCCTCAGCTCATGTGCCTTGCTCAGGCATTGGCAGATTGAGAGTAGACAGAGTAGGTTAATGTTACATATGCAATATATGCATGCACATGTGTAAATTTTTTAAACAATGTGTTTTGGGGAAATCTTCTGAACTCACTGGCCTTTTCATGTCAAAGCTTTAGTTCTCCTCAACAAACAGGTACAACTTGGATTGCCAGCTGGGCATGCATCCCCAGATTATGCTAGTGCCTCTCATCTCTCTCCTGGCACACTTAAGCACTCAGCCCCCTGTGCTGCTCAGCTTGCCTCCTTCTCCACATGGCTGTAAGGAGAAATGATCAATTCTGAGTAGTGAACTTATCCTCCTATCCTTGTGGACATGAATATTAACCACCCTGACTCACATCAGAGTCATTTGGGTGTGACTTTTGCTCACCACATTCCTTTGCCAAGTTGGAGCTAGTTGTGTCAGAAACAAATTGAAAAACAAAACAAAACAACCCAAAACCTCCATATTCTTCTTTGACTGCCAGTTCCTTTCAGCGTTGGTGGTCTGAAATGGCAGTACTTGTTTTAAGTCCTGTGAACAGTAGGTTGTGGGAAATTCTTTGTCTTTTGCTCTTGTTTTATGGAAAGACTTGTTGCGTCCTTGCAGCTGATTTTGGGGAATTCTTAATTTTGTAACTTGCATAAAAATTAAATTTCACTCATATATCTTGTTTTGCAAAAAGTCAGCAGAGTGGATGTGTGGGTATCCAGCAAACTGGAGATGAGTTTCTGCAAGGGATAGCATAGGGAAAAGTGCAAAAATCACAATAGTTACTCTAAATTAGCACAGAGCACTGAAAAAAGGTTAAGGAAAGTAATTTTGCAATTTCAGATCTCTCTAGTACATTGTGTTGCTTAAAGTTACTAATAAACCCTGCTTTCCAGTTACCTGCACAGGTTACTAAAGAGATGTGGGTTATTGGAGAGTTTAAAAGAGAAAAGGGACCAACACAGCTGTGGATGGACATTGAATAGTTAAATATTTGGCTTAGATAATGTAGGATTTCTCATGCTAGCACAGCAGGAATTTGAGGAACTTGCATGTAAATGCTATTTAAAAAAAAAATAGGATAGAATTAAAGAACTGAAAACACAATAATGAAAAGCCCACAAACTTTGGGGCATCATATCAGGATTTTCAGTTCATAGCACCAAAACCATTGAAAGTCTAGTACAGAAGTCAGGTTTTGTCCAAACACAGTGCATAGTTAACTTATATTAGCTTATGAAATGCAAAAGTAAGTGCAAACCCTGGAGTTCTAGGACATGGAAGCTGCTTTTAACAGGAGAGATTTGGAAACGTACAATTAAGTTCAACACAGGGAGCTTTTAGAGGCCACTGATTTAGTCAGCACACTTAAAAGTTGCTCTGGGTCTTTCCAAGGGCTTCTGGTTACACATCTTTCACATTTCCTTCTGTGAACTCCTTAAAGCAGTGGATTTAGATGCTTATCTAGAAGCAGACTGTAAAAGCTGGAAGGTAGTGTTCATCGTATGGTTTGGTGGACCTCAGCAAAACTGGTGCCTTCCTCTTACCCCCTCCCAGCAAATGGAGTAGTGGACTCCAAACGTTTCTCAAATCTCATGACAGAAGTGTGGGAAGCAGGATAATATGTTTCTCTGTGATATAAAACATATTTCTACTCCAAATACAGATTTAATCCTAGCACAGGGCTACGTGCAGTGAGAAAAATCCTGTTACATTTGGTGATGATCCTTGTAGTAAGGCTATATTTAGCACTGTGCTATTGAGTTTTCTAGTCACTTAAAATCATTTGAGGGTGTTAGTTTAAAGAGCTACGTGCAAAGGCATGGATTTTGTAGTCAAGCAATGGGCTGGGGATTTTAGGGCATCTGAATTTCTAACCTTTCTGAAATGTCCCTGATTTGGGACTGGGACTGTTTATGTAGTATCTGGGCAGCTTCTGTGACTGAGATCTGAGGATGGATTTGGGAACTGGAGTGGCTGAAATTTGCCCAGCTATGCCACGCTGCCTGCCTTTCCAACACTGCAGGGTGATGACATTTAATTTCGGTTCAGCATGGAAACAAGGGAGGAGACCTTGAATCACTACCTATCTCCTGCAACAGCTATGGCCACTGAAGGAGAGTACGTGTGCCAAGTGGCTCTCCAGAAGCACCTATTTTGACATCATAAGTTTATAACAGATCATCCAGGACAAAAACAGCATTACCTACACAAGGAGCTGCTGTAAACTCAGTTGCCCTTTGCTGCTGCTTCCTCTGATTTTTGGGGTAGTGGGAGGAGAAGAGGACTTGTAGGAAGTGATGGTGGCATAGAGGGGGATGCCGCAAGAGGAGCCCCCGCTGGCACGGCCGGCCTGACCCATTCAGCAGGGCTGAATACGATAAATGCCGCTTTATCCTTTCTTGAAAGGAACAAGATAGCACAGCCTAAATGCCTGGGTGTGCTTAAATAGGCAACTCTGGGACGCCAGAGTCGAGGGCGTTTGAAATCGGAGCTCCTTGACAGCCGGGGAGCTGCCACAGGTCACCTGCCTCACTCCATGGGGACTGGCCCAGGTCTAGCAAGAAATCGTCCACGGACGAATTGTAGTACAAATTCCTTTCTTTGTTGGTTGGCCTCTTTCACTAGACCATGGCCTATAAAAAATTGTGTAAAAACAATTCTTAAATATTATTTGAAAGGGCAAACGGCCACGCTGAAAGGTTTGACAGTTTGACATATAGCGCCTGGTTTTGCTCGCTGGGGAGCAGGCGTGCGGAGCCCGGGCTCTCCTCCTGCTCCTTACAGGCTCTGGGTTTTTTCTTTTAAATAGCTTCTAGTTGCTGTGCAGAGTCGCTGTGCTCCCAGCAATTTGACAGGCAACGAGTCTGCTTCAGTGATCTTAAATCCTTTTAGACTAATTTGCGAGCGAGCAGAAAAACAGCTAGCACCTTCGGATCCAGCACTCCAAACCAGAGTATCAGGTATTGCCAATTAAAGTGCCATTTCCAACCATCATATCAAGATGGATTACTTGCAATTCCTCTAATAATGTCACACTGTGCCTAAAGAGAAAGCGAGCTGGAGTTTCTCCATGGACAAAGGATCTGTGTTGACCAAAGTCATCGGCTACCGAGGCGGAGGGAGCGTGATGCATATCGTGCACACATCCGTGCATATGTGTGGCGTAAATGCGAGCGCTGCGCCTGCTCTGCCCTCTGAATAGCCACAGGCCATTTTGAAGAGCCTGTGGCCCCTCAGTCACTGGCCTGCTAGTTAATTGCCACACGGACTTTGTGACACATGGGCAGATAATATGACATTTTCGGTTTCTGTCACTAGCAAACGCCACAGCGTTGCTTGCACTAGTTGCTAAGAAGCTGTCAGAAACCATTAGCAGCTGGCTAAAGTTGCCCTATGGCATTTCCTCATGGCATCAGCAAAACAAGCATAAATCACCCAGTGGAGCCTCCCTCTATACTAATGAGGCTGTAAGCTTGTTTATGGACTAGCATCATTTCTATGATTATTTCCACCTTTTCAGTTCGCCTTCATTTGGCGGCAGGAGAAGTCAACTTCAGGAACAGAGTTGCTGCTGACATTTTACAAATGCACTTCGTAGCTGCTACCGTGTGGCTGGTCAGTGGTGCTTCAAGTTTGTTTAGAGATCTTTAAAAAGAGGAAAAGAGGGGGGGAAAGAAGGGAGGGGGGGAGGGAATCTCTGGAGACCTCACAGAGGTGAGTGTATTGAGTTGCAAAGTAGATGGAAATACTAAAATCCACAATTGACCATTTAGACTTCTCTCTGTGGTTTCAGTCTTTACGGGATCAATTTTCCATTTAAACAAGTGGAAGAGGTTAAACAATTTATAAAAGTCTACTGAAGCATTTGCTCTTAGGATAGCCGGGTGCTTTCTTATCCTCTCCCTGCCTTTCACTTTCTCTAACTTGTGTCGGACGGGGCCAGGGTTTATTGTTTTAGGCTTTTCTGAACATGCACCAGTATTTACACTGGATTGAAAGCATTTGCTTCCAATGAAAATCTTGTCTTAGATTACAGCCCAGCAGTGTAATTTCCCTCCCAGATGGGAGTAAAGTAGCAGTATTTGCCTAAAAACAGTAGGAAGAACAAACTGTGCATTAAGCCAAGGCTGTTTTTGGCTTGAGCTAATGATGTAACAGAAACCTTTTATTTGGGATAGGTCACTGCCAGGGATTGAAGGAGGTGATCTGGCTCGCGCTTGAAAGGTTTCTCCATTGTATCTACATAAGTCTTCACTTAAAAAATCCTGTTCCTAATGCTTCTGCTTTCATACAGCAGAAATAAACAGGAAAGGTTCTGGGGAGTGTTATAGGTGGAATGCAGAAAGCTTTTCCTCCCCTAATGGAGGATATAATTCAGGTGCCCCGGAGGCATGCTTTCAGGAATTCTCTTGCCCGAGGTAATGGGAAGCTAAGGCTGCTTGAAGGCCTTGATTATCTATTGATGCACAAAGCTGGAAAAAAAGTCATCTCCCTTGGATTATAGTAGATATTTCCATAAATTATCAATGAGTCCTCCTCCCGTCAGGCACGAGGCGATGCCTGCTAAATTAATCTGAAGGGGGTTTGAAATAAGGAGAGAGTGTATTTTAAAAAAGGGGGGGGGGGGGAAAGGGGGTGGGTGGACGAATGCAGGGAGGTGGTGAAAGGCAGTGTCATTAGGTTAGAAGCTTTTCATTTTTAATCAATGAATGCGTAATACTTTTCTTTTCCTTGTTTGCCTCTTGCAGACAGAAAGTGGATTAGCCCGTGGAATTTTAAATGCTGTTGAGTTGTTTTCTTTGCTCATGTTTCTTTTATGAATTATTATTTTATATGGTGAATTGCTGCTCTCTATAAAAGCCCTATTTTACATACTGGGCTTTCAAAGAATTTGTCGGATATCTGATTTCTTCATAAAAATCTTGTTTGTTTCTATAACTACCCATGGTTACCATTTCATTAAAGACACAGGCCAAGTCATAAGGACAATTATAAATTTGCCATGGTCAGTAAGGTACTAAAAATATAATACTAATAATAACTTTCCTTTTTTCTTTTTGGTGCGGAAAAGCTTTTTAACAAATCATAGTTTTGACAATCACATCCTTTTTTCTTTTTTTTTTCTTTTTTTTTTTTTTAATTTTATTCCTAACAGAGATAGTTTTGATTTAGCCCAGTTCTCATGACTTTCTTGATCATTCTTGCCCGGAGGTGTGAAAAACACTTGCCTAATCACAACTCGATGTTGTACAAATACAGTGTCCTTGGAAGCCAGGGTATACCGTTTAATGCACATGCAGAGAATGTAAAGACTGATTCACCCTGTGGTCTTGTTTCTAAACTGCTTTCAGGGTTTGAAACAAAAATTGCATGCCAACTCACTGGGCACTGCAACTTTTGTTTTCCTTTGACTGCTAGCCCATCAGCACAGACCCAAGTTGGCTGCTACGCAGTTTCATCCTCCCATAGATACGTTGCTAATGTGTTGAGAACTATCTGAGATTTTCTCTGCATTAAGGAAATTCATTCTGGATCAGTTGTTGTTTAACGGGAGCAGATTCCTGTTACGAATATGGCACACCAGCACAAAGCAGGGTGTTAATTCCTACAGTGTATGTCAAATTGGTACCTACTTATCCCACTATGAATTTCTTTTGGCTGGGAAGAGGGGAGGCCAGTTAGCTACCCACCTCCCATCAAAAAGTCAGGGGAAGTCAAACATCTATAAAAGACTTAACATTAAGTGATGCCACAACCCTCTGGTTATTTCTGAATTTGGGGAGAGAATATGATGTTGAAAGAGCTGCATTCACCCCACTTTTCACATCCTAGAGTGGGACAGGGCACCCAGCTTCACACACGTCATGGGGATGGGACACCATCAATGCTTTCCTAATTGCCATCTCAGCTAAAGTAGCTGATTGGAATGAATTTTTAGGAAGTGACCAGTGTGAAGAAAAGCCACTGTTTCCACCTTTGCAAGCTGATAGCTTGTGATTTTTCTTTTGTTATTTCTTTTTAAGCACTTTTTGTGTTATAGTGGCAGAAATGGCCACACTGTCCTTCAGGATAAACCAGAATGGGGCTAACACAGTTCTGAGACCCTCCCTCTCCCCATGTTTCTTCCCCCCCAACCCCTTAATCCCTGGTGAATTACGGTGTTAAAGAATTTATACCTCATTTAAATATTTATGCAGTTTATACCCAAAGCCAGGCTTCGGCTGAAGTATATAAAGGTAGCATAAGTCAAAATTTGATTCACTATATTTACAGGTGACGGCTTGGACAACAGTGTAGCTTCCCCCAGCACAGGTGATGATGATGATCCAGATAAGGACAAAAAGCGACATAAAAAGCGTGGCATCTTTCCCAAAGTAGCCACAAATATCATGAGGGCATGGCTGTTCCAGCATCTAACAGTAAGTGAACTCTAGATCACATATGCAAAATAAAACATGGAAAATGTCATAGTTGTAGTAGTTGTAGAAAGCAAAAAAAAATACATATGATGTTGCTGATAGGCAGCTCAGGGAACTTTTTTGAGCAGAGTTGTTGTTGTTGCCTCATTTGCTAGGTGCCAGGGGAAGAGCGTGGAGCGTATGTTTTTATGGTTTTGGGTTTTTTTTGTGTGTGTGTGTTGATTTTAGATTTTTTTTTCTGGTTGGAGTCACAGTTGTTAACAGGACGTCGCCACAAAATGTGACTAAGCTTATACTAATAACCTTGGCGACCTGTCCTGCCCCACTGCTCGCACAGCTGCAGCTCCCCTTAGCTGACGTGGGAATCGCTGCTTCGGAGCAGAGAGCAGTGTTCGGCTCCTGGTTCTGTGCTCTGGAGAACTGCAGAAAACAATTGGGGAGATCAAAAACAAAGCAAAAAGCAAACAAAGACCTTATTCAGATGTTTGTCAGAGATCGTCAGAAGCTTCATGATGAAAGGTCTGAATGTATCTGGTTTAATAGCAAAGAATAATTTTTTTCTTTGAGACACTCTCATTCCCAGAGTGTAAGTTACCCCTGTATTTAATGCTATAAAGGGGTGGGGGGGATGCACAGCTGTTACCACAGCTACCTGTGGGGTTTTTTTATTCCTGGGCTTGGAAATCAAAGCTCTGGGCAGGTGTGTGGGGTTAAGCCGGGTGCTGGAGCTTCTTGCAAGGCTTTATATTGTGTACCACACCTTCTAACATTAGCATTTAGAAAAGTGTTTCTAATGCCATTCTCCTTTGTCATCACACTGTGGTGATCTGTCACTGTGTTTTCATCTGCTGCGGGGGTGTGGGCCTTTGGCCCCAGGTTTTATGTCTGAGCTTTTCTGTGCTGGGAGAATAATGGCCAGGTGAGGGGCGCTGAGGATCTGCAGGTGTTAGTGAAGAGCGGCTCTCGCCTCTAATCCCAGTGGTTGACTCCCTCCCCTGCCTGTAGTTAGGGTCAGGATGAAACCAGAAGCTGGCCAGCTTGCCCAGCCCCAATGGGAGCCTTGCCAAGGGTGTACTCGTAAACTGGAGGAAGTGCTCATGCACATCTCCCCTCCATCCCCTGCTGAGCCAAGAAACCAGATATGTGCCATGACTCTTGTCAGCACGGGGATCAGGCAGGGAATCCTGCCCCGCGTGGTCCTCGGTAGCTATGAATGAACCTTCATGCTGGAGCACTACTCCTCCAAGGCCAGAGAGGGCCTCAGATATCTCCAAGCTAATCCCTTTCTCTGGCAGACTACATCAGCTGTGCTCCAGCTTTGCCAGGTCCTTAGCCCTGTCCCTGGTGCGTTCAGTACATCAGTTCCAAAGGCTGAGGTCCCTTCTGGTTTTGGTGGCTTCCCAGTTCTAGGTCCTCACCCAAGGTGAACTGACACCTGGTGTCTTTTTGCAGGTAGATGTGAGTTTAAGGACATTGGCCTCCAAAAGACTCCAGGGATGCTGTCCTTGCAGCAATGCTCAGATCAGTCTGATGCAGCTGGTCTGGGTTCTGATTTGAGGAGATGCCCTGGAGCCTCAGGTCAAGGCACACCAGGGAGCACAGAGCAACTGTGTGTCAGTCCTCATAATTCCCAGCTGAGGAATTATGAATCAAGTAGTATATATTAGTATTATTTCCTGAAAGTGGCCTTTTGCTTTGTTTGTGCTAGTGATTTAAACATCACCCTGGCCCAGCCACAGGAATGTGATGGTCTACCCTATTAAACTGCTTGAGCAGTCTCCAGCACTCTCTTAGTCTGGGCCAGCTAACACCCTCCAAACCCATTTGTGGGAACACGGAAGAAGAAACAGGGGCAACTCCTGAAAGACCTCATGGCAGGAACCACCCTTTGTTGAGTGTTTAATTACATAGGCTTGACCTGACCTTGCAGCTGGCTTCATGCACAGTCTCAGGACCCTATCACTGTTTTGTCTAGATTAGGTGTAGAGTACAAGTGGCTTTTCATTCTTCTGCTGTGCAGTAATGGTATGCAAAAGAGAAGAGGATAGTGCCTGCAGAGTTTGTTGCAGTGCTGGTAGCTGCCCTTTGGAGGCAACATCTGGACATCTGCCTGTAAGGTGGTCTCTTCTGGAAGGCTCAAATACTCAACCAGGACCTAGTCAATGAAACTGCTGCATTGAGCTGACTTGCTTTAAAAATCCACCACCACCTGTGTATACCCAGCCCAGACAGATGAAGCATGCAGGTTTATTTCAGGGCAGCCTTCTCTTCTTCTGGCACCTTCATGGTAGCTCCAGACTTGTCTGATCAATTCAGTAAAGAAGAATTGTTTTACCCAGTCCAGCCTTCTCTAGCTAGGACCTTGAGACAGACCTTTCCAATTTACTCTAGGTGGGGTTGTGGACAGTTTCCCCAGATTAAAACATGTCTGGATGACATCGTAGGCTCTTCCAAGCATGTGTTTCAGCTGGCAGTGCTCTTGCTGGAGTCAGAAGGCACCAGGGAACTCTTGCATCCAGAGTGATGCAGTGAGTCTTCTGTGTGGAGGAAGATATCCTCCAGGCAAGCACGTTGATAACATGGGAAGAGTCAACACTATAGTTAGTGCTAGAGCAATATAACATGTTGGCAAGCTGCTTGGGGTGCTGTACTATGCAAAATAACCCCACAGGCCCAAGTCGTAGCTGCAGTCAGAGCTGAGGAGTAAGGGGGTGAGAGGCTGAAGGAATTGAAACTCCAGTTGATTTATGAGGGTGCCTGGGCCTCATGACTGCTCTTAAAGTGCTACATGGTGGCATGACAGCATCCCCAGCCAAGCTCCTCGCTGAGGAGTGGTCACAGTGGAGAGATACCACATCATTTGTTTATTTGTTTATTATTAGTGAATTTGGTCTTCCCTGCAGCAGGAGGTGAAGAGAGAGAGGGAGGTGGTTCTGTTCAGGCATCGAACTTGTCAGGGCAGGCAACACCTCCCTTTTGCCCCCAGTGCTTAACCTGCCTTCACTTTCCCATCTGGAAAATGGCAGGGAAGAAATGAACAGCAGTTAAGCACAAAATTCAGCATCCCCTTGACCGCTGGTGCTTCCTAATTGGGGTGTTAGTTGAGAGCCCTCCTTTTCAAAGGCAAATAATTTTTTCCTCACAATCGTAATATTAATACACATCAGTGGCATGGAATTAAGCAAAATAGACAGTAATTGCTGTGTATGTCATACTAATGATTAATGGTTGGAAAGACTTAAAATAAGTGTTGGACGAATACAATCTTTCAAAAGCCTATAGGCTGATTAAATTCCTTTCATGAAGTTATTCCATCTCCAAGAGTATTAAGTTTTCCTCTGTGTACTGCTTTAATTTCCTAAGGCTTGTCCCTTAGTTCTCGTTTCCCACGTAGGAGGAAGTTCTTTTTTTCCTTACTGAAGGAATGAAGTCAAATGTAAGGCCATAGCCTCCCTGGTTGCTGAAGTGTTTGGGCAATAGTTCCCACTCAGTGTCAGGCTGCAGCCCCCCTGTTATTTTGACTGATGTGCAGAACTGAGTTGACATGCGCCCAAAGGGTAGGCAGGAGCTGTCCTCTGTGAACGGGGGAAGTACACTCTGAAACACTTCAGGGGATGAATTAATCCAGATTGTCCTTTTTTCTTCTTCCCTTTGGAATAATAACAACAACAGCAAAAAAAAAGAAAAAAAAATAAAACAATAACAAAGTGGCAACCAGACTTACACTTAAGGCTTTGCAGGGTTCTATTTCTAACTGTTCGCTATTCTGACTCAATTTTAATTAAATGTCTGGGTTGAAAGAGCTGCCCAGGTTGACCAATATTAGGCAAAATGTAGCAGTGGAGCTTGTTGGAATTTTTGATGGGAGAAAATTACACCAGCCTGTAAATACTGAGGTTTGTGAAATCTTTATTTTTTTTTTTAAGGATTTTGCTGTAAATTTGAGATGGAAAGAATGGCCTGTTACAATTTGGTTTAAAAAGAAAGAGAGAGAGAAGAAAGCTATTATCTAGTGAGAAAGTGATAACATCCCCAAACTGTGAAAGTTGAGTCAGAAATGAGGGGACATTGTGGGGTGGCATCAGATGAACATTGAATGCCATAGCAGGGTCTTGAGAAGGGACTGGGGCAAACCAGTGCTGTGCTGGAGCTGGGTTCCGGAAGTTGCCCTAAGGATAACTTCAGGGTGCGCTTCAGCCCAGCAACATTTTACAGACTCCTTTTTTTATTATTATTATTTTCTTTTTTATTATTTCTTGGATCACTTAGCATTCAGGGATCATATCTCACCACCATTTTTCAAGCAGATCTCCTCACTGTAATGTGTAGCCCTCAGCAGGGATTGTAAAATAAGGGAAAAGCTTGGAGGAAGGGAAGAGGTCACAACAATAATCTTACTTACAACCAGATCAGTGTAAATTTAATTGTGGCAACAGGGTTAGTTTCTGCTTCAACCCATACTATGCTTCTGTCCCAGCAGTGGTGCCTTTTTGTTCAAAACTCAAAGAAGGGAGTTTCAGGGGTGTTTTGCCAAGTGTTTTGTTCTCTCATTGTGAATTCTCTGCATCCTTTAAATCCAGCTTAATTTGAAATGTTGGGATTCAAACCTCATTTTGGGGATTATACAATGTAATTGGTTTGTTATATGATGAGTATTTGATGATCTTCACGTTCATCATCTAATCAGGCAAAAAAAGCCATAAAATTATAATCCCAAAAGATGTTTAATAACAATTTAAACTATTGAAGGCTTTATTTAAGCACATTAGGGGATTATAAGCTACTTTTTTTTTAATGGTGCCAAGAGGTAGATTCAAGGACTTCAAACACCTTTTAAAAAACAAATTGCCATGATTTAAAAAAATGAATGGGCCAAGGATTTCTTTCATGTAAATCCCATAATTTAATCATTATTTTTAACTGCTTTTAAAACAATTTCCTTAAGAGGTTAAATCTTACTGAAATGGGAAGCTGAGCAGAAAGTAAAAGACGTGGCTGAAAGATGTTGACTTTACAGTAAAAATGAAAGGTTATTTTCTATTATGTATCTGGATTTTGAATCTTTATTGATCGCTCAATGCCATGCTGTTAAAGAATAAAACTTATAATAAGCAATATGCAATCTGTTTAGCAAAGCTGTTATTTGTATAAAAGAATTTATTGGAAGCAGGTATTTTAAGAAGGCACTTTATATCCCAATCTAGCTGAGAAAAATAGTCTCCATTGCTCCAAGGTTGTTATTGTGATAGAAAAATATTATTACACCACTTAATTCTATAAGGTTTGTATATGTATGAATATTTTACAGACTAGCAAATTTCTAAGGATAAAGCAAGTGGATTTCATGTCTTCTCTCATCCCTCCATGGTTATGAGATTTTTGCCTTGGGAGGAGCGTGGGGTTAATTTGGCTCCCTGCCCCTACTCCCATGCAGGATGCTTGTCTGATTTTGGAAGGGAGTATAGCGAGAGGGCAGATGGGTACAAAAGTAGGCTGCTGAAAACATAAAAAGGGGAAATAATTGGCTAAAACCAGCGAAGATTTTCTTTGCTTTTCTCTTGAGAGGGTTTGGAAGCATTAAAACGAAACAACACCACCTCACCCCTGAAAATATTACTTAAATGAGTCTCCATCCTGCACCAACTGATACTTGCTCTGCAAAATGCCAGAGGGCTCCTGGAGCTCGTCTGTGTAACAGGAGTCATATTTCCATATATTGGACTCAGAATGGGGGGGAGGGTTGTCCCCCCTTTGTCCCCAATACACAAGTCTCCTCTTTCACTTGATTTTATTGTGGGCAAAACTGTAAAAATCTTTCTTCCACATCTGCAAGACTTCTTAGTGCCAGCTGTCCCAAATTCCTGGGAAAAGCCAGACATTTTGAGCTTGCCTTTGGTCACCCATGCACCACCATCCCCTTGGCTGGGAAGATGGGAGCCATTGCATCTCCTGCTCTGGTGCAGGTAGTGTATGATGAGGTTCCTCAGCTCCCTTCTGCTGGTGGAGGTGCTGTGGCAGTCATCTTCAACAGGAGAAAATGAGAAATGTTGTTATAGGAGAAGATAATTATTCCGAGGCTTTGTCAGAATTTAATTGAGAGCTCCAAGCAAGGAGAACAAACAGGATTTAGGTAACTTGGGTTTGAATTAACTTCTTAACCCTTCAGCCCTCCCAAAGTTTGATGGAAGATAGATACTTCAAAAAAGAACCTTCAGCATTTTTTTAAGCTTCCTCAAATTTGTTGCTTTTTCCTCCTGTCCAGTCCCCAAGAATTGGTTCATTTTCTAGTGTGGGTGAATTTTGCCATTTTTAAAGAAAATTGTTGTTTTTGGGGGGATACTCTTGGCAGTGCTGCTGTTGCTTCATGATTGCTTGGAAAGCACGCCTCGTGTACTGGAATCGCATGCTGTCTTTAAGATTATTTAAGTTGTCAGCGCTGAGCTATGCTAACAAACCTTTGAGTTTAGACCAGAAAGGAAAAATATAGGGTGCTTTAGTCAGTTGGTTAAGGAAACCAGATTCCTCACTTGGGCTCTTCTCACATTCAGGAGTGTGGTGTAGTTACAAAATCTGGCGTTTTTTTCCGTATCTGTTACTCAGTCTCATTTCTGATGAAGACAACCATCATGTTGTTTTAAACTACATGGCATGAGACAACTTATCACGGGCTCCTTGCAGGTCTTGGGAACAGCAGTGGTCTAGGGAAGTATTTTGGTTGAAATCAGAAGGTAGCCAATGGCCTGGGCTAGTTTTCAGATGGCAAGTGTTCATTCCCCAAGGGCTGCTATATCTTTTTCCCAGTTTCCCCCAGTTTCTACCTTAGAGGCACTGTTGTAGCAATGTGGAAGCCACCGGCACAATAAGTAATTTGAATTATTTGAAAGCTGCTGAAACACATTAGTATTTATACACCAGAAGAATTTCACATCTGAGTAGAAGCGAGGGAATACTGAAAAGTTGAAACATGATAAACATTAATTCAGATGTTAAATTACACTTGCTCTGGTTGTACTAGATCTCCTTTTGTTTGCATAAATATTCTAGGAAACGAGTACCAGCAAGAATGTTTGCAGCAATAAGAACTTTTAAGTCAACAGTAGCTGCTTTTCTTTCTTCTCCACCCTCTACTTGATTTTGATATTTGCAGCTGTGGCGTTTTGCATGTACAGCTTCATTTTGGAAATCAGCCTCCTCCAGTCAAGGCACAGAAATGTGTGATGTGATGTAGTCTTTCTGCATCCAAAGCAGACGTACGAAATTCAAGTATCACATTTTGAAGGCGGAGAGGGGGAGGGAAAAAGTCTGACCACCATTTTATAAATCTGGAAGTATCCACTCAAATATTTTGGCAAATAATTTGCAATATGGAGTACACCAAAGGTAACAATGGTGTCTTGCCAAACAGTGGGTGAGCAGGAAATTAGGATAAATTCATGGGTTTGGTTGTTCACTATTAGTTGTTTGTTTAGCTTGTCCTCTAACACAGTTGCTACAAAAGAGCCTATGTTGATTCTCAGATATGCTTATGTATATAAGTGCCAGTGATAATTTTTGATTGCCAATCCCCTCACCCTTGAAGGAGTTTCACAGCGCACCAGTGAAAGCTAGCGAATGACTTAATCAGATCAGGTAAAGTGCCAAAATATGAGGCACCAAACCAGTTGGGCGCATATCTGATGAGATGTGTTAATCTGTGGTGTAAGATAAGCTGCCTTTCAAATAGGGTCACATTTGGAAGTAGTACATCAAGTTGTGTAAGATGCATTCCCCTGTTCTGGCATAGAGTGTCCTACATCTGTTTGCATGAACTTAACCCTTGTCTGAACAAACCAGAACAGCGATATTGAGGTGAATATAGTTTGTTACTCCAGGACAGGCATTAGAAGCGAACTGGTTTTTTACTCATCTTGTTTCCTTTTTCCTGCATTTGCATTCAGCTACATGGATCTGCAATGCTGTAGCTTACACATTTTTTTCTCATTATCTATATTCAAGAAACTCTAATTCCCAATATTAACTGGGTGTATTTGCTGTCTGCCCATCAAAATTACCCACAGAAAACTTTTCTTGCGGAAGAGAATTTTTTGTTGTTGATGGAAAATTAAAATTTTCCAGGGATGATGCCACCCTTTCCCTCAAAATACTCAGCTGAAAATCCAGTTTTCAATACATGAACAACTGTATTGATCAGACTCATCTTTGCACTTCCAGCTCCTCACCCTGTAAGCTACAGCAGTGCTAAGTAGATGTGTAGAGAGAAGGTAAATAGGCAGAAAAGAGTTTAAGTTAATATGTAGTTATCTAATTTACCTCGCCTTTTGCATCATTGCCTGATTTAGAATCATAGTATTTAGCAGAGTACTCGTTTCACTTCAGTGGTGGGCCATCATTTTAATAATGCAAGGTCTAGGAGACTTACCACTGCATCTTCTGCTTTATGAACCAGAAACTTCTGCCCAGAAAATACTTCTCAGACTTTAGGTATAGCATGAATATTCTTTTCTTGGCTACTGGTTGACCTTTTCTAGTCCAACCCAAAATCCAAAATCTCCAAACCCCCAAATCCAAACCCCAACCCCAAAACCAACAAATATACAAAATAACCTTATTCCCACTATGATGCTTTGTACTAGTGATGAAAAAAGTGAGGTTGTCATGTTAGTGGCACTGAAGTGGTCTTGAGTCACTAGTAAAACCAAGGGTCAGTTCATGGTATTAATATGTTTTCTGAGGGCTTTCTTTGAACTCAGAAGGGAAATGGTAGAACTCTGTATTAGGTGGCTTGCTCTATTCATTACCTGAAGTCAGCTTTGAAGTGAAAGTCTTTTCTAGACTGCCCTTATTTATGTCAACTAGACCTTTCGGGGTCCCTGGTGATATTTTTGGGAAGGTAACTGCCAGATTAGATGAATCTGGCTAACAGATTCATTGGCAGAAGTCTGCTTATTTGCCATGGACTTTGTGCTGATCCAGGAGTTGCACTGTGCTAGCGTGGAGTGGCAGAGGATAAACCCCTGATTTTGTTGTTGAAACCCGAGCATGGGTCCGTCAGTGCAGCAGGTTGTAAACCCGGGAGGGGTTGTAAGCTTCAGTGCCTGGCAGAATAATTCTGAAGCTGTTAATAACCCAAATCTTAGGATTCTTATGAATAAAACGCAATTTTACTAATGTTTTCATAAACAGCAGTAATAGTGGCGTTTTAGTAAACAGTGGCATTAGTTGCATCAAAATTGCACCACATTGGCTTTTAAATTACTCCACCTGTCTGTATGAATAGGATTTTCAGTGTTGAGGCACACAGACAGCTGCTGCTAATGGTTTTTTTTTCCTCCCTGTGCAGATAATGCTGGCAAATCTACAGCCATCAAGGCCTGGTTTCTGATGTAAAATGGTACCTGACCTAGTGGCTCTGGTGCTACAAAAGGACCAGCTTTAATTACTAATGGCCGTGTTTTAGTTTTGTACTTGTTGATGTAAAAAATGTCATCTTAGAGCTGTGTAACCCCTGGTTCACTTCCACCGGCGATGGTACACCGGCTGCAATTATTTCCACAATAATTTGTGTTCCTCAGTGGCAGCTTGCAATCCTGCCTTGTTAGTGCTTGCATAATTAGCAGGGGTCTGGCCCTCCGGGTCCCTCTGCCCCCGAGTCCCGCTGGTTCCCCCGCACCTCAGAGGGCAGTACCAGGGTGAAATAGGAATTGCGCTTAGAAATCCCACTCGGTTTATTTGTAGTTCTGTCCCTCCATCATATTAGGTGGTTGTAATAGCCAGGAATTTATGGGGCAAATTCTGCCCTGAGTCATTCCCCATTAAACCCTTGGGAAGCTGGAGGGGTTATGTGGAGGCAAAGTCAGGGCACGCTGCTCATCTCGCTGGTTATTAACTAAAAGATGCCATTTTGGCTAGTAAGGCTGATGTGCTGCCTGATGCTGTTGCACCAGGTTGAGTTTGGTCGGGATGATTCATTTAGCAGCCTGGCGCTGGGCTTTAAAAGGGTTAAAGGCGATAATGGTGCCATTAAAAATCCAGCTTGCCAATGAGCTGTTTTGTGCAAATGGTATAAATATAAGATACACTCGCCTGGCTCATTTGCAAGCATTCTTTTTGACTTCTTTCACACAACTGGTGTTTTTGTGTTTAATTTAACAAGAAATGAGTAGTAAATGAAAGCTGCTGCCTGAAGTCCCACTGTGAGCGTGTTTTGCACTTGGCTCCCCAGTGAAAAGGCAATTTGTGAAATTATGTGATAGAGTAATTAGATGAAGCCAGGGCTTCTGATTGTTGCCATGCTTATGTGGTAAAGGTTTGCTGAGGAATTAAAAAAAACACACACACGGATTATTACCCTGGCAAGTTGGCTCAAAGCTTCTTCATTTATTTGTAAACAGAATATTTAGTGACCGCATAGGAAGTAGCTGTAATCACCAGCTCGTAAAGAAACCACAGCAGAGCTTTTGGATTTTTACAGAGTGCTCATGTAAAATTTAAGCTGGGAGGCAGAATCCCTGTTAATGTAATTAGGATCTAATTTACCACCCTTTGCACACAGATGTAATAATGTCTAGATATTTATTCTATCTTTAAGCACATTACATATACCTCAGTGCAGCAGTTACTGAACAGAAACAGGTGTGAGCACTTTCTGGATTCATTTTTACACTGTAAACACACAGCGATTTAAGGGGAAATATTTACCAAAAAAAATGAGGGGAAAGAATGTCTGCAAATGAGGCAGTAATGGACAGTTGCCCTTTATGTACTGATGGATTTCTCAATGGTTAAGTAAATTAAAGCAAATGCTAGAAAAATCAATAGGCTTGCAGAGTCTTGGTTGTGCCTCATAGACTTCAGGACAGAATGACAGATGTGGTGCATATGACCCATTTAAGTATTAATGCTTGGGAAATTGCCTCTGCGTGCAAGGTTATAGGCCTAGAAATATTGTTATATTAAATTACAGACAATAATATTTTTAAGTATATATGGAATTTATATGTTTCAGTTTAGTTGCTCTTCGGGCGTTACATTTGCCCTGGAAGATTAGTTGCGTAGTTGTTTCTCTGGAACGGTAAATCAGGTTTAAAAATGTTCAAGCCGTGAATTGTCTTTTCCAGGGCTGCCATGGACTGGCGAGCGTGTTGCACACTGTGGGGGTGCGGTGAACGTGTTAAATAAGAGCCATGCAGCCAATGTGTTCACTAGCAAATGTAGCATATAAGCGAGTCTAAATTAAATATCATTAAAAGGCGGCTTTCTAAATGGTGAGAGGGCTTGCGCGATACATAGGATTGCTGCTAAATCAGGTTATTCTGTGTGACTAAACGCGAAGTAAAATACGAAGTGCGTGGTTGTGATGCGCTAAGTTAAGGTAACCACCAAGTTGAATCTTTTTCACCAGTTTCTGCACGCACTGGGATTGGAAGGGGCGAGTTTGCATGGGTGGGATGAGTAAAAACTGACCCCACGCAGGAATTCTCTCAAAATAGAGATGTTATGATTAACCCAACTGGGCAGATGAGCTCTAGATGAGGTAGTGTTTGCCATTTCTGATTTCTGTCACTTCTTACTGTACTTCCACCAAGGCAGCAGGGAAGTAGACCAAGTTAAATGTCTCTTTGTGGCATCTCTGGCAGGAGAACTGTGAAAATAGCTGGGACCCCCAGTCTTGGTGTTGGCGTGAAGGCAGAGCAGTGTGTTGGCCGCATTTGCTGTCTGTGACAGCCTGGCTACCTTGCCAGTTATCCTGACTTCACCCCAAACACCTGTTTCTGTGAAGGGATGATGCATTTTATATACAATTAATGTGTTTAATATTAAAAGGGAGCTTTTGACTTTCACAGTAACGTTCCTACTCCTCACTGAAGCTCTTGCATGGAAAGTGTCATTACATTCCTTTCAAACATTAATTCTCATGTTTCACTGCCATTTGTGCAACATATATTTTCCTTTTCTTTCCCTTTTTTGTTTGTTTGTTTGTTTCCTGATGATCTGTGATCTTGGTTTGGGTCCTGCTGCCTCCTTTCTGGCTCCCCTTTTCCTAGCTTTTCTTCTCCTTTTCCCTGAAGCATGAAAAGTCACTGGGGAATAAAACAAAGCATCTCCACAGGGTATAAGGGCTGCACATGGCTACTGGGAGTGCCCGCGAAATGCTAGCATTGCAGAACAGCAGATTATTACTTTTGGGCCCATTGAGGATGTATTTGTCTGTTGAGACTGGATGAGAGTGGCTGGTGCTGAGGGCTGTCAGGGCAGGCTGAGTGATGACAGGCCCTTGTCATTTGCCCACATCCAGCTTCATTGCTATGGTGACAATATGTGGCGATGAAAGTTGCTGCTGAGGGTCGGACAGCATCCTCCATGGTTGCTGTAGCCAGCAGCATCTTTGCGACAGTGTGTTTGAGCTGCTGATGGCCCTCGGTGTCAGAGCAGCACCAAATCTCTAGTGACAGAAACAGGTTTTTGGGTATATGGGGAAATAGCTCTTGCCACCATTGCCAGCCTCTGCAACCTCTTGTGTCAGTGCCAAATTTGTCTTTACCTGTTTTAGTCATTTTTATGTGCCTCATGGTGGATTTTCTTGATTTACTTTGTGTGACATACAGGCTAGGTAAACTGGCGCTTACCTGCACAGCAGCACGGGATGGCTGCGGTCCTCCTCCCACCGCATGTAAAGCAAACATATTAATCAGCATATAGGCGATGACCGCTTACGTTAAATATACGTGTGAGGGGCCCCAGTGAACGGGCTCTTTTGTTCCCGGCCAAACCAGGAGGGATCAAAGGTCAGCAGGAACCCAGAAGCCATCAGTCAGGGCGGGTTTTGCTGGATCCCAGGGTTGTCAGCTCTGTAGTCACCCCTGGCAACCTGGGCTGCTGCCTGCTCGCCTTCCCCACAGCCTGGCGCAGAAGCAGAGCATCCAGCCTCCCAGTCGCCATAAAAAGATGCTGACATAAAGTCAGCATTCGAAATACAGAGCGAGCATTGCTGTGCACCTCTTTGTTATCAAAGTCATTTGAGGGTGAGATGAGGAAAAGGGTACATTGGCTTTGTAGCAAATGTTCTGCAGTGTTCATCTTTAGGATGCCTTGGCTTTGTAGCAAATGTTCTGCAGTGTTCATCTTTAGGATGCCTTTTAATGCTGCGAATTAATTTTTGGTTTAGTGGTAAATGGCAACTCGGAAAGAAATGGCAACATGCTGCTGAAACGTGCTTCTACACTTCTGAATATAGAAGTTCACTCTTAAAAAACTTCTGGTATGGCATTTATTTCCTCTGAGCAGATCGATTTATTCCCCCCCCCTCCCTGTGGTGTTAAAGTACATTTGGCAGTAATCAGTTTATCCTTATTAGAAGCCATGGCAAAAGGCATAGTTGCTGAGTCAATTTACTCCATTTACTTCCCCTTTTGAGCCCTAATGTGTCCCAGTCCCCACCCCTTACAGTGAAAACATCATCAATTATAGGGCTGACAGGAGCCTGGGACTTGGTGTAAGTTGCTCCTTGGGGTTATTCATCTCACACCAAAAAAAATTGGCACTCAGCAACATTCATCACTTCCCCCTACCTAAAATGATTGAGTAAACAGTGGGGTGAATTATCAGAGGGGGGAAAAGAAAGGGGGAAAATATGTTTGAGTATGTCGGAGGCAACTTTGGACTCATATGGCGAGAGGAATAGAGCCATCAGCTGACATGCAAGCTTCCAAGCACAGTTTAATATTGCTGCTGAAGCTGGAGGAAGGATCAGTTATCCTTCAGCCAGACGCCTTACGTTGCTGCTTCTTATGGCCTGACCTGCAAGAGCTTTTCTATTTTGGCACCAGCACTGGAAAAGCAGCTTCAGCACTGGCAAAGCAGCTTCAGCACTGCTGCTGCAGAGGTGTGCTGGGTGCCTGCCCCTCTGTCAGCTCTTTAGGGTGAAATACATTTAAAAAGCTATTCCGTTTACTCCAGTTTGATCCTGTGATATGTATATTTGTTCCAAACCCCTTGAATCCCCTCTAGTGGGAAATGCTTCGGAACAGGCTCTTCATTCTTAACTATGATATGGCAAAAACTTTGTCTCCAAAACCTCCAGAAATACAAAAGTGTGGAATAAAATGTGCTTTGCTACCATCACTTCCTCTCCCAACAAAACAAAGCAAAAAAGCCCATTGAGCTGATCGAATCCAAACATCAAAACATCAAACTTTAGGATTATTTAAATTTTCAAAGTCATCTTGGGGAAGAAAATAAAAAAGGCTTTGCTTCCTCTTGCCCCAAAATATCACACAGTCACGATAAGGCAGGAGAAATTCCCTCAGCCCTACACCTGGCTTGTTTTTATGCCCGGTGCTGTGGTTAGATGGTTGTCTAAATAAACAGAGATTAGGCAGAGGGCTTTATCTCAAAGCTGGCACTGGTTATCACACCGCTTCCTCCCACTCCCTCCCTCTGATTGTGAGTTGTATAAGAAGACTTAGCAAGCATAACTTAGAGCCGATAACCTTTGAATGTTAGTTCAAGGAAGCTGTGCCATAGTAACACACACACACACACAATCATGCAAACTCCATTACAGCCTGTTTGAACGAACAGTAATTTGACTGTAACGTTGATTTAAAAGAAGAAACACTTGATAAGGTTTTTGCTCCAAGAATCCTATTTGAATTTAACCTGATCAATAATTTTAATATCTGAACAGTAGTAAAAGATGCCAGGAACGAACTCTTGTTTGTTCTTCAAATCATCTCTTTACTAGGGGTCTTACTTTAAATTTGCTTTAACAAAGAGAAGCTGTGATGTTTCGTTTGGAGAAATTGCTAGAGCCATGTAGTTGGGGATTGAGTTGATCTTGAGGCAGCCCTGAAAGAAGCTGCTGTTGGCATTTGCTTTGATGATGAATGTTATATATATATATATATATGTATACTTGAGCACAGCAAATAAAGAGAGGCTGACAGGTAATGGGCAGCTTATGGCCCTCTGTAAAGGCAAACAAACTCCTTGTGATTCTCCATGGGCGTGAAATCAAAATACATCTTTTCTGAGCATGTTTCAATATGCTGATGGGTGACATACAACATGTGAAGAGGAGGAGAAAGGTCTTTGGGGTCCTTGCGACATGCCTTCCAAAAAAAAACCCCTACAACCAGGGAGAGCAGGGAGGGGGAAGGCATCTATGCACTACCGCAAGGCAATGTCATCATGATGTTGGGAAGCCAACTCACAGCGAGTGGGTGAGTGCGGGCATCTCTGCCCTTGTCGTTTGGATTACCGCGGTGCCACGCGCCCAGTTACACAGTGCGTAAAGGCGAGGGTTATTTCTAGGACAGATAATTGAACATTAATACTCGTTGACATTGTCGTAGGAATGATATGTCAAGCTGACAGGGCCTATGTGCTTACATCTGCTGATCGGCTGCAAATGAAGGGAATGTTTGGCAGATCAGACCTGGGGCTTCGCTGCCACCGAGCCAGAGATGATACAGCCATTAGTCATGAGCTGCCATCTTGGGCTCCCTTCCCAAAAACAGTGGTCAGGTCCCTGGTTTTGGGGGTAGAGACGTAGTCTGCAAAACTGCATCAACCCCCATGTGTGCATGCACACCTCTGCGTAAAAATGTATATACACGTACAAAATGTGTTAAACAGGAGAATCCTTAATGCTGTATACGCATGAGTGCTGCCGTTGTCTGAAACAACTGTTTTCAATCTACTAACATAAAAATGAAAGAAAGTGGAGAACATGAACAGTTCTTCAGAAGGATTGAGAGAACGATCAAGTTTGATGAGGTGTTTCTGATTATCTCTGCCCTAGGAATCAACTGACATAAAAACAGTAGCAGAGTTAGCATTTTTAATCTTTTTGTTTAGCATCTTTTTTGTGTCTGTCTTCTTCTGGATGCTAACAGACCCTTCAAGGCAGCCTGCTATAGATAAAGTAGTTACTTTGTGATCACTCTTGTCCCCTCCCAGCCAAAATCCCACAAGTGGTGCCTTTCAATATCATTTTATAACAAGTCTTTGGAAAGCTAATGCGTTTGTCACAGTATTTCTACAGCCAGACTTTGCTGCACAAGTAACTGTTCAGAGGAGCGAGAAACAGACGGAAAACAATTACAGGGGCCTCTGACGCCAGAGTCAGTTCTACTTTCTTAAAATAGGGCTAAACATGATGTTTGTAATGTCTCGCGTATAGTTTGGCTCTGTATAAAATGCTATAAAATAGGACCCTTGAGAGCATCCATTATCACATCTTGGTTAACATCACAGATTTTAAAAATCCCAGTTGCACCGAAGCCATGAAATAAAGCTTTCATCTGTAAAGATCTAGTTTCTCTTTGTTATTAAAATAAATGAAGCCATTAAACAAAATATATGCATATAATAGTCAAGTTCATAATTTCGTATCATCAAAATGATAAATTTGACTTTTTTTTTAATTGGAGCAGTCATCTTAGAAAGGTTTGTGTATAGAACAAGATCAGATGTGCCTGGTTGCTCTTTCTTACTTTGTAAGTTGTTAGTGGTGGCATTTTTTTGGTCTTTAGCTATTTCGTTTATGTCTTTCTAAAAGAAATGTGGAGTTCTGTTCAGAAAGGAGGGGGAAGCAGAGAGGGGGATTTTGAGCTCGGTATTAAAAAAAATTAATTTATTGTATCTTATTATCCGTGAAAATTATTAATGGCCATCACACCATAAATGTGCTGAAAGCGACATGCCACCTCCAGGCTTTTGCTTGATTGTTGATTATCTCTTTTACATTGATTGTTTCTTTTATTATGGAAGTATCTGTGAAGGCATTGTATGTGTGTGGTGCTTGATGTGTTCAGACTAGAAAGAGATTGAACCAGAGGCTGGAGAAGATGCTCAGGTTGGGAATGAGGTGGGTGCTGGCTTCTTGTAGCTCACTCAGTTTGGGTTTTTGAAGAACCCCCTTCTTGGCCTTGTCTATCCATCATCCTTCATCTTCAACAGGAAGACACCCACTGAGGGTCTCACCTTAACAAAGATGAAGACATATCCTTCAGGTACCCCATTCTTTGCCCAAAGTTGCTGTAGCTCGTCACCATATCTGAAGTTACACAGACAAGTTTGCCATTTCAGCATGGTTTTTACCCCCCAGCATCAGCCAGTGCCAAGCCCTGAGAAGTGCCTTTCTCCATGAATATTCGCACTGAAATGCAAAGTTTGGTCCTGCCAGCCCTCCATGAGGGAGGGTATAGTTTGGTCTTTAGAGGTTTTTTGGAAGCCAGGAGAAATCAGTGGAGAACTGCATTGACTTCAGGGGGAGAAAGGTGTTGGTTTTTTTTTATGGGGGAGCCCTCTCTGTCCAAGAAAGTTGCTGAGAGGGAAAGGAGTCAAATCCTGGAGATGATCTAAGCCTTTTTAATGAGGTTTTTTTTTTCTTATAAGGGCAGCGATTAATATGTAGTGAATTTGTGGCAAATGCATTTTAATTTATGGTTGAATCTGGAGATTTGGAGGAGAATTGGGGTGTGCTTTTTCCTGACTCTCAGAAGATCTAAATCACACTTTTTTTTGGTACATGTCCTTGCACATATAAATATCATCATGGAAACGCGAGTCTAGTTTATTCTTAAATTCATTAGCATTATCAGCCAGGTTTCTTTGCTAAGTAGGGTACATAATCAATTACAGCAGTTGTTTTCTTTTGGAGACTTCTTATTTCATCCCTTGGAGTTAAATTTTAGCCCAGGCTGGTCAGAGAGTCTGTATTTCTGCCCAGGTCTGCTCCCCTCCCTGAAGCCAGTCAAAGGGATTTCACACACTAAATGGGTGTAGATAAATGAATTCTCTAGTCAGAAAGCAGAATTGCTTAGCCAAGTTTACTGCATTAAAACTTGGCTGTATTATTCATATATCCATTCTTACTGAACTTGGGCTATTTTAGCAGAAGGGAACTCGGAGCTAAAGGAATGAAGGATTGAATTTACGAGGGACTCATGTTTTAAAGGTGAAAGTAATGGAGAGTGAACTTTTGTGGATGTAAAAGCTGGGATGGATAAAATGAGAGCACCTGAAATAGCCTGCTGGGTGTTGGGAACTGAAGCTCAGCTTTAGCCCAGGTAAATTGCATTTAAATTTCAACCTCAGATCTGTATGCACTCCTCTTTGGCAGATGTTGAATTGATAATGCCTGTGTGTTAAAGAATTCTGATTGTTTCTTTTGCCACCTTTACAGCTTATGAAAATGCAAGTAGGCCTGCCTAGTGAATATTAATAACAGGGATGGCTGGATAACATATAAGCCTGTGGCTCTTTGGAGCTTGGATGGGGTTAGCTGGAGGATTGTTGTGGCTGGGAATTTACATGCTTTTTAAGAACAAACTTCCGGAATGCTTTTATATTCTCTTTTAAAACATGATGTTTGTTAACAGTGGCATACTTATGCGTGCATAGGGTTTTTTTCATTTGTCTAGATACATAGTGAAATTAATCCTGCAGATGAGATGTCCATGGTTTTTAAAACAAGGCAATTTATTAGATGAGGAGAGAAAGAGGCCCCATCTCTTAAACTTACTTCACTCCAGGGTTAATTGTATCAAAAGCAATGGTTTATTTTATTTTCCTTGTTTATTTTTGCTTTTTCCCACACCCCATTCTCCCAGGCAGCTGTGGCAGTCGTTAGTGGGGCAGGGAAATAACACTGATGAATTCTGGATCTCCAAATGTCCTGCAAGGCTTTAATGCAGTTAGTTAATACGGCGGCTCATTAAGCCCATGGACACGGGCCTCACACACGGCAGTATAATAGCAGGGAGATGGTGGCGTGGAGTAGCTGGAGGAAGGGAGGGTTCTGAGGACCTGGCTCTTCAACCAGAGCCACACGAGCAGGCGCTGCCATCTCATCAGAGCTCCTGGTGAAGCCAGCGCAATGCTGGGGCTCTGTGATGATGTTGGCAGCTTCCCTCCGTTCTTTGGCTCTGTTGGAGCGATCCTCTCCAGACCTTTGTTTACTCACTTGTAAAAATCCCCATTATCAACCTTTCTGCCTGTGTCATAGGTCCCATTTGATCTGCTCTTCTTCCTCCAGACCCCACTCTCAAAGGCTGCTAATTATGCAAAAACACAAGGCATCTTTTTTAATAACTTCCTGCTCATTGAGAGCTGCAGGGGCAGACTTGAAAAGGATGGGGTTAAAACTCAAAAGGCAAATAGGATCAGAGGGATGTTTATTTAATATTTAAAAAAAAACAAACCCAAACAACTTTGTCTCAATAGTAGGGGCCCATGCATGACTTTTGTGTTGCTGTGCAAGGTGGAGTTGTTTCGCAGTGTGCTGGTTTTGGGGCATTTCCCAGTGCTTTCAAGTGATGCAGAAGTCAGAGGGGGTTTGTACATATTCCAGGTCTGGAGACACGCTTGAAGGGTTTCATGAAGATTTGGTGAGGAACATTCAATGAAGATTCAGTGATTAAGATGCTCTGTATCATCATTGCTGCCAATATGTAATAAGGCTCATTGCATGTTCACTTTACAAGTCAACTTATTCTTTCTGAAACTTCAAAACCTGAGGAAAGCCCCTGACTTCAAAAGAGAAACACTCACATTGATGCAGCGCATTTCCCCTTTTGCAAAAGGCCTTTTCTTTCCCTTCCCTTGTCATGACAAAAAGTCTTATTCTTTTTCTTTTAGCCGGTATAAGGGAAGAGGGGAAGAGTCATTAAAATGCAGTTCTTTCAATTACGTCCCGTTATTTGTCATCTTTATTGCTTTTCTATAGTTTTCATTGCACCTTTAATAGTATGCCTGGTCAGGAAAGGTGAGCTGGAATGTGAACGCACTTGGCTGCCACCGCCGTCAGTGCCTATGAGCTGTGCTCGAATCCCCGTCCCTGTAGATTTTTAATGTCCCTGCAGACTGCTGGCAGCCTGCTTCCAGCTGTGGCAGGCATGATGCAGTGAATTGCTTTTGAATGTTCTTTACTCAAATAGGCAGTAATTACAAGCTTAAAGAGGTTTAGTGGTCCAGTAAACTACATAATCACCCCTGAATTAGCCTGGGCTCATCAGTTGCAGTCCAGCAACCTCAAGACTGCTGTTTGTATGCAGGCTTTATCACGTAGCAACCTGAGCAGCAGGTGTGGAACAGCAAGAATCCCCCATAAACACAACTGTCTACTGGGGACAATGATCTCTAATGAGATGAGGCTACAGCATCACTGTAATTTAAGTGGGAAAATTAACGCCAGAGAATGCACGCTACTTCCAAGAGTCTCTGCTTCCTTCGGAGAATGGAGCTGTTTTCCTGGCTTGGGGTTTTTTTCTTTTCCCTCCTCATTTTTTTTTCCTCCTCCCAGATCTTTAAATGCATTTTTTTTTTTTTTTTTATGAAGAGCACATTGTGATTTTCCTTATAAGTTGAGTGGGCTTTATTCTTTTACAAGGATATGTTGTGAATATTTATTTAATGGTGGACGGGGCATCTGTTCAAGGACTTTTCATGCCAACAAAGCGGTGTTGCAAAATAGCAGCTTTATCTTCTCATTTCCTTCCTCAGTGGTAGGTTGGTGGTTTTTTTTTGTTTTGGGATTTTTGCTGTTTTGTTTTTTGTTTTTGTTTTTTTTTTTTTACAGGATTTGGGTTTTTTGTTGTTTTGAGTTTTTTTTCCAATAGAAAATGTTTAATTGGAAACCACCCCTCCAGTCTTGGCTTCAACGTGGTGGTTGCCTTGAACTCTCTTCACATGACTGCTTGGCTCCTCCAAGAAAAAAGGCAGCTGAGCTCATGGCAGGAGGCTTACCAAACTGCTTGGTGGCTGCTCCCAAGTGTGCTACTACCCCAGGGAACCTGCCTAAAGCTCCTGCTCTGTCCTTAAGGCCTGTGGTTGGTATTAGGGACCTGGCTGAATGTGGCAATCCTCTGTGACCCTGGTCGCTATGGTGGGTAGGGCAGTGGAAGTAGGTGTAGTGGAACGTTTTTATTGCCTGCTTACAGAGGGAGCTCCTGATGTATTGAAAGCAGCCTGAGAAAGAGAGCAAAAAGCACAAATAAAAGCTTTTGGCTTAGGTCCGTGGGATTACAACAGCCGGCACTGGCATTTCCCAGAGCTTGCAGAGTTATTTCTGAGCCCACCTGTTTAGAAAGTCATTTAAGGTAGATAAGGACAGTGACTTATTGCTGAGAAAAGGCTTCTGGTTAGGAGATATTTACCTGAGCTAATCTGTCTTAGACCGGCTCTAAAAACAACAGCAGCACTTTTACAGTGTTATCAGGTAGTCAGGATTTCCTTTAGCCTGCCAGGGATGGGGATTTTTTTATCTCCTTCTCAAAACCTGCTCACCTAGGAAAAGCTGGGGTTCACCTTCCTGCCTTTCCACAGCCCCCTGATAAAGATACCAGCTTAACTGAAAAACCAGATTTCAAGGATGTGAATTTTAGCTCTAACGTGGTTGGAAGTTGGATGATGCACTTCCTTGATTCCTTTGGTGTCACTTGGATGTAATATTTCATTGTTTTCAGCTGTGTGCTATGCTGAAGAGAATTTTGCTGATCTTCTGGATGCAATTTTTCTTTTAATTACCCTATCCTTGGTTATTTTTTGGCTGTGATAGAGCAAAAAAACCCAAACCTAATAAAGATAAATGGGGCAGAGAATGGGTAGTGCATGTTACATTAGCACAAATAATCATGGCACTAGTGCAAAACATCACTTCTTAAACGTATTAAGAGAAGTTAACGTGTGTCTGCAAGCAGTCTGTGTGTGTTTCTGCGTGCACATGCATACAGGCACTAAAGAAATGTTTAACATGGGAAAACCTCCACTCAATTACCCGGGTATGGTGTGGGAGTGTCTGCATAGACTCGGCTGAAACTGAAAACTGGTAGGAGCCAGAGTAAGCTCCAAACACTGAGGTCTATCAGCATGTCTCCAAAAGGAAATAGCAGAAGCACCATTGCTTGGACTAGCTAAAGCTCAACTGGAAAAGGCAGCGGGTGATAATATATGGTATGGAAGGAATAATATTGTAGCAGCCAAGGGATGGATTAGATGAGTTAAAAGGTTTTTCCATTTTCTGACTTCTGTAATATCCTGTGCAAGGGATGATCTGAACTTTTTTCCTTAATGAGCCCTCACATTATGAGTAATATGATGGGGCCACCAGAGAAGTATTGGCAGCGCATCTCAAGCCATACCATGTCTCTCCATCAGCCTTGGAAAGGATATTTATGTTAGTGAGTGCCAAAACTTGTTCACAGACAACTCTTGCAAGAAAATTATTTACAAAAGGGCAAATGAAAAAAAAAGCAGCACAGAACATTCCCTCCCTCCCCCCCCCCCAGCATAACTTCTTCATTAAAAAGTGTTGCTGATGCCAGTACCTCTTCCTCCCCTTATAAGCCCCCACAAAAATTCTCTTCCACCCCCCTGCCTGCAAAACCAACCCAACCCCTGTTTAATCAGATTGCTCTGTGAACACATGTTCCGATGTTAAAACTTCTGGGATGTTATCTCTGTATTTTACACCCCGTGTTTGCATTAAGACAGTCAGATTCTGCCTCCTTTCCTCACCTTCTATATTTTGGCAGGGTTGCCAAAGCCGGCTGCAAAGCCTTTTTCAAGGAGAGTGATGCACCTCAGAGGAATGAGCTAATGCAGAAGTTGAGCAGCAGCGTATGGCCTTGCTGTAGTGATACAGGGATGCAGCATCCTGTCACATTGCATATTCTGATGCATTTTTAACTTTACAAGACCAAGCATGCCTGTTGATTTTACATTCATAGTTTGCAGTTCAATAGCTCTGGCAGCTCCAGGATTTATTAACAGTAATGCTATGAAAAAAATCTTACTGCAGGGATATTAAACTATTATAATAAGTTGAGGAAATATTTTCTTTTGAAAGAGGAAAAGGCTGGCTTTGTCTGCAGCATGACCATGTCATATGGACTGCATTTTCTTGCAGCGCTGAAAAAGCAACGAGGAGTTTTAAATGCCAAAGCCAGCTCACACTTCAACAGCATTATCAGGCTGACTCACTGCTCTCAGCCAAGGAAAAGACTGTGCAAACTTTGCACAGGCTTTTTTCCTCCCAGCCTCATGGATGCATTTCTAATAAAACAACTTCCTTCTTGGTGTTTAGTATTTCCTCCAATGTGCAAGCCAGTCCCGTGGGATAAACAGGATCGAGTTTGCAGCTTCCGAGTTCATTTCCTCCCCCCTCCCTAGCAGGTCACCTCAACTTGGCAACTTTTTACAGCCTCGCCTGAATATAAAGCAGGTTGCAGGGATGCTCTATAAACCAATTCACACAGCCTGCAAAATAGGCAAGGGGGCTCAGCGCCTTCTCTTTATCTCTCCCTCTAAATACGCTGGTGGCTGATGAAGAAAGCAGGTTACAATCTTGTGACTTTACGGATATCGATCCAACCATTTTTTGGCTACTTTGCAAATGCAGGAACCCCCGTTATTCTTTCAGAGGCCAGCATGTGTGAGGATCCAGGACTCGACTGCTATAAATTCAAGCTCTGTTCTTAGACTACACCATGCACTGCTTTTGTAATGCAAATGGCAGGCACAAAGTGTCCCTTTGATAATGTGCAGTCAGGAGACAAAAAAAGCATTCACTGCAACAGTAAAACTAATTCATAAAGCTAAGAGACAATAGGAAATCATTATGGATATTAAAAAAATAAGTAATTTCTCGTAGATCAACTTGATCACTAATGTAAACAGTTCGAATACAAACCAGGAGGAAGCAGGGAAATGGAGAGACCCAAATGGCTGTGCCTTAGCTAACCCTCGACAAGTTTGGGTAAAGCAGAGACTGAGAGTTCAGCATAAGATCTATGTGCAGTTTGTCATTGGACAGCTGAGTTAAGTGTAAGCTAGGTTACTCTTCAGAAACAAGAAAATCTTAGTCTTGGGTATTTTCTTTTTATTTTGAGGTTAGAAAACAGTTAATAAACACTCCCGAGGGCATAATTTTTTGGGGGTGGTAGTTTCTCCCCATCACCTACCAGAGCTTAGCTCAAGGTCATTTCGCTTTGGTGCATTACACTGTGCTCTGGAGAAGGCAGAGGGCTGGAGGAAGGGGATAAAAGGACTTCCGAAATGGTTCTCCCGGTGTGGTCAGCCAAGCGACGGCGCTGCTGTGATAAGGGCAATGCTGGATAGTTGCCACGACACCCTTATAATGTAACATGCAACCTTTTGCTTGGGGGCTGCTTCTGCCTCTGTGCTATGGTAGGGCTGGTTGGCCGTGCTGTCAAGGCAGCTTGGTGCCACAAGGAATTAGTAATCTGGGATGAAAGGGGTGGTTTTGCCTCCTATTATCTGAGCAGTAAACTCTGGGCAGGATTATTTTCATGTTTTCCTGCCACCATTGCAATGTGCTGTTACGGTGGGCAAGGCAGAGAGGAACCAGTGTTATTGATACCGCATTACAGATAAGATAAAGCCTTTTGCTGTCCTGGGGTGGAAAATTTGAGGAAAGGAGTACGTTTGGACGAGGGGTATCATTAAGAGACAAACTTGGATGTTTTCCATCTGTATCTGCTGGAGACTTTACCCAGTGGCTGTAGTCAAAGGTGGTAAAAAAAAAAAAAAAGAGTCTTATTGTTTGTTTTGCTAAAAATGACCCCGGCTGCATTGAAAGGGGGCTTTTACTAAGACTGCTGCTCTCTAAATGCCATTCATAAAACAGTGACAAGAGAATATGATGGAAAGTTACATTTTTCTCTCTGTCACTTTGATTTCTTTGTTACTGCTAAAATGACTGCTCTGACTCATATTTTGCATAGTTATTTTTACCTTTTCGAATGTTCCTTAACTGTTCATATTACCCTGGGCAAATCCCCCAGGGATAATTTTCATTTGCATGCAGACTTTGATGGTGTTATTAAGCAATCACTTTCTGTACTAAGTCATTATTAAAAGTAATACCACAGAGCCTCAAAAACACATTAATGGTGCCAAACAATCCGCATTTCAGCGCTAGATTTATGGGAAGGGAAAAGCACTAGGTCTCATACCATTCGGTGGATGCTGCTCTGTGGTGCTGTAGCAGCAGCAGGCATGATCAGAAAATACCAGAGCCATATTCAGAGTCCTTATCTGCTGTCAGCCTTATTCATTTAAATGCCCTTTCTTTTTTTTTTCAACCTGCTTGCTTCCTACTTCTTATTTTTTTCCTCTTGGATTTGCCCTTTTCCTCTGGCCTTGGCAAGGAAGCCTGTCTGCAGCCTTCCAGTATACACAGGCTGGGCTGGTTCTGGGAAGGAGGGTCAGCCTTCCCATCTGTAATCACCGTTTTATGGCTTTCACTCGAGGTGTTAATGCAGATCAAATGGAAAACACTCCAGCAAGAGCGTTACAGCTTCTCGCACTGCCCTGCGTACGGTCCCAATTGTTAATTCTGATTATAAGACCTAAAGGTAATTCTGTTTGCTCTCCTAATGCATTGCAGCTCTCCCGGTGGTCCGGAGTCTCTTTTCTCCAATTCCCATCTTGATCAATTGTTTGCAAATAATTAAGCTTTTAAGAGATAATGGTAGGAGCTAATGTACACAACAAAGTAAAGGTCTCAAGTCACTGTTTATTGAACAGTGGCACAATTTGCTTTGATATCCCAAAGTGATCCAGAGTGATAGGTGGACTTGACAGCTGAAGTCAATGTAGTATTTTTAGACACACATGTCCATATATATATTTATATTTTTTTTATGTGGTTATATATTTCATAGAATCATAGAATATCTCTAGTTGGAAGGGTCCCAGAAATATCATCTAGTCCAACTCCCTGCTTGTCACAGGACTACCTAAAAGTAAACTATTTCATTAAGATGCATATTTTATATGTTTAGATATATAATTTATACACACACGCAAGTACAATATACATATATATGCAAACATATATACCCATAACTTTGTGCATGTGTCTTTATCCCTTTGAACAACCATTAGAAAGGTTTTGGAAGGCACCTGTCGGTCTTGCACAGGTGAAATAAAGACCAACAACAAGTTTCCACTGGATTTCCTATTTCTTTATAAAATGGCAGCTCTCAGGGTTTCCCTCTTTCTGTCCATTGCAATGTGATGTCTGCCTTTGCCTGTAGCACAGGCCTTCCTAGCCCTGTGGGTGGGAATGCAACAAGGCTTTGAATGTTTTTATAGCAACCTAGCCTGTGGCATGCTGATTCTTTGTCAAGTCATTTTTATTATGGGTTTTTTTTTTTTAGCCTACAAAGGAACAACTCGTACGAGCCACAAAAAGCTTATATAATAAGGATGCCCAGTGTTTAAGATTATTTTAAACCCCACCAAATCATAGTTAAAAAGCCTGCCGCAGTGTGAACCTTTAGCTAAGAGGGATTAGCTATGTGAAGCCCCAGTCTGTCATGTGATTATGGCAATTATAGATTTATCATTAAATTAAAAGTTTATGCTATGCTAGGGTATGAAAAAAAAGAATAATAGGATGACCTTAAACTTACTGAGGAATTTGGGACTTTTAAAGCAATTATTTTTACAGTGACTGTATTATTCTGATGGCTAATTTTATCCAGTCTTGTCTATTTGGAAAAAAGTCCAGAACAATTGAAAATTGCTTAATGGAGACAGAGTTCTCAATTCCAATAGCTAGAGGCTGTCTAGTAATTATTGCTTGCTGCATGAAATTAGACACAGTTTGTTCAATTACTTAAAATTAGATCACATGTAAGGTGGCAAAGCAAAATAAGAAAAAAAAGGAATAATTTTGTCAGCACTTGATAGCAAAGTAATGAAATGGGAAGTAAGCTATAAAGATGAAAATGTTAGGGTTGGGTTTTTTTAAGAGGAGCAAAATATTATGTTCAGATAGATGGACATTAAGTCAAGTACAAGTGCTTGTTGCGGATGAACGTGTATAAAAGGCAGATGATAAAATCCATGCTATATTTTTGCATGTGTAAAATGCAAATTACCCATAAAAAAGAAGTAAAATCCCTTTCCCCGTGTCAACCACAGGGAAGCTGTTTCAGGCTCATGCAGAAAATATAGGGGGTAGTTTACAGGTATACCAGCTATCTGTAGGTTTTCTGTAAGGGAAATAGTATGTTTTAAGTAATGGGAAATTCCCCAGTGTTTTGAGTGAAAAAACTATCTTTTGGAGCCAGTGACCACAGCAGTGGGCTTTGAAATGGGTATGTTGGGCACAGGGAAGTTGCCATAGTTACTACAAAAATTCCTGTTTGGTAAAGTTGAGGTGATGCGGGCATGTAAAATAACTGTTAGATGTCAAATACGCTGTTTACAAGAATATATAAAATCTGCTAAATAGTTACGATACCAATAAGATTGTGGAATTTTACGAGGTTTTAAATTCTTATGCTTTACAAGGTTTCAGTTTACATCTCGTGTAATATTATGCTGAAGAACACATCCAAAGAATATGGGAATGTTTGGGGAAAAAAAGGGATGTGTGTATAACAGCAAATACTTTGTGACAACCACCTGCTAAATGGGATGATGGGATGAGGTCTAACCAGTTATATCAAATTAACTTTATTGAAATATTAAGTACCTTGCAGCAGACGAGGTCTGAATCCGATGTGTAACTGAGACTTGGGTCTTCAGGTTAGAAGCTAAGCCAGATCCTTAAAACAGGGGTTTTCCTCGGTGCTGTTACATTTGCAATATTTGTCCTTTTAATTTTTTGGATAGTGACAATTTTACATAGAGGGAAAGGACAGAAATGATATTTCTAAATTTCAAACTTGGATATGCTTTTTGCTGTTGATATATTAAGCAATCTGTATTCATGCAGAAGAGAATTTTCTGAGAAAGCAATCAAGTTCTCACAAGAAACTTAACTTATGATTGAATTTTAACATTATCTTCAATTAAACCAGTATTTATTTTCTGTCTCTTAGGATTAGTGCAGCCCAGCTATGTTAATGTCAGGCAAAAATGTGCTGATCATTGACCTTGTGTTGGCCTGTGTTCAAAACCCAGGCGTTTGTTTATGTTCAGGTTGCTGATCTTATTTGCAAGTTATTTTGGGGCACTGGCAAGATTTGCCTTCACTGTCTCAGGCAACATCAGCGTGTTTTAGTTTTACAGAGAAGTGCTTTATCACAGTCTTTATTGTTCTGTGAAATACAGGGGTGGGTGGGGGGAAAGAGGTGATTTGACTCTAATCGGTCATTGGAGACAAGTGCAAAAACTTTCAGCTAATGCAACAAATACCCTTCTTGAGTATCAAGGTACTGCCAGTATCCTAAGCAGTTATTTCTCCACTTCACTAATCTTTATAATTGGCTTGTCTTTTACTGCCATTAATTAAGTGATGTAGTAGCCCATTAATAATTATAAAAGAGTGACACAACTCAGCATTTTCACCTTTCAATAGATGTCACCCTCCTGGTTTGGTTTGGGGGGTTGTCTTTTAGTTTAAAATAAAAAGCAGGCAAATAAAGCGCATTGTTTTAAATGTGTATATTTATTTTGGTGTCTTATAGCACCCTTACCCTTCAGAAGAACAGAAAAAGCAGTTGGCACAAGACACAGGGCTCACTATACTTCAAGTGAACAATTGGTAAGTAATTTTCCTTGGTGTTTCTATATGGCTGCTGGCACCCTCTGGCTAATGCTTTGCATTTTTGAGGACACACGTTGCCCTGCCTGCTCCCCCCAAGCAGTTAACTGGTGCATAGGGTATATAGGTGAGTGAGTTGTTTCAGTTATGGGAACTAAGAGGTTTGCTACAGCATAAAACAAACCATATTTATTTTCCCATTTCTTGGGCAGATTTCAGTGTATTTGCATCTGAGTACCACTCCTTCTGGCTGAGGATGTGTCTTCTTTAATAGGAAGCCACGTTCATTTTGAGAACTTTGGTCTTGGAAGAGGTGGAGATGTTGGTTGAAAAGAAGGGGCAGTTGGTGCCATTTCTGCAGAATGTATTGTTTTGGGATGCTGTCATGTTCTCTTTTTTTTGCTTATAGTAGGATTTTCCTTTTTGACTGACATCCTTCTATCTCTTCACTGGTTTGTTTTAAAAGTCCAGTTTTTGAAAGCTTGAATAAACTTTGAGGACAATCTGGCTTTCTGCTGCTGAAGTACAGTGTGGGGCAATTTTATTTATTTATTCCAGCTAAGGGTTGCTGGAGCCCCTGATCTGTTGTAGAAGTGATTTCTTTGAAGCAAATTGGGATCTGTGCAGTTTTCTACAGTGGATTTTGGGTTGCTAACTGTCCAGCATGTGGTGAAGGCAACCAGTGAAAATTACTTGTGATTAAAGTATAAAAACACAACAGTGAAGCCTTAAAAAAAAGAAGTTTGATTTATTACCCTTTGTTACTGCATTGAAATGCAGGTTTCTCCCACTATCCCAGAATAAGTGTCGTATTTGAAGTGTATTGCAATCTAATACCTTGTAAAACTAAGTGTATCTAATTAATTGTCCTAATATTTTTAGATTAGTGTTTATGATGGGAAACCTTATCCTCTTTGAAGTAATACCCAGAAAATGGCCAAGGCAAACAGCGAGCCTGCTGGGGAAAAGGGAGGGAGGAATGCCAGTTTGCAGACAAAAGTTGGGGTTTTTTTTCCGTTCAATAAGTGTCAGAGATTAATATTACTGAAGCTCTGATTACATGGCCTAATCCATTTTAGTGAATAAATTTGGTCTTGATGTCCATTGCACCTACGTTAACAAACCCTCCTCTCAGAGAGAGTAGGAGCCTGTGGGAGAGATTTCAGATATATTAAACCCCATTACAGAAAATGTAATTTCTGTCAATATAATCCCGTGTATTCTTCAATTTAGTACTTTAGAGATAACAAGCTACTTACAATATATTTGCCTTTGGAGGATTAATTTACAAAGTGCACTATCTGGGAGACGCAGGCGGGCTCACATAAGCATAGCTTGTAAGGGTTATCAATTTCTATGACCCCACAGCAGCCCTAGGAGATCAATTTTTTGAAGCCCTTTAAGACACTGAATAAAAGAAAATACCAAATACTTAGTGTATGTGAAGTATGCTTCCAAGATACTTACTTTAAAATGGAGGAATAAAAGGCACTAAACATGAAATATGTGTTATAAGGAAACGTGACCCACGGTATTTTGGCTCAGCTAGGAAAAAATTAGTGTTTGCTTCAACTTTACATCCTCCAGCCTTCATCCAGGCGATGCTCTAATTGTTATGGTTGTCCTTCAGTTTAATGATAGGCACTTTGGCCAGTTGAGAAGCTGTGTATGTTCATCAGGGGTTTTATTTAACAACGGGGTGGAGCAAGTGTGTGCTGCTTTGGAGCGGTCTGGGAACTTAGGGTTTGGTGTGAGCAAGTGTGTCTGTTTAGGATGGTCCATCAAAAAAATCTTTTTGACATTATGAGCATAAAATGCTTTGAACTGAAGCTGGTGGTATTTCTCTCGAGTGACTTTCCAGGGTGCTTTTCAGTACCCATCTTGGCTCAGATTTGAGGAGTTTTTACTCTGACTTTGTGTCAGATGTGTTTTTATAAGTTCCTTATGTGCAAGGAGAAAGAAAAAAAAAAAAGGAGGTCAAAATACATTATAACTGAAGTCTTGTGGATTTAGGGCAGGCTTCATCTGCTTGAGCTAGTTTGGTAATTCTGCTGTGGTGTTACAATTGTATAAATTATTGAGACAATTCCCCTTCTCTCCCCAGCTGCACAAAGATTTAACACTATAGAGACAGTCGGGGCTTTCTTAAATCACAGGTGGTGGGCAGAAATGCCAAAATGCAGCAATTCAGCCCCTGCTTTTTTGTAATGGATGCTAAGGAACAAGGAGGCTGTGAGGCCATGACTGAACGTGCAGGTTGCACATATACGTACATCCTCAAGAAGCATCCATTAATGGGTTGACCAAAGAGCTACTCATCCCCTCCCAAATCCATGGGGGTATGGGGCACCCCTTTCCCAATCTTTTGATGAATCTTTTTCCTTTTAAAGTGGTATGCAGGAGGAAAAAAATCCCTCTTCTTGCCTAAATTGTTTTCTACAGGGAAGAGCTAGTGTAACATTTCTGGTTAGCTTTGCTTTTCTTCAGTGGGCTCATAAGTCATTCAGCCACAACTTGCAAAAAATTTTGCCTTCCTCCTTAGATTCTTCCAAACTTGTTAACACACATGTACATTTTTGTATTAATGATGAGTCATTGTAAATCACTGTTGCAGAGATTAAATAAAATGCTGAAGGGCAGGCTGGGTGCAGATCAGTCATAAATTATTAGCAGCAACACAGCATGTGGGAATACATGAAATGTGCATGAAAAACATAAACTCATGTCTGGTAGCATGGTCGTTAGCCCAGACTGGGAATGCTGGATTTTCTGGATAGAATTAGAAGTTTGCCACAGAACAGCCAGTGAAGAGAGCATTTGTTTTCTGCAGATTGAAAGCATTTGAAGAATTTTTTTTTGTCATGTTTTGAATGCCTTTACAGTATGTGCTAGTTGCATACTTCAGTTCTCTGCCATAACGAAAGAAACGGTGCTTTTCACATACATACACATTTCTGCCTGGTGTTCAGGCTCCCGGGGTTGATGCACACAACTCCTATTGATGGTGGAGAAGTCACAGGAAAGGGCTGATGATGTGAGACATGCCAGGAAATGTATCAGTGGTAGAACACGTCTTTAAAAATACCACAGTTTTAAGTTGCCCCTTTTCCTTGTTTTTTTTTAGTTTTTTAGAAGCAATGAAATAATCCACTTGGAGGATTCTTTTTTTTTTTTGCACATGTGATGATTTTGCTTGTGAATCACCACTGTTGCCTTTTAGGACCATCTTTTTGCCACAGTTGGATGTTTCTGTTGTTGGAAAGAGGAAGCCCTTACCCTATTACAAAAAAAAAACAACAAAACCAGAATCTATTGAAAGTAGGAAGGTAGCAGAGGTCAAGATGTCGTTAGTCTAAATGAGCCCTTCAGGTCTCTGTCTTGTTAGTTGTTTAACCCCACAGCATTTTAGGGTTTGAAGCATGGTAATGTGAACTAGAAGGGGCACTTGCATGATCTTGACAGTGTTGAGTATATGGGCATGGAAGGGACCTGTACAGGTTAATAAGGTGCTTTTCGCCAGTGATAAAAACTGCGATTGAAATATCCAGGAGGTGTGATCCAATCACTTTGTACCTCAGTTGAGAGCCAGCCAGGCTATATTGAACAATCTATACAGTTCTCTTGTTTACTACATCCCAGCTGAATCTCTTACCATTAAGAATTAATGGTAAATAATTACTGCTGGTACTCTATGGAGAAGAGAGCAATTCTCATCAAGGGCTGCATTAGGTGTCGCATGCTTGTTTGTGTTTTAGGAAAGTCTAGATACACACAGATAAATGTCTGTATCTTTGTAGAATAATGTGCCTATATAACCTGTCAATATGTACATGTCTAGATGTGACTACCTCTCTAAATAGAGCTGCATACAAGTACATTAAAATAATCTTTTTTTAAAAAAAGGTTAAGTTTGAAAATTCAAATCCTTAAAGCTCCAGCTTTTAATTAAGTGCTTCCATTATGCTTTGTCCAAAATACCCTTGTGCTATCTAGGGCACAGACCAGACAATGATGGAGCAGCTAGTCAATATTTTATCTTACCCTCATTCTTCAGTGCTTCGTTTGTTGAGCTGTATTCAAACCATGCTTGAAGACGGAATTAATAATTACTGCTGGGCTTTCCTATGGTGCTTACTGCTGTAATACCCAAGTCCTCCCCTGACCTCCGCTTGCCTAAACATGCATAAAAGGTTGTGGGTCTGCATAGTATTTTTAAAGCTCCCCTACAAAGAGAGAAAATACAGTTGTCCCAGTTCACATGTGAAGAAGTGAGGCTCAGGGAGGTCCAGGTCCAGCACAGCTACCAGTTTTGGGTGGGTCTGGGACTGTGCTATGACTCAAAATGACAGCAAGTTATCCTCGTTTAAGGTCCAACAACCCCCAAAACTCCATATTTTGAGCACCTTGAGGATGACACATGCCACCCTCCAGTGTTGGGTATGGAGGAGAGATGCAAAAAATCAGTAACTGCTGGTGAAGAGTTTGGGTTTGATGATGTACTTGGTAGCTCCTGAGCAGTCTGAGGCAGCAGTAGAGCTGAATCCTCTTCTCCAGTGCAGTGTTCAGCTGCTTCAGCCAAGGCTGCTTTGCTTTCCTTGCCGATTGCTGCCTTATTCATCCAACTTTGACAAAGTTTATTTCTTGTTGAAATCAACTTTTCTACATTGTGGTGCCTTGGCCTGTTCTTATAATAGACATAATCATCATTAGGGTAGCTGAGGCATTAGGCCCTATCAAAAATCGTACTATGAGCAGGTAATTCAACTGTTTGCATATAAAACAGATTAAAGAATAGGGTGCAAGCAGCTCTACTAATATGGTTTTCTAACTCTTGACTTCTTGATTTTATGACCTTGGCTTCTTTAAATGTCAATTTTGTGTATAATTTCCTATGCCTGCAATAAAACCTCAACAAACTCCAATCAAAGACACTGGAAAAAATGATCAAATGATGTAAATTTCCCTAATCTCATTCTTGGAGACAGCAAGAGTTATTTCTGCTGAAACTTTATAAGGAAGAAATTTTTAAAATGCCTCAAGACCTGCCTGAAGATGAGTTTCAGAGATCTGAGATGGGTTTGTGATAGGAAGACCAGACCACCTTATTGTGTTTAGCACAGCCAGCTCAGGCTATGGATACCCAGAAACACTGTATTACTCTTTCAGCCCCATCACAAGCCCCCTCCAGCAGGAAATTTTCTCACCCATGCATTTCTTTACTCATGGGTAAGCATAGTGGTAGATCTTTGCTGTGGTAGTTGCATGGGGCAGGGGATGAAGAGCTTTGCTGTGGCACGGCAGGCAGAGTGGCATGCTCCCCAGCATCCAGCGCTGAACTGGGAGCACCACTACAAGGGGTGTCCTTCCCATCTGCTCATGCCCTGCCTGGCTTGCAGATGGCAGGCTTATGGATGGAGCAGATGGGGGGTTGCAAATGGGGCAGATGCAGATTGGGAGATGCAGGTGGGGGGTGTGGGAGTAGGTGCTGATGGGGCAGATGGGAGGTGCAGATGGGGGAATGCTGATGCAGCGGATGGGGAAGACGCAGATGGGGACGGATGCTGATGGGGCAGACGGAGGGATGCAGATAGGGCAGATGGGGGGATGCTGATGGGGCCAGATGCAAATGGGGCAGAAAAGCCCCTGCCCACCCCTCCACAGAGGTGAAGAGGAAGGAGGAGCAGCTGCATGGCTCTCCACCCTGCCACCTTTTGGAAATCAGTCCCAGGCCCCTGTTTTCCCGCTGTGTTGTTTGGGTTTTTTTTAATCATAGCATACCTGGGATTTAGTGCATCTAAAGCACACCCCAAACCACTCCCAAATACAAGTGATAATGTTGTCCAGTGATTCCCATGTGTTAAGCCCCATGCCAGCCGTTTCACTGGTCTAGGTGTTTAGCATAGACATCATCTTCGCTCAGTTCCTTTGCTGAGGGTGATACTCGCCTGAGCAAAAGGCCAGCACATGACCAGTGCACCACTTTAGTCCCACTTAAGCACTATTTTTAGGGTGTAAGTGGGGGAGGAGACGAGCAGGGAGGGAGCATAGCAAAAGCAGGTGCCAGTCCTTACGCACAGGGGTGAACATTCACCCCCACTTGCCTACCAAATCACAGGCTACAATAAATAGGCAAGATACTCAGCTTGCCACTTTGCAGAGCATATCGCGTTTTTAGTTGTAGGCAAATAAAATATTTGCTTGTTTTCAAATGTATCTATTACGGCTTTGTTGCAGTAAACAGATTAAACGAGAAAAGGTCAAGATGCAATTTGAATCTGTGTAAGAACATAACAAATACTTTTCTCCGTAATCAGATACAGTGAATACAAGTGCTTATTTACTTGTAAATGTTAAAACATTCACAAATTGCCCTCTCAACTTCAGCAATACGAACTTAACCATCAGATTTTAGAAACTATTTACTTTTCTCCTCTGTGTGATTCAAGAATATGTATACAGATGTTATTTAAAAGCTGGTTTGTTAACAGGAACACACGTGAGAGCAGGGAAAAACAGAAATGAGAAAGAATAAATGTTTCAGGTTTAACGAATACATATTGTTTGTTATTCCAAAGTAAGACAGTAGGTGTTTGCAATGTGAAAACAGTCCTGCTCTCCCCCAGAAAGCACAAAACCCCAAGAAAACTATTATAAAAAGGATCTTGCTGGGTGAATTGTTGGACCGTTTGAGCAATTCGAATATGTGTGGTAAATTAGCTGTTCTAAACATACCATGTGCCAGGCTTTTCAAGCAGATTTTTACATTTATGTTTTCACTAAGTCTTAGCTAATTGTTATGCATTTCACCTCGAATGCCAATTGTAATAATAATATTACATCTGTAGTCTATTTCTCTGTTCTTAAATTACAGCAATCAGGAAAACTCACTAGGTAAAATCCTGTATAGTTACTCATAAGAAAATACTGAAATCAGACAAAAAAATGTTTAGCTTGCATAATGCCTTAGACAGCCCTGGAGAACTGCCAGGCAGCCAAGGTATTATTAGAAAAGCTGAGCAAATAGCTTACAGGGGGAAGAGTTGTGAATTTAGAGCCATCAGGTACCGTTGTGTCACAGGATTAGGCTGGTATTTTTGTTTAGTTCAGTGAAGCTGTTTAAAAGTACAGCGCAGTGGTTTAAACATGTGGGGTTTGGTTTCGACATGTGTGTTTAAGGAGTAGTGATACAGTTTTGGCATGAAACACAGGTGTTTTTCCAAAGGGGGCAGATGCTTGGAGGAGGTGGATAAAGAGTTTTTTGGCAGAAATGATCCAGGACTTCAGGTGGAGCAAAGAGCTTTCACCCTGGAGAGGTGATAGACCCTGGGTTTCTTGCTCAGTCCAGTCTTGGCAGTCTCCATGCACCCCAAACTACCCCAAAACAGGGGTCACCCTGTCCAGGAGCACCAGGGGAGGATGTTTTTCCTAACCATTGCTCTGATGGGCCCTGGATTCAGGCTGAGGAAACATCATTTATTTCAAGAGTAAACGTGGAATCATTTTGCACAAACTAAGACTGGTTAGTGGTGCCCTGAGCTTTAAGCAAATAAAATAACTGTGTTATTTTAATAAAAAATAAAACAACTGTGTTATTTTATTCACACAGTTGCTTTTTTGAGGGGGAGAAAGCTTGGTTCCCACTGCAGAGCATCGCATGGTGCAGACGGGGTTTACCTTCCAATAGTCTTAACAAAAGGTGCTCAGCAATCAAGAAGTCAATAAGCAGGATAAAAAGCCAACCCTGTTTTCCCTTGGTCCTTCCATCCTCTTCTGGGCTGGTTTTGTACCTGACAAACTTTTTTAGTCAGTGCATTAATATTCTGTAACAAATGTACTGTCAGGTGTCAAGGAAATAAGATGAAACGGTGCCATGCAAACATTTGCCGCTTGCTCTTTTCCCTGCTCCAGCCCTAGCTTTGCTCCCCAGGATCAGGGTCAGGAGGCTTTGTTTGGTATTTTTACTTTAAAAGGCTGAGATTCAGGTGTGTTCTGTCTCAAAACAAGAGTTTAGCATTAAAAGTAAATTCCACTTTATTGTGGAATTGCTGTGTTGCAAATGCTGTGATGCTGCACCATCTTCTGTAAATGCAGTCCTCAGGACTTGGTTTCTTTTCAGTGCGAGAGATGCTTCTGTCACAAAAAATACCTTCAATATGTTAAAAAAGAAAAAAAAAAAAGAAGGGGGAAGAGTAATGGTTTGTCACTGCTTTGCAAGTCAGGTTTTGGTCTATTCTTGTCATAGCTATCTGAAGTGTGTTTACATATAGTTTGCCTTTCTGGTATTTTGTGCTTGCACAGACCTGATCTCCACCTATTTTGTGTCAACAGTTGCTGAGATTGGTGTAGAGCGATTAACCATTGCAAACTGAAACGCCAAAACGCAGAGAAAGGTGCCCTCAGAGACCCTCTCTCGCGCTTACATCAGGCACTCGCTCCGAGCTGCACCTGCATAAAGCAAACTGCGTGGTTAAAAAGTCAGCCTGAAATATTAAAAACGGGGCAAATGTTGCCTCCGTCTTGGCTAAACCAATTTCTCGTCTCCAAAATGAAACACAGCCAGAGGCGCAGGGCGAGGACATGCTTTCGAGGGCGTGTGTTTTGCCCTGCCTGCCCTGAAATGATTTTGGTGTAAATGATGTGTGGCTGCTACACCAGCGTTAGCACTAATGAGGCTGCTGCCTTTTATTTTACTTTTTTACAAAAGGAAAAGAAACGGCAGCAGATGCTGCTGAAAAAATATTACTTCTGCAGTTCTTCAGTGAAATCTAGGTCACGTAACAGTTTCATGGGTTATTATATTTTTCCCTTGCCCACTGTAGTCCTTACGTCTTTTTTTGGCTAATGGTAAAGTGCAATAGCAATAGCTCCTTTTCAATTCGGATTTATCCCAGATGTGTGACTTCTCACCTGGTTTATAAAGGTGTTTTATACCATCTGGAGGATGATCCCAAAGCTCTCTGTGCTCCGTGGCCTCACAAATTATTTTTATCATTGACATTCCTCTGACCTCCCCGTGTGCTTTGTTTGTGTTGTTTTCTGAGGATGTCTCTTCTCCTGCCCTGACTAAAACGCTGTCAGAAGTAGGATTATAAGCAAAATGAATTACCTCTCTTAATGAGAAATCATGTTCAGATAAAGTAGATTACAAAGTGGGTTATTAGTAGTGGTTAGAAGACAATGTTTTGAAGTCGGATGTCTTGGGGGGAAGTTCGTCCAGAAGTGTGGGGTTGTTTTTCAGGTTGGCTGTGACTCAGAGTTGTATCTTCTGTGGTTTATGGGGAAAAAAAAAGGGAAAAAAAAAATCAAACTAATTTTGCAGGTGCCCACATCACACAAAATACACCAACGTGCTTGTGTTTGTTGTCTCGCTAGTGGTGGGAAGGATGTAACCACAGGAATCACAGCTTCCCCCTCTGCCCTGAGCCAATGTCTTGGGGTATAGACCAGAGTGATGTCAAAGCCTATTTCATGTATGAATCACAGGTCCCATATAAGGGTTCATTATGTTTTCTTTTGGGGAGCTCTGGATGTTTTCCCCAAAAAATACTTGACAGGGCTTTTGGTTTGCCCACCCTGGGCTTTCTTCTCCTTGTCCCTCAGGCTGGAGGAGCTGGTGTGGGGTGACAGGTATGGAGTTACTCCATACACCTGAAGTGGCCTTCTGGAGATGGAGGGTGAGGAGATCCATCCAGGAGTGCGGACAGATAATTTCTCATGTCCTTCTGTGAATGGGAACACACTTAAACCAGCAGCCAGATGTGGGAGCAGCCTCTCTGCTTTCGCTTGGGCTGGAGGCTGGGCATAGCTTCCAGCTCCCGTGCCATATGCCTTATAGAAAGGCGTGAACAGAGGAAAGAAGTTGTTTGGACAAGGCTCCCAATCTGATGTAGGCAAAGCGCCTTAGACCTCAAAGGAGGACCCCTGCATTTAGACCACTTGTGTGGCAAGAGAAAGCTTGGAGATGATGCAGGCACCTCTCACAAGCACTACATTCCCTTAAATAAGAAGTTATGCTGAATCAACGGAGGACAAGAAAGTTGCTGCAAGGGAGAGGAGTGTTTTCAAAGAAATAGCAAGTATTTTGCTATCAGTTCTCACCCATTCCCAGTGTAATCCCTGCCATCAAGCGGCAGGGTTTATTGGTTTGAAATGATCTGCTGAAGAAAAGCTGCTGGTTGTGCTCCTGGTGTGCACCAGATCAGGACCTGGGATACAGAGTCCAGACATGATCTCCTGAAAGTTCATATGGAGAGTTGAGGTTCAGACCCCCCTCAGAACTGAGAGAAAACACTGAGCTGGGAGACGTGCATTGCAGCATGGGCTGGTCTCAGAGCTTCCAGAGCCTGCGCACCCTCTACCACAAGTGTTTGGGAGGTCTTGCTCTTTGTGGCATGGTCTGCTTATTGAAGTGCATATATCTCTTTCCCAGCAAAGCCAGTGCACTGCATGGCGCTGAGATAAATTGTTCTCCAGATCTGCAGTGGAAAAGTGGCTACACAGCACCAGTCCTTGGGCAGGGAGAGCATTTTTGTGGGAGGCAAGATTTTGGCTGGTAGCGTGTTGTGTACTCAACCGCAGCACTGTATGGGGTCCAGTGCTGTCCTGGGCGGGAGTTAGAGCAGCCTTAGTGCTGCTCTACTAGATGAATCCTTGCCATATTCCTTAAAGGCTAATTGTGGCACACGGAGATCAGCAGAGTACAGCTGCGCTGGGATTTGGGAGCAGGGAAGAGACGGGAGGTCAGCTCTGCTGGCGCTTTGCCATGTAAAGATTTCCCCTTACATCATCTGGCTGCCGAGGGCGAGTTTACATCTGCTTTGCACCCCAAGGGGATTGCGGTGTCAGGAATGAGGTTGCTGTGAGCCCTGCCCGGCACAGCCAAGACCTGCAGCATGGCCTCTGCTCCGGCTCCTTGGCATCAGTGGGGAGGCCCCTTGGATGCCAGACCTGGATTTTCACCGGAAACTTTCCATGTCAGCTAAGCCTTTCTGAGAGGGATTTGTGGATGGGAGGAGAGGAGGAGAAGGAGGAGAGCATACCAGAAAGGCCAACAGCAGCTTGCCTGTGATATGGGAGGGCACTGGAGATGGGCAGAGCAGGGAGGTGCATCTCCAGTGAGCTCTTCCCTGGGCATGTTGGCTCTTTGCTCCTCCCTAGTATGTCCCTCCCTTGTTTTTCATTCAGCGCTAACAAATAAATACAAATAGGCTTTAGCTTCATCCTACTGGGGAACAGGGAAATCTGTCACCCATCCCTTCTGCACCCAGAGCATAAGCAACTACCAGGTTCACTGCCACCCCAAGGTGGTCACAGAGGCTGCATGGTGTCCCATGGAGCTGGTGGCAAAGTGCTTCCCCAAATCCAGTCTGCTTATTTGGAGGCAGGAGGCATTCCTGCCGTGATCTGAGAAGAAAGCCTGGCATGGAGCAGGAGGGGAAGCAGGGTTTAAGGGCTTTGGAGAAGAGCAAGCATACAGGAGGTGGCCCAAGGTAGAACTGGTGCATGTTGGGCTGGCCAAAATGTAGGGCATAGCTGCTCTCTTACAAGAAGCATATACCTGATCCCATCCCTCTGCTTTCTATTTTTTCACTCAATATGCTCCCTACATTAGCAGGGCTGGCTTGCAAGAGATTCAATAGCACTCTCCTGCTTTAAAGCAACTTTTCTGAATGCACAACATGAATCCATCGGTGGGGTCACATAGTAATGCTTGAAGTCAGAAGCTATTTTTAAAACTAAATTGCAGAACCACACATGGCTTTCATTAGTGCTTTACATCAAATTTGTCAGCTAATTAGTGGTTTTTCATCACTAGTTTTGCATAGTATTTTATTTGTTTGCTCTTCAATATTGTCTTGTGACACCCTCAGCCCTATGTACAGTCCCTTGTGCTGGTGCTGCAGTGGAGGAGGGAGGGAGAGGAGAGCTTTCAGGAAACCTTCCTGATCCTCCTGATGGATGGACTTGCTGCGTTTGGAGTATATTCCAATATTACGTGTCTGGAGTGGGCGGTTAGCAGCCCATGTACTCTCTTCCCTCCCTACCTCCATTTAGTGTTGTAAATGATGTATTGCAGTCCTGAACTGTCTTCGGTTTGGAGGAGGTGGAGGAGAAACCAAGAGAAGTTGCCAAACATGACTTCATGAGGTTTGACTTTAAATTGAACAAAGTTTCTTGAGTGTCTTGGATTTTTCTCTTTTTTTTTTTTTTTCTTTACAAATAAAGGGAGTACAGAGAGCATGGATTGCTAATGACTGGTAGTTACGGGTCATTAAGCTCACTAACTGACTTCAGGATCAGAACTTTCTAATAACAGCAGTAAGCACTCTTTTAACATTTATTTCTCATTTTAGGGATGGGGAGATGTGATTACCATTCAAAGTCTGCAGTTATTTTTTCCTGTTCACAATTACAGAGGGAGCTTGGTTTTTTTAAGGCTGTTTTTAAAACACTTGAAAGTATTTGGTGAAATAATTTCTTTGGGTTTTTTTTTTCTTTTCTTTAACTGACTACTTTAAAAAAGCTGCAGAAAACAAATACACAGGGAAAAAAATGAAAATATGTTAAAATAAGGAATAAAGCAGTTACTGAAGTGTAATAATCCTGCTTTATAGCACACTTTCCATTTAAATTGTTTTTATTAGAGATAAACCTGTTAAGCGTTGAGGAATTAAGTGCTGAATAAAGAAGGTTGTTTCGCTGCTGTATAAGTGAAGGATCCCAGTATGCAGAAAAGACTATGGCTGGTTTTACAAGTGAATTCCTCGCTAGTTTGCAGGGCTCTGGTTACTTTGGCATCTGTTAGAAAAATGATGGTTTGCTTGTTGTCAAGAGGGATACTATTTTTTTCAGAGGGGCAGTAGAGATTTTTAGCCCTGGGGTTTGTAGCTACTGTGGGCTTTGTCATCATCCTTGCACTAGGTTTTCTAGAAAGAGCTCAAGGAGAAAATGAGGCAGAGAGATTTTCGGAAATTTCTTGGCACTGCTTGTGATACACAGCCTTCTGGCATGCAGTGCTTTGGGACAATATTGGGAAGGATCAGCCTGCAACTCCAAGTATCAAAAGTCAGTAATGGTGTGAAACTCTCCTCATTTGGAAGGGCTGGGGGGAGAGGAAAATTCAGTATCCTGCTAAGTCTCAGCATCTCCTTTCAGACAGCTGGTCCTGGAAAATTTCATTCAAAGACTACAAATTGGAAGTCCCCACAATCACTCTGTCGATTCTTGAGGAAAGGTGGCTTTGGAAATTGGTGACAGCGGAGGAAGGTCTTGTTTTATTCACTCAGCAGAAGTGAAATATAAGGGGAAGGGAGAAAGAACAGATCTGTGTGGAAAATGTCACTTGGGCTGTAACCTGAGCCTTCACAAACTGTGCCTTTTGGAGGGTTTGGTGACCCTCCGAAAATCCTTGCTCTCTGGCTGCTATTATTGTAGCCAATTTCCAACTAAAATAAGTCTTTTGTCATCACCAGCCATGCTGCCTCTTGCTGAGAAGAAACAAAACTTGTGCATGGCAGTGAGGGTGGCCAAGCTGAAGGTCAGAGTGCAGAGCCAGATTGCAGCATCCCCGGGGCTGGGTCTGGATCTCACCCGTGGGACCGGCGATGCACCAAACAGGGAGGCTGCCAGTGACCTCTGGAGACAGACCCTGGGCAAGAAGCCTAAGAGAAAACATCCTAGTAAAGTGCAAATTGGAGAAAAGAGGGTTTCCTCCTCCTCTTAGGGCTATGCAGGTGAAATAGCTGAGGTTTTCTTGCTTTTGGGGACACAGCAGAAAGCACAATCTCATGTATGCAAAAGGGCAAGGAAAAGTTAACTTGAAAAAAGTAATAAATACTTTAAACTTCTGTGTTTGCCCAACTGTTCAAACGTTCCCTCCATGCCAGAGTCTTCCCTTTGGGGGAAAAATAATAAATAAAAAAGGAGGAAAAAAGCAAGCAAGCAAAAGTAACCCAAGTCATCACTTTGCAGAGTTCTCAGCCCTCCTTGGGCTTTTAAATGGGTACAATTTTCACACTAAGGGATCTCATGTTGTTTGTTCCACTGCTGATTCTGTTCCTTGGGGGGGAAAAAGCCCCGAAACAAAAAAAGCCTGCCACATCAGAGCAAAAGTACCAATGCTTAGAGCACTGGTATGGGAAAAAATACTTATGCAAGTCTTTGAGCCTCTGTGGGTCTTTACTCACATGAGTAAGGTTAAGCAGCAGTCTTATTAAGTTTTATGCTGAGTTGTATTTTGACAATACTCCATTTGAGTAGTCCTTAGTACAGGAATATGGTTTTTAGGTCCTCTTTTTTTGAACTTTTAAAAGTTAGAGTGACTTAGGTTTTCTTTCCTTTAAGATAAGTGAACGTGAACATGCAGGAAAAGGAGCAGTGAGAATTTTCCTGCTAGCTTTTCTATTCCATCATTTTGCTGGTGCTATGTCAGCCTGATGCTTTGGAAATGCAAAGACTGATCAAAAGATCTTGGCCCTTCTCTCAAACAAAAAAAAAAAGCACTATGAAGAAATTATCCTCATGCCCACATATTTCTGCAGCAACAGCTAATTCGCAGTTTGGCTTATGGAGTTCTCAACTGCGATTTGTAAATGTACGAGTGCTGCGTTGTGCTTTCGCAAGGCAAGCCGCATTAGTAGTTTTAATCTGATGGGTTCTTAGGAATTCCAGGTTTGGGGTGCAGGAAGAAACTTGAAAGTGAATACTTTCTTCTCCTTTTTTTTTTTTTTTTTAATGCATAGTGGTTTGGAGTCTTCTATAATGCAAAGTAAAGCGCTCTGTTACAAAGGCAGGGAGGATGGGACAGAAGGTTAAAGGGCACCCTGGAAACAAACAGCTGGACCAGTTTATTTAAACAGATACAAGGATGGGGAGCTGACCTCCGTTTGACTTCTAGTGGGAGGAGCAAGAATGTCATTTTATTACTTTGCCCAGAAGGAAAATGTTCTTGCGTCTGAATTCCCCCTGAAGACATCCAAACACTGGGCTGTTTGGCAGAATTGCTACTTATAGAAAATACTTCCGTTAATGCATAGGAAGAAGATAACTATTAAGTACCTGTGCGTAAAATGTTCTTAAAAGAGAAATCCCAAGCTATAGCATGGTGCAAACAGGATGAGAATATGTTTTACTGTAGTCACATCTTCTGGATACTTACTGGTAAAGTCTAGCTGTAATAGTTTATGATTTTGAGCCCCCCTTCTTATTAAAAGCACTTGTAGTTTGGAGGAGAAGGAAGAGAAGGTTGTGAAATTGGGTTATGTGTGCTTAATGTTGCTCAGGGTTTCTTTGAGGTAAAAGCTTTTGGCAAATGAAGGTTTCAATGACCAGCCAGTCTCACAGCTACCAAAAACCTTCCCCTCCTGCCACAGTAAGAGGTCCTGGCAATTGGGCAGTAGAAGGATGGAGTAAACACAGCAAGAGCCTGCCAGGCATGCAGAAAGAAATGGCTGAGGCACTGGGGTTTTGTGTTGTTGTTTTACTTAGGAGAGTTACTGTGAAAATTGCTTTCTGCAAATGCAGATTACAGATATTAAACAATTTTCTAATTGGTCATGGAACTAAGGCAGCTAATGGGGGAAAAAAGGCAGATTTTTTTTAATTGCTTATTTCACATGGTGTTTGTGCTACACCTGTGCTTATAATGAGAAAGGAGAATTAGTCTAACCTTCTGCTCACATGATTCTAATTTCCATGGTTTGTACAAGATAATGATAAACTGATTTGCAACACTGTTTGCTGGAGTTGAGGCTTTTTTTTTCTTTATTGGAAATGTGTAGAAAAATTGATCCAATGCTCTTGCTGGCAAAACATGACCTAGTTAAGGTGTACGGTTTCCACATCGACACCCGGAATTTGTGCCTTTGAGCCCATTTTTTTGAGACAGGCTTCATTAGGATTCAAGATCTTGATTAATTTTTTGCTGGAGCTTGGTAACGGGCATCAGTTGGGAATGGGAGATAGGAGGAGACCAAAATCACTGTGCTGGTCTTTGATGAGGGCAAAACAAACAGCATGGGGTGGTGGTTTGTGATTCTTCTCCCCTCTGGCTTTGAGGAACGGGTGTGCAGAGCTGATCCCCGCAGGAAGGTCCTATTGGCTTTATCTCTGCAGAGGGAGAACTCCTGCTAAGCCACTCCAAGCAAAGGCAACAAAACCAAGCAGCAAGCAGTCCTTTGTGGACTTTCCTATTGCATTCTGCAAGTGTTGTGTCATTTTACCCAGGCTCATGCTTCTTCTTTTACTAGTAGATATTGTGGCATACACTTTTTTTATTATTCCTGTTCTCTCTTGCAAAGAACGTAAAGTCTGGTCATGAGGCTTTGCTGTGATTAAATCTCAGCGAAGATTTTTTCCAAATGGGTTTTAACTGAGCTTTCTGATGAGCAAGACCACAAGAGAAGTTCTTCTAAGGCTCTTCAGGCAGGTTCCCAGCCATGGTTTTGAGCCTTCTGATTTCAGCGCCATGAGGACTGCCCGCAGAGGAGACTGGGGCAGCTGTGATCCTCCTCCTTCTTCTGTTTTGCTCCAAAGTATTTTGAATATTCCTTTCCCAAACAAGCATTGCAAGACTCACTGAGGCAGAGAGCTACAAAAGTACAAGGAGGACGGCTGCAGATGACTATTTTTAAAAAATGAATGTACCTTTTTTTTTCATTTCCAAAGATCTGCTTCTCATTGTTCAGGGGGAATTTTCAGTAGTCCAGTAATTACAGTTTAACAAGATGTTTGCTGTAAATGGTCAGGCCTAGCTGGAGAAAACAGGATTATAAATTCAATTACTGTAAAGCTATGACCTCGCCTTGACCCCTCAGACTTTGCATAAAGAGGTGGGGGGAGAAAAGCCCACCAAGAAATGGCTAGGAGGAATGCAGGGCTCTTAAGTCCCCAGCAGTGTGAGTTAGCAGTGATAAAACTCCAGACGTTCCCTCATTTGATGGGCTTCTGCCATCACAGTTCATTATCTTAATAGTGGGCATTAAAAGGGAATTAGGTTTGCAAGAGGTAGGGGCAGGTTTTGATAAAAAAAAAAAAAAGAATGGAAAAAAAAGTCAGAGGACATAAGGCACTAATGAGGGGGAGGTAGCAGATGCCCTCACGAGCATCTCACCGGCTTCACCTGTTCGGTTTTATTTCTGTGCCCCATTCTGAATCGAGAAGAGCGTTAACTGGTATTGTTTCCTGGAAACTCCGCTAATTCCCCCATGGAAAGATGAAATTGAAGTGTCTGACTGTGGTAGAAAGCAGGCAAACATAAATCAGCTTGGTAACCCCAAGCTTGTGCTCTCAAAGGTCATCAGGGTTAGAGGTTTTGCAGTATTTGCATCCCTTCACAGCCTGACAGAGTTGGGCGAGAGGGCTTGGGGATGGGTAGAAGCCATCCCTTTCCTAACCATTTGCTTTCTTATCTTGCAGGTTTATTAATGCTAGAAGAAGAATAGTTCAGCCCATGATAGACCAGTCCAATCGAGCAGGTAAGTCCCCAGTAGTAGCTGTATTCAAGTCACGCAGACAAAAAAACATGCTCAAGCCATTCACTGGGAGGTCCATTACCTGGTAAATAAATGAGAAATGAATGCTGGGAGTGATTGACAATTAAAATGCAACCAGCTTTCTTTCATTACAACCCTAATAATTTTGACATGATTAAAACATTTGGGGAAAAAAAATGAAAATTCAAAAAAAGAAACTAAAATGATCCACTCCATGACTGGACTTCCCATACACATACAAGTAGTTGGTTTGAGTTTTCCTTCCCAGCTCTTTCTGCTCCTATGACCACTCCCTGGTGCATGGCTTGGTGTGGAATTGCTGTAAACTTTATTACCTGTCAAAAGGGCAAAGGGGTCAGAATCGCTTGTGGGACTCAGTAAAGTTCAAAGACATTCAATGAGGTAGAGCTTTATGTGCTTTAATAACCCAAGGCAGCTTACTTCTGAAGCCAGCTTTTAATGTACAGTTAAAACCTCGAGTTCAGGTAGTGATACTTGTATAGGATCCTTTTGTCCCATGTCTCTTCTTCTTAGTAGCTGTCTTTGGGATTGATGAGTATTTGACGTTTACTTTGGGGGAATTTCTATTTTTGCAAAAAATATTAAGTTTTCACATGCTGTTTCTGTCTGGGGTCTTGGCTCACAGCTCTGTGTGGGTATTTACCATTGAGGAATAGCCAGTTACTCCCAGTTGGTTTTGCTTTCCCAAGTCTCAGTGCCAGACTATCCAAATCCATCGTTGTCCTAGATGCCTTTGGGCCACAATTCCTCTTTGAGTACATTCGATTATTTTGTCATTAGAGGTAAATATCTGGCATGAACGTGTTCAGGTCCTGCTCTTAGAAAGGCACACGGGCGTAATTTAACACACTGCAATTTCAGTGTGGCTATTCCAGCCATAAAATCCAGCTCCTATACAGGTCTTTGCATTGACGTCAGCAGTGGCAGCAGCTGGAGCTGGGGCTCCTCGTGTCTCGAGATTTCGGATCGCTAACTTCATTTCCAAACTCGCAGTAGGAAATTAAGCCAAAACCAAGCGTGTTAGCCCAGCCTCTCAATTTGAGCAGTAGATGGTTTTCACTCTTTTTAGAGCCAGCATTGACAGCTGTCTCACAGAGTCCATAGATAGGGGGGTTGTGTCTTGACACCAAGAGGTGACCCTTTTGGCTGTTGCTAAAAAACAATGTTCTACACTTTTCCAGTAAGTCAAGGCACACCCTATAACCCCGACGGGCAGCCGATGGGAGGTTTTGTGATGGACGGCCAGCAGCACATGGGCATCCGAGCGCCAGGTAAGCCCTTGGGGTAGCGTCACCCACCGATGGGTGATCTCAGTCATGCCACCACAGGTAACCACACTTCCACCCTTCACCGTCCTCTCAGCTGTCTGCCTTGCCTTGCCTGTCTTCTGCCTGCTTTCAGTCACCGAGGGAAACCAGGCATCTTCTCGCTCAAGGGGTCCTGGACTCTCTGCCATGCTGTGTTTTGGAAAGGGGCTTTTGGCACTATCTGTTGACTTTGCTCATTCTCTGGCATCTTCTTGGATTTTTATCTCCTTCTAGGACCTATGAGTGGAATGGGCATGAATATGGGCATGGAGGGGCAGTGGCACTACATGTAACCTTCACCTAGGTAACCAATGGCAAAGCCAGGGGGAAGTAAGTACAAACGGGGTCTTTGTTCTCACTTTGTCCGAGGGATATTTGTCTCCTTACATTTCCCTATGTTCTCCCTGCCCATAGCCTCATGCTTGTTCCTTCCTTTCCATCCATCCATCCTACGCCTGGGCTCCTTTGGGTTTCTGTCCCTCTGGTTCAGCTCAAGCTTTCCAAGCTCCCAAACCCCCCGTGCGCGCGTGCGCCGTACACTGACGCCGCCATACATCGACGCCGCCATACATTGATGCTATTATCCATCCCTGAGCACATGACAAAACAAGAAGCAGCCAGGGAGGTGGGGGAGCCCGTCGTCTTGGCAACAGACTGATTTGCAAAATGTAAGCGGTCTGCAGCAGCGCAGGGAGAGGAAAGAGCATGTCCCCAAAGTGTCATAAATCTGTCTAACCGCAGTTGATGCATGAGTTACATTTCTCCTGCTAACCTGCAAGACACCAAAAAAGCCAAACAGAGAGTTCTCATAGGTGAAAAAAAAATAAGCTGTGGCTTCACTTAGTTGCGTTTTGGAAGGCGATGGACCAAACTTTGGGGTTTTTTCCTTAATTTTTTTTTCTCCCCAAGTTTATTTCTCTTTGTCTGTCCATCATAATGGGATTACGTGTGGCAAAGGAAAAAGAGAGAATACAAAATAGAGGTGTGCGCAGCAGGCTATGGAGCTTAGCCCAGGCTAATTGACTATATCCAAATTAAGTATGCCATCACTTGCAGTGTGACAAATGGATTTGACTTATTCAGTATACAAAAATAGAGATCATTAATGCAATCTTCAGTGGCAGGCCTTGCGAAGAAAGCCTAGAAAAACTGCCCCAGTTTCCCCCCACCCTTTTGTCTTTTTATAAGGGAAAATACATTATACACCTTTTTTTCTTTTCTTTTTTTTTTTTTTTTTATTTAAAGAGCAAAGCAGTTTGAAACACGGAGGCACCAGTACCGTGTTTAAATGGTGCCTGATTCTGTTTCTTTCGCTCTCTTTCTAGAGTTACAAGCAGTTATTTTGGCATCTTCGTTGTACCCCCAGCCAATATTAATGCAGGGTTTGAAGTTACCCAGGCCAAGTGTATTTCATAGTCGTCTTCTCTGGGTGCAAGTCAAAACTAAGTTTTAACAATTAGCTGTGAAAACATTCCTCTGAGCTTGGGAATGCAACAGCCTTATTACCTCATCATGGAAATTTCTAGCTTAGTTAATTTAAATATTGTTTCTTAGTTTCTGGGTCAATTAAATTTAAATGATGTATTTTATGCTTCGTGACCAATTAAATTAATAGGTTATTACAAAAAATATTATCATCTTTTTTGATTAAAGAGCTGTGAGTACAGTATATTTTATAAGCAATTTTCATTAGTTCAAAACTGTTCCTTTAGGCTAGATTAAGCAGCTATTCATTGCTAGAGTCTTGAGACCTGATTCCAAGGTGTTCGGCGCATTCACAGCGCGCTCTTACTTAGAACTAAAGCCAATTGAACCTACTTAGCAATAGCGTATGCCTTTCACCCTTGATGATTATGGAGCTTATAGCTCTCCGAAACAATACACCTGTCAGTTCCCATCAGCTACAGCAATCCAAGCAGAAGGCAGAGGCCCACAGAAAGCAGGAGGCTTTATTGTTTTAGGTCCAATTTTTTCCTTATTGTTCTCCCAAGCCCACTGCAAGGTTGACTGAGTTGTGCGTCTGATTTTTTTTCAGACAGAAGTGAGCAAGGGGAAAGAATTAATTGATAACTGTTATTGATTATAGATATATTTTTAATGCATTTAAAAATACAGGTTTGATTTAACAATCATCCTTAGTAATCCTATCAATTTCGGCTTCATATGAGGCCTTTGTTCAGTGATGTATGTGCTTGCTGTATAGTGTCTGTTTGAATGGCACAAATACTTGGGAGAGATTCCAAGTGATGGGGCTCAAGAGCTAAATAAATAACTGTTGATAAACCTCGACACTGATTTAACTCATCTCTCCTCCCAAGCCCCTCATTAACGACTACTGATTCCCTGCCTTGTATTCCCAGCACACTTTTACAAGTGGGGAGACGAAGGCGGGTAGCTGGAACAAGGCCATGGGGGATGGAGCCCACCTAAGAGCCTTCACAAGGGCTTCCCCGGCTTGGTGCCACCACCCTGTGTGACATCAGTCGTCATCAGGCTGGCTCTGCCTTGGGCATGCTTCCAGATCGGAAATATCTCCATCACATACGTTCCTAACCATAAAAGCAGAAAGCGGTTTTATCTCCCAGAACTCTGTATTTGGAGGGGGGAGGATGTACTTGGGTTTTTTTTATGACCTGAGAATCATTCCTGTTGCCGTTGTTGTGAGTCCATACATAGACTCCAATCCCACAAAGGCAGCTGCACTCACACATCCATGACTCCGCATCCCGCCTTGGGCTCGAGTCCAGCTTTCCCGTGCCCAAGCCGAGGAGCCTCGTGGCCCCATGTCCATAGCTGATCCCCAGCACTCACCACCACTTCTTTCTCTCCGCAGGGCTGCAAAGTATGCCAGGGGATTATGTGTCTCGGGGTAGTCCAATGGGTATGAATATGGGACAGCCAAGCTATACCCCACCCCAGATGCCCCCTCATCCCGCTCAGCTGCGTCATGGCCCCCCCATGCATACCTACATTCCTGGACACCCTCACCACCCAGCGATGATGATGCATGGAGGACCACCCCACCCTGGAATGCCCATGTCAGCATCAAGCCCCACAATGCTTCATACCGGCGAGCCGGCAGTGAGCGGACAAGTGATGGACATTCATGCTCAGTAGCTTAAGGGAAATACGCGTTGTCTGCAGCAACGGTAGATTTCAAACATTGTCTTTCTGCAATGACTATGGAGTTCTTGGCTTCAACTTTGGACCAAGGGACGTTCCGATTCTTCACAGGGACCCTGAAAAGCAGGAAAACACCAACCGAAGTCAACTTCTGGGGACATGCTAAATACCTATATAAGACATTAAGAGATCAAAGAGTGAAATATTGTAAAATGCTATTATACTGTTATCCATATTACGTTGTTTCTTATAGATTTTTTAAAAAAAATGTGAAATTTTTCCACACTATGTGTGTTGTTTCCATAGCTCTTCACTTCCTCCAGAAGCCTCCTTACATTGAAAAAGAAGCCTTACACTTATCCTGCAAATGACAGAAAGGGCTTATTTGCAGGATTTTTAGAGCATTAAAATAACTATGTCAGGCAGAAGAATCTTTCTTCTATCCTAGGATTTCAGCCATGCACACTCTCTCTCTCCCCCCTCTCTCCTCTCTCTCTTTTTTTTCCCTTTCTCTCCCTTTCTCCCCGTCTCTCTCCCTCTCTCTCTTTCTAGCCTGGGGCGTGAATTTGCATGTCTAATTCATTTACTCACCATATTTGAATTGGCCTGAACAGATGTAAATCGGGAAGGATGGGAAAAACTGCAGTCATCAACAATGATTAATCAGCTGTTGCAGGCAGTGTCTTAAGGAGACTGGTAGGAGGAAGCATGGAAACGGAAAGGCAGTGTATTTGAAGCCTAATTGTCACATCAGAGCATCCTTGTCCCCATGCAGCAACCACCACCTTGTACATCACTTCCTGTTTTATGCAGCTCGAAACATGGACTGAAGATTTATTTTTAATATGTTGACTTTCTTTCTGGGCAAGACATCGGTCATGTGTGCATTTTTTTTTTCCCCATAGTCCCATCATGGAGCATTTATGTATACATTGTAAATAAATTTTGTGCAAAAAGGACTGGAAAAATGATCTGTATTATTGCAATTTTTTGTAAAAGTAGCAGTTTGGTATGAGTTGGCATGCATACAGATTTACTAAGTGGGATAAGCTAATTATACTTTTGTTGTGGTTAAACAAATGCTTGTTGATAGCCTTTTTCTATCAAGAAACCAAGGAGCTAATTATTATTAATAATAATCATTGCACACTGAGTCTTAGAGTTTCTGATTGAAACAGTTTGGATTGTATAATAACTCAAAGCCCAGTTGTAGTAGTTTGAGTGCAGTAATGAAATCTGAATCTAAAATAAAAACAAATTATTTTTTGTCATGGTGACTCCACTGCTTGCAAAATTTGTTTCCTGCCCCCCCTTCAGTATTTGTAGCCATTCTATCCCAAACTGGGATCCAAGCAGCTACAAAATTCAGCTAGCTCCAGAGGCATACCTCGCATTGCTGTTTAAATATTGGCTTCATGTTTAAAGAATGTAAAAGTAATGCTGTGCTGCACAAGGAAACTTGCTTGGAACTTGCACTGTAAATAGTCAGGATGGGAACTGTTGCCTCTTAATAAATGTAATATTATAGGGAATTAGTGGACAGAAATTTGTAAATAGTATTACCCCCCCACCCCAAAATTAGGTTCTAATGCACAGTCTAAATTCTTGGAGCCACTCACATACGTTTCTTTCTGGACCTGAACATATTAAGGAAGGAGGAAAATAAAACTTGGAAACCATTGCCTGGGCAATGCATATTTGTAAGTGAAAGACGTGGTGGCGCGAGGGGCTGCTGGACCTCTTGTGAACGCAGGCTGGTGCAGGCCGTCCTCTCCTCATTAACCAATTTCCTCACACAGCTGTACTTTCTGCATCTCAGCCAGCGAGTTAAATAGCACCAAAGAGCCTGGGTCGGCTGCGAGACCTTTGAGTTTTCTTAAATAAAAATCCCAGCTGCTAATAAATAAATAATAAAGAAATAAATGTAAACAGACAAATAAATAAATAAACTCGGAGTTTCCTGGGGGTAGGAAAAGCTTGCAAATCTCTTAAAGCAAAAGTATACAACAACTTCCCTGTACCCCTTCCAAACCTGCCCCCCACCCCCCTCCCGGCCTTTGTCAGGGGGTGCTCCGGGGGCACCCTCTTGCCCGCTCTGCTTGTCCTCCTGAGGTGGACGGTTGGAGCTGGATGGGAGTAAGTCAGGGGTACAGGCAGGGCTGGCAGCAGGCAGCACAGATCTTGAATGAAGCAAGCCACCGAAGTGGGGTCCTCTCCCCCTGCAGCTTGGATCTCCTCCCCTTCCTGAGTTTTCTTTTTTTTTTTCCCTTTTTCCCATTTTTTAAAGGGCCGCTCTACCTCCTAAAAGGCTGCACATCCCCGCTCCCGCTTTGTGAGCCCGGAATAATGACACTTTTCTGCCAAAATGTGAATGAACGGGGCTTGCTTTTTACTTTTTTTTTTGTTTTTCTTTTTCCTCCTCTTTTCCTTTTTTTTTTTTTTTTTTTGTTTGGTCGCTGTTGTTGTGTTTAGTTTTGGGTTTTGTTTTTTTTTTTTTTATGTTTCTTGAAAGACAAAAACAAACCGCCCTCTTGCATGTGAGGGCACACGCGTCCCTTCCTCCTCGCAGCCGCGGAGAAGTGGGGCACAGGCCTTCCTCCATGGGACTTTTTTTATGGGGGGAAGACAAAACACCCACATTTCAAATTGAGCCCACTATTATAACCCAAGACATTTAATCAGCTGTAATTATAACACATTCAAAATGAAGAATATGCCTTGACAGTATTTTTATTGTTATTGTTCATCGCATGATGTTAGACAGCTTCAGAGGCACAGGAAAGAGAAGTAAACGGGTTACAAATAGGGAATTATCCCTCGTTTAGCATTAAAATTCATTTAGATAAAATTGCCACAAACATTTAAATGGGGAGATTAGTTCCCCCTCACGCCTTATTGCACTCTCTCAATGGCTCCGTTAAGAACATTTTACACGTTGGAAATTCCGCCTTTTCGGGCTGCTCGCTGTTTCCTAGCTACCTCCTTTCACCGCACCGGGGGAGGCCGGGGGGGGGGAGGAGGGTTGGGGATGGGGGTCGGGAGAGGCCGCCCGGCTGCGCCTCAGAGCCCCGGCGTCTGGGACTGCGCGCCCCGAGGGAGCGCACTCCTCGCTGCGCGGCGCTGCGCGGAGGGCGGCGGAGTTTGGGAGAGGGCGCGGATGTAGGGAGAGGAGGGGGCCTCGCTGCCTCGCTGTCCTGCCGCTGCCCGCCGCGGAGGAGCAGGAGGAGGAGGAGGAAGAGGAGGAGGAGGAAAGCCGGCTTCGACTGCCATCTCTTGGGGGCTCTGGAGAGTGCCGCGGGGGGTGGGGGGTGTTGGGGGCTCCTCGGTCGCCCGCGCAGCTCTGCGGACATTGCGCGCCGCAGGCCCAAAGTTTGTGCGACCCCCGGAGGGGCTTCGGTTTCCTCCCCGCTCCCCCTCCCCTCCTTTTTTTTTTCTTTATTTGAGCACCCCTAATTTTTCCCCTTTGCACAGCCCCCCGCCCAGCACAGCTTCCCTCGGAGCCGCGTGCGCGCAGTGCCGCGCAAGGGGAGCGCAAAGCTTTACTTCCTCCTCACAGGGGCGCGGGCGGAGGGACGGGGAGACAGAACCGTTAGCGCGGTATTTGCGCGCATGGCTGCGCGGGGCCTGCCCTGCCCTGGAGTGGGTTCCGGCACCCCACAAGGGTTGGGGTTTTTAGGGGGAGCATGAAGCGGGCGGGCAGAGAGGCTGGTGACGGGGGTGCCTGCCCTGCCGGCCCGGCCGTGCCTACTGCGGCCACAGGTACTTTTGGGCTCAGAAGCGGCACTTTTGGGACACGCGGTGGATATTCCTACCCTCTGCGCTGCGGCGCGGAAAGTGCCAGACCTCCGCGCGTCCTGAGCCCGCGTGGAAAACTGTGTTTACCCTCTCCCCTGACCTTGTTGTGCCGCCCAGGATGATAACACATATATATATTATATATACATAAGAGCAAAGCCGCGCTCCCCGAGCGGCGGGCACAGACGGCGGACCTTGGGCGCAGGCCGGGCCGGGTCGGTCTGCGCGGTGCGGTGCGGAACGCGTCATGATCGTGAGCGGTGCGGGGACCCCCCCTGCTGCCTCCGAGGTGCTGCCTGGAGGTGGCTGCTCAGCTCCGGGCCGGGCTGCCGCTTTGTGTGTGACAGCCAGCAAACCTTCGCCGTCTCTTTAATGCGTGTGGAAATAACCGCATGCCTGTGTGGCAGCTGCTTCTAAAGCCCCAAGTAACTCTTTTGGAAGAGCAGGGGGAAAAGAGTGAAAGGCAAAAGAAAGACTGTTCATTTTTTTTCCTTTGGTGCCATTTTGGATGTCATCTGTTACCTTGGTGACTGTGCTCAGCCCCCAAAGCCCCTGGATTGTTAGGGGAAAAAAAAAAAAAAGGAAAAAAAAAAAAAAAGCATGCTATTTCTGCACCGTCATTTATCACTGTCACCGCATAATGATTCCCCTCGCAGCTCCTTATTGATGTTTGTAATTGCATTATCTCATAAAGGGAGGGGGTGGCGGGCCGGGATGATCAATGGAGCCGCGCCGTGCATGCTGGGGTCAGGGGCTGCGGGAGGCGGTGGCCCCCCCCCCCCCCCCCCCCCCCCCAGGGCCCCGGTCCCCGCCTGGCAGACAACAAGTCCCGGGCAGCGCCCGGAGCGCGGCCCCGGCAGCCGGCGTGCGGGGCAAGGGCACCCCCGGGCGGGCCCGTCCTTGTGGGACACCCCATCTGGGGAGGGGATGAAAAAGAGAATTAAAAATTCAAATGGGTTTAATAGTATTTGGGTGGGAAAAAGCACTTGGTACATCAATGCTCCTATCCGCCCCCCCCCCCCCCCCCCCCCCCCCCCCCCCCCATCCCGAAGCGTTTGGCCTCGTACCTGCCCGGAGGGGCGGGGTTGAGGGCTGCTTTGGGGCTCCGCAGGGCCCCTTCAACAGCTGATCCCCGCGGAGCTCGGCCGCGGAGGATGCGCGGGGCCCGGCGGAGGCTGCCCCTCGTAGGGAGCGGGGGACGGGAGCCCCGGAAGGGAGTGACGGGGGGACGGGGAGGAGGAGGAGGGCTCAGAAACCCTGCTCGTTCCCCTCATTTAATTGTTTTTTACCAGCTTATTTTCACTGCAGAGAAGCGACGCCGAGAGCTTTATAGCGAGGGAAGCGCTGCTGAAACTCCCCGAACCTGAGCAGCCAGAGGGGCTCTTCCCCCTCTCCCTTCTCTCTCCCCAGATCTATAAAGATTACCAACGAAGTAAAGATTAACTCCTTCCCCCGCTCCTCGCCTCACAAAATGAACTCCATCTGCTGCGTCCAAAAGTTAAAAGAATTATTTCCCAGCCGCTTTCCCAGAGGATAAGCTGGTGCACCCCTAAACCCGGGACTTGGAGGAATCAAAGCCGAGCCTATGTGAGCCAGGGCAAGGCGATGCTGAGGTTGGCACAGCCATCCCAGGCAGTCCCAATGGTTCCCTCCCTTCAACGCGCAGCTCTAAACCGAGGGCAGAGAGCAAATCCTCTCCAGCTCGTCCTTCCTTCATTGATCAGCTCTCTCCCCAGGTTTCCCCCCTTCATCCTTCTCTTGGAAATTTAGCAACGCTTTAGTTTGGAAGCAATACACTTACAGCCTAAGTGATATTGCTCTTTTCCCTATATATTTGTGTGTGTATATATATATTTTATCTTTCTATATTTCCTCCAGGAATGAGGGTTGGCGCTACCGTTAGCCTTGTAAAGAAACGCCACTCGTCTGCTTTTACATAAACATCCACGTTTCCAAATAAACTTTATAAGGATTTCAATTGGAAAGTAAAGCAGTCGGCACTGCGAAGCAATGGGGCGAAGACACTGCACTTGAAATTTCAGATGTGAACTAATCCAACTTAGCTATTTTTTCCCCTTTTCTGGTCTGATAGTTTGCAATCTGGAGTTCCATACTTAAAAAAAAAATACATTTAGTGCCATAGCCCACGGTTAAAATAGTGAAAAATTAGTCTCGTTTCAGAAATTATTTATTTATAGAACGAACATGATTAAAACATAAAAAACACACAAACTGCAGCTGCAACAAAAAAACCCCACCGTGATTTACGATTATTAAATCTTTGATTGCCATGTTAATGTTTCTTTTTCTACCTTTCATTTGCATTTTAATCTATCGAATCTTTACAATTTTGCTGCCTCCTACTCGAATGATTGATTACACATCTGAAAGAGAAAAAAAAAATACTAAGCTTTCTAGGCGAGCTTCTATTTTTCCTCCCCCCTTCCCTTTGCTGGTTAGCTTTCTGAAACCTTCCTCAACAATGTTAATGCAAGCAGGACAAATTAATTATGCTCTTTTAAATGTCAAAGGTATAAATAAAAACGCCCCCCCTCCTTCCCCCTCCTTTACCCCTCGCCCCAAATGGGAATATTTTTCCAAGCCGCTTGTTTTAAAGGCAAGAAGGAATCACCCTGGTAAAATACAATTAAAAGAAACATACGCGCAGCATCCTGACTGTAAATAAATATTATTGCGTGGACATTTACCTATGGAATAGGGAAAAATAAAAACCCAGAAAAGCAAGCAGCCGAGGTGAGGGCTCCCCGGCGCAGCGGCAGCGCTTCCCTTCACTGATGAGCCTCAGCTTTGGGGCAGTTTCTCCTCCTCCAAAAAGAAAAAGGGGGGGGGGGGGGGGGGCAGCCCCGGGAAGAGAGGAGCACCCCCGTGGGTTCCCCTTTCCCTCGCACCCCACTGGCCGGAATGCGGGGTAGAAAGCCAGGGGGAGGTATATTAGCGGGTGTGTGCGTGTGTGTAATCCCCAAAAGGGGTTGAGTCCTACCTGGGGGATGCGCCCCACTGGGCTATGGGTGCTCAGGGGGGGTACCCATGGGGGCTCACCCACCTGGGGGCTGCCTAAGGGGAAAAAACACCCGGGGGATGCGCACAGGAGGACTCTGAGCTGGGGTTTGCTCATAAGAGTATAGCCATCGGGGGATGCCCACAGAGGGACACCCACCTCGGGGATGCCGACCCAGGGCACTGTGCTGAAGGCAGCCCGCGGGCAGTGCTGGCACCTGCGGGGCCAAGGGGCAGCCTTTTTGGGAGGAATCAGTGCAAAAAGGGGACAGGAGAGGGCAGGGCCGGCGGGGTGGAGACAACGGCGCTGAGGCTCCGCACCTGCGGAGAGGGAGCGACCCGTGCGGGCAGACAAGGAAGATTTAGAGGTGAAGAGATGGCAGATTGTTAAGAAAGTAATAGTAAGGTGTCCCATATACTACAGGTTTATTGTGGGGTAGTAACTACCAGATTTATTTATTGCTGAGGCTATATAATAAAGATAATGACCGCAAACTCAAGATAAATGCTTACGCCCATAGCTGGTCAATTCTTTTTTATTTAAGAGAGTGATCCGGAGAGGTGAAAGTCATCTTCTCCCGACCACAAATATCAGTCTTGGTTTCCACCAGGTTATAAACATGACATGCAAAAAGAGGAGCTGCTGCCGGGCGCGCAGGGTTTGGGGTCGGGATGTGTGTGTGCCCCCTCTTTTTGCTGTCTCCCTGTCTGTAGCACCCTCAAAGGGGAACACGGAGATGAAATAACGGGGGGCAAGAGCCCCATGGATAATAAATGATCAAGCCCCCTCTCCAAGCCCTTGTGGAAATGCTCCTTGTGAGGGGGGACACCGAGGAGCGGCCCCGCACCCGCTGCCGCCCATCGTCCCTACCCAGGGCGATCGTGTGTCAGCCTCACAAGAGCTTTGATTCCTGCACGGCCGGGAATAAAAACACCTGACAGCGAGCTACGACGCGGGAAAGAGGGGAAAAACAAAGAGAAAGAAGGGCAAAAAAATAAAAGAGAGGGCGAATAGAGCCATACAATTTCGTGGTTTGTGCGCAGGGTGAAATTACAAGGTTGAAAAGTGCGAGCAATCCTCCTCAATCTTTCCCAGCATCAGCGCAGCTCTCAGCCTTAACCAGAATCCCTCTTCCCAGCAGAACGTGAGTTACGATTTCCCCAGCCGCTCTTCCCGTAGGACCGGCATCTCTCAGGGAGCTCCCAGCTACGCCAGCCCCGGCCCTCCAGTGTCTCCCCCAGGGCCCGCTCCGCGGCTGCGGCTGCGCCTGCCCCTGCGCGCCGCGCAAGCACCGAGCAGCGCCGCGCCTTCTCCTCCCGGCACCGCCACTTGTCTGCCACACTTCAAAGGGTGATAACCTAATTGCTTCCAGAGTTTAAAAGTAATTAAGCTATATTAAAGGAACTCAAATAAAACCGGTTTGCCGCGCACGGGCTCCCCTTCTCCTTCGGAGGGTAAAGAGGAGCCCCATTTCTCGACAAACTGCGCTAAAAATCATTCATTGATATAACGTAGGCGAAAAATGTAAACAGATTTCGTTTTTGAAAGAGTATGGGTAAAGTGGTGGTAATTATGTATAATTAATGCTGAAGGGAAAATGAACATATAATAGGTTCCAAAGATTAAACCATCTGTAATTATCAAGGGAACTTTGAAAGTTTTTCTTTTCCTTTTTCTTTTTCATTTTTAAATACATCTATTTCCTTTCGCTAAGGATTTTTAGATGTAAAAGTTCAAGCTAACGTTTGCTTCTCTGAAGAATTCTGATTCGAGAAACAAATCCCTAAAAGGTTTCAGCAATTCTCAATCTACAACTTTGAAGATCATCCAGTATAAAAATAAATTGAATGGTGATTTTAACCATTATTAATGTTTGCAGCACTTAATTTAGTTAGGTGCTGGCTTTCCATTTTTGATTACACCATAAGGAAGTTATTTTACTAAGAAATGTGAAGATAAAGTATAGGCATTCCCACACATTCTTTATATTTTTTTTTTCTGGCATGTATTTATTATAGTCTACTCAATCTATTTCAATTTCTAGGTAATGCATAATCACTGGAGCCAATTCCCCCCAGCAACATGTTTGCGAGGGTAGTACCAGACTGTGAAGATGTAAGTCCCACTTATCTGTATGTGACATTCAATGCTAGCCACTATAAATTTAAATGTACTTTTCCTACTGTCTCAGATTGAGTTCACGGAAGTAAACCCAGTGTGTTCAACACTTGCAAAGGTAGGAGTGGATCTAGCTTTAGCAACGCTAATAGATGTTGAGATGTTGTGCGAGCTGTAACTTCTGTCAGAGACTGTGCCTTTTCTGTAACAGTAATTCCTAAGGTGTGAAGGTAGAGTTGTTAAACCTCATGTGTCAATGGACCTGTCACTTGAACGGTGGTTTGCAGGGCTAGCATCTAGAGAAAATAAAAGCATTTGCATAGAAAGGAAAATAAATGTTAGTAGAAGTGGAGGCTTAAATTGCTTTGTTAACTCTTGCATCCACTTGAGAGGGTAGAAATAAATCTTGTCCTCTCAGTCCTAAATTTCAGGTCTGGTTCTGCTGCCGTTCTGGCTGTTCAGGTTTGTGGGGGATTTTTTTCTTCTCCAGGAGGGAATGATAAGATACCTCTTATAGGGAATTCACCAGCTGGCAGTTCAAGACAAGGTTTAGGTTGTCACTCCCACTCTCCAATTACTATGTCTAGCTTGGAGAAGCAAATTTGTAAGCAACAGGAGTGCTTTTTGAAATCCACCATACTGCAGAGGTTTATATACAGATTAACCCTTCAAAGTAATTCCTAGCACTGCTCTTTAGTGCAGAGGCCAAACAGCTGAGTTTCAGCTTGGCATTTCTGGCAAACCCAGCTGAAGATGCTGAAGACCCTCAAGCAGTAAAGGGGCTTGCTCTTCAGGGGCTAATCTAGTTTAACCCCTGGATCAGCTTTTGTGCTGCTCGCTCTTCAGCCTACCTGGAGGAGGATGAGCTGACAGCAGATCCCAACCCGGTGACTCACTCAATAACTTTTCCTGAACGACATCCATGTTGCTCAGAGATCAAAGCGAGTTCTTGGGCAAACGTACATATGGGAAGGGGGTGGAGGAGAACAGGGCTCAGATGGAGACTGCAATCTCTGAAGCTTACTTTTGGGGGATGAAAGTGATTGTAAGGCCCAGTTTGAGTCATGTACTCATAGAAGCTATAGTGTATTTAGAGCTGTAAAATCAGTTTGCTACTGAAGTGCTCAGCTCTTTGCCTAGGGAAGCTGTGAATGCTCCATCCTTGGCAGTGTTCAAGGCCAGGCTGGATGAAGCCTTGGGTGACATGGTTTAGTGTGAGGTGTCCCTGCCCATGGCGGGGGAAGGGGGGTGGAGCTAGATGATCTTAAGGTCCTTTCCAACCCTAACTATTGATTCTATGATTCTATGATGACGGCACAAGGGCAGCATGTGCAGACAGGTGCAGTGATCCCTGCCTAGCACTCACCAGCATCTAGCACTGGTGGATTTAGCCTGCTCTTATTTAGTTCCTTGTATCTCACACACCAGAAACATAAACTTCAGCCAGAGGCTTTTTACCAAGCCTAGGAAGCTCCCTGCAAAGACTCCTGTGCTCAAATAACCCTTTCCTCCCCCATCCCCCACTGGTGTCCTAGATGGATATAAAGGACAAAACCCCCTGCGGTTTGTCACTGTCTGTTACCAGAGTAAATTAACAACGTACTTCCCTTTTCAATGTCTTTTGATGTGCTAATCATCACTCAGACCGATGCAGCCACCTTACTCTTGCAGGGTACCTACTGCATCCAACCACAAATCTAACCAAAAGTCAATGGGATTTTGGCTTCCAGTGGCACCTTGGGGTGATGCAGAGTCAGGGGTGGGCAATTAGATAGAATTGACAGACCCCTGGAAGGGCAAACTGCCTTGGGGTGCCTCAGTTTCCCCACTGATGGAAGATGCTTGGTGGCTTTCTTTCCTGTCCCCTGAGCTGTTGAGGTGAGTTGCTGCCCAGGGTTTGAGTTGCCACCTCTGGCTGCTGGGACATCAAATTGGTGATGAAAAAGTGGGCCTAGTTTCTTCTAATATGCTGCTCTCACAGTTCCTGTGAGCGGGATTTCCACCTCCCTTCCAAGTCCCATGGGATAGCCATTTCCATGGGTATATTTCTTTTTGTGATGAGCAGCAATGAGGCTGGCACACCCAGCATAGGAGTGAAACTCAGCATTTCTTTGCCACGATACAAACCCAGACCTCAGCAGAAATGGAAATCATCACCTAAAATCTCTTTTCTGGCTGGATTGCGCTTTCCTTTTTTTTGCCTTATCTTACAGTTTCTTTGCCCAGAGCAGAATTAACAACAGGCCTTGTTAATGAAGGGATCAGTAGCATCTTCCCTGATGGCATTAAAACCTCCTACCTGGCAAATTAGTCCTCCCTTTAACCTCCTTCTCTTACAAAATGTTTTCTTTATGGGAACTTGTTAACGGTTTGTTACTTGCACTGATGCTCTTTGGCAGTAATTAGGGAGATGTTGAGGAGGCAGAGCCCTGGTTCCGACCCAGATCTAACTTTCTGCTGAGTTTGAGGAGTTGCTTGGCCACTGAATCAGAGCCAGGACTTGCATTTGAATAGGACAATCCTGAAAGGCAGTGAGTGCCTGTTGTGTGATTTCTGCTAAACTGTGACCAGCTCTTCTCCTGAATCAGTGTTCCCATCCATACCAGAAAGGGGTACAAGCCAAATTTGAAAGGTAAGATGTCTGCTCCATTTAGTATCTGCTCTTGCATTTCTGTTGAACCTGGCAGCTGTGGCTTGAGAGGTGATGTTCTCTCCTTTTAGTGCCACCATGTTCATCTGGTGGAGGACACTATCCCATGGCAGCTGGAGGATGTAAGGGATTTCCTCTCCTCAGCTGGCCATTACCATACCACCAGCTCAGGCAGTTGTTTTTGGTCTTTAGCTCACCTTCAGGATTGCAGATGAGAGTGACTAAAATGTGCAGTTCAGTTCTCCTTATGATAAGAGAACCTGATTTTTCTATCATTGCCATGTAATCTCCTATTTGATGTCCGTCCATGGACAGACCTGTGGTGCTTTACCAAATCTTTCTGTCATGCAGAGCCATGTGGCTGGTGTATGCATCCATTGGTACAGGAAACACCAGGTGCTCAGTAAGAAGCATATTGTTTACACCAGGAAATAGCAGATAAGAATGGCTCATTTTGGAGCAGAGGAAAGTCCCTCCACATCTATAGAGATGGCAGCTTGAGGTCCTGCAACATGCTCTTTGCAGACAGCCATTGTCCAAGCAAGTTCCTGGAAGTGGTGGGAACAGCCAAGGTGGAGATCTTTGTCCTGGGAAGGAAGAAGGAACCTTTTTAACCTCCCCGTTCCCAAGCCTGGCAGGGGCTGCTGTGCTGTGGTTCCCCTCCCAGCTTCCTTCCCCCTGCCCGGCCACAAGGCCTGAGGGCTGGTTTGGAAGGACATCTTATCTTGTTTATATAATGTGAGTGCTGGAGGCAAAATGTTCTCACGCTGGGGGCATTCCTCCTCTGTGAGAGGCAGAGCAGTTACAACAGTTACAGCTCAGGATGGTCTCTTTTTTTTGGGGGGGGGGGGGGGGGGGGCTCCATGGGAGAAAATTGGCGCAGAATAAAACAGGTTAAACAGAGTTGCAGCTCTTGGACACTTAACTACATAACCAGGAAGCCTATCTGTGTCTAAACAGCCTGGCAGCACTCTGTAGCTGGGGGCTTTTGCCTTCTTTTGGGAGAGGCACCCTGTTTTTTCCCCAGCATGAGGGATAGGAAACTCTTGAAATGAAGAAACCGAGGGTGGAGAGAGTGAGAAGTGGCTCAGGCTTTTTATTTTTAGCAGGCCATTCTCAGCATCCAAGCGAGCAGACATGTAGTCAGCCCAAGGACCTTCTGTATTAGAGCAGAGCAAGGTCTTTGGCCCTCGTCACCAACCAAGCAATGTATCTGCTCACCTCTGACCAAAGAGGACCAGACACAACCCCATCAGCACTAACAAAAAGCCCTGGCCAGGCTGGCGAGACGGAGGAACGTGCCATAAAACCACCTCCTTGGCGGCATGGGCTGCAGCCTTGCAATGGATATGACCCCAGTCTGCTTCAAATGGACTTTTTATGGCCTTACATCAGTGCAGCCTGCCCCACTTGCCTCCCTCCTCTAAGCCACATTAGCCCCTTGGTAGGCAAATTGTGATGCTAATAATCAACTATTTTTAGTGTATTTCTTGATTAAAGCCACCATGACTTTTGCTTTATAAAATCTTAACTGCTCACTGATGTACAGTGATATATATATATAGTTTTATATATATATATATTATCTCTTTAGCTATATTTTAGTCCATCTAACCATGGGAATTCTCGTTGCGTATTTAAACGTCTGCTCCAATTTGGACTTCATGTCCATGTTGCTGAGCTGTGTTATCATCTGATCAAGGGAAGTGTAAGCTTTTAGCACACAGGAGTTGTTGCTTGAGCAGTTTGTCATTCTTAGCCAGCCTTTAGGATTAAATACCATTTAATTGTTATAATTACAAAAGCCCTTACGCAATAATATTATTATTAATAATAATAACATCACAATTCCTTACTTTTTATTTCTTGAAGCTATCTTTATGAACTAAATTTTATGCAGGTAGTAAGCTTATTCAGTGTCAATGTCAGTAAGTTATTCCATGTCAACAAGCAATATTTTTTCCCCTGTAAATCTGGGAATGCTGAAATACAGAGGATCTAAACAGAGCTTTCCAGGGAAGGGCTCTGACCTTGCTCTTCATATCCCCCAAGTTGAAAAACCCTTGAGTTAGCTCAGGTCCTAGAAGCAATTAATATGTAGCTTAAGTGTTTTCAATGTATGTACCCAGGTTGAAATACCACACTTCAAATTTTGGCTTGGGGAATTCCTCCCAGACCAGAGCAAGGAGGAACTTAGTGAAAAATTTGCTTTCTAAAATAGGATTGACCTTACAAGTGTATGGGAGGGTCAACTGTGCAATTCAGAGTACAGAAGTCTCCGATTTATTAAAGCTCTCCAAGGCCAATCCTTAATAAAAGGGGACTCAATCAAGGCTGCGCTTTCTGCAGCTGAATATCAGGGCATTTGTATGTTGGTTGCTATCAAGGGCCTATGAACGGCTGTTTATTGCTGTTCAGAGGAAAATCCAGCAGAAAATTTCAAGTTGTCCCCTGAAATAAAGGGGTAACCCCAAATTACCCCCAGTGCAGAGGAGAGCTGGACATGGTTTGCTCTATTTTCACATAAGCATGGTGGCTATGTGGTAGGTATGTGCAAGCATAAATGGCACATAGTTGCAACAAGATATTAATCATCCTTTACAAACATTGCTTTCTTAAAACTCGTTGTCCCTCTCTTTCTCATCATTGGCTGCCTTTTGGGCTCAGTTATGGAAGTTTCTCTACCGGGGGTGTAAAACCCCACACAAAACAAGGACATGTGTAAAAAACACCTTGCAACTGAAACTACTCATTCTCTTACAGTACACATAATCAAAGAAGGTTGGTATTAACTTTATGGTTAGATAAAAAAAGGCCTTTGAAAGAGTTGAATGGAGCTGTTTGTTTTCCCTTTTGGAGCCCTGTTCCTCCAAGGCATGTCACTGGACCTGAGTTTTATAGGTTGGACTGGAGCCTTTGACAAAACTGAATTTACTTTAAATGACTGAAATTAGATACTTATAATCCAAAGTAACAGCCTAGGGGCTCTCTTGTGTATTATCCTTCACTCTCAGTCCTTTGCTTTGTAGTGTCAATGGAATAATTTGTTAGGAAAGTAGAAATATAAAGCAATAATTCTGAAACCAAGAAGGAGCACGGACTAACCCTCTGTTTTGCTGATACTTGTTATCTTCTTACCTAATATGACAGTGCCTCTCCCAGAGGTAGCCACTTCAGAGCATGGTTTTGTCAAATTTCTGCTTTTGAAATTATGATTCAAATATTATTTTGTTCTTTGAGTTATTTAAGCGACACCACCGCTTTACTTCCCTCCTGATGAGGCAAGACGTCCGTGGCACAGATGGTCATTCAGGCTGGAGAGCAGAATGAGAGATTTCTTTCTGCTCATGGTGAATGCTTCATACCCTCTTTCCAGCCAATTTTTCAACGAAATTGAGGTATCTTAATCTCCTGTCAGTGCTCAACAACCTTTCCCAGCAATCTCATCACATGCTGCACTATTCCGAATCTCTGGGACAGATATTTAACTGGTCTAAGTCAGGGCAGTTTTATTTGCTTCAGAGCCAGTTTATATTAACTGAAGTTATGGCCCTTCATACTTTTTGCATGGCAAATTAAATAGCCTCCAAATCACCCAACTTTTAATTCTCTTACTTGTAGCATTCAGTTGTATATGTCTATAGGTAGGTAAATTTCATGTTTTTTTCCCTGTGTACCTGTGTGCAGTGCACACACACTAAACTGATCATGAAATGTGCTGGGTTGAATGGGTGGTGTAAAATGACAAGAAAAATCTTTAAACATATGGAAAATATTGGGACTGTGTTCCGGCTGAGCTGTTCTCCTACTATTAATGGAGCATTTACTTGGGCGGCATTGTACAACCTGTGTCTGTTTCCCATCGATCGAAAGTCCCACTAAGGTGCTCATTAAAACCACCAGTGCTGTTCACATGGTTCAACAGAAAGCCATGAAATTTATACCATGATTGGGTTTTGATGGATTTAGACTACTTAACAGCAATTCTCCTTCATCCTACATTTGAGCGATGCAGCCCTATTTATCATGTTTCCTGATGTGCTGCCTGAGGAAGCTCTACCTACATTTCTTTCTGTATCTCTACATAAGAATTTAAGGAATTCCACAAGGATTATTATTAACAGATTACCCAAGAGCAACTTTCACATGAGGGCAAAGAAATACCCTTACGTTGCTTTACTCACAGGCTATGCTCTAGCCTGTAATCCAGGCTATGCACTTCATGCTGATAAAAAAATGGATTTTCTACAAGATACAGAAACAAGGAACTGTGTGAAAGGGAAGGGCTGCACTGAAGCCTCTTCTTTAGGATGTCATTTGGCTTGCTGGCACCTTAACATGTAAGGAGGTTTGCAGCTTTCCCATCAGTTTTATGAGAGTAAAGACCCTTGGCTTACGAGACTCCAAGCATGTAAAGAAGCGGTGAATGTTTTTTGAAGTGATAGAGCTAGCTGCTCAGATGTCTCCTTAGAACCTACACCCTCTGCATAGTGCTTGTAACCTACTTTTTAATGAAGGAAAAAAGCAGTGTATGAATTTACTGCTTTTGTTGCATAGTGGGATTTATGTATGCCTTACTGTTAGTTGGAGATTATCACATCAGGGCTCTCACATCACTAATAGAACAAACCCCTCAATCACAAAACATGTAGTTGTAGGCAGTTGGAAGGCCTCCTTCTCTTTGTGCTTGCATTATGGAGCTCTGTAAGACAAAAATCAGGAGCAGTCCCTGAGAACAGGCTCGAGTACTGACACTGAGGTAGGATGGGTATAGAGGATGTGGCTGGAGATGGATGTTATCAACAAATTGGAGGGAGGAAGGTGGAAAAAAGTAAGTCCTAGTGGAACCCATCCTTTACCTTTTCCACACAATTCCCCTTGTGAGAAAGTGCGTTCTGGCTCTGCAACCCAACAGTGCTGGGGCAGAGGCTGCCTTTTTTCTGGAGCAGCAGCTCGGTGCTTTCCGCTTCCCAGGGAGCAGAGGGAAGTGTCACACATGGCTCTGCTCTCCCCCTCCTCATCCCAAGCCTTCCTGCACAGCACGTGGTAGCCCCATTCACAAGTGAGGAGGTACAGGTGCATCCCAGCCCCAGCTGCAGAAATGGGAGGAGCATTTCTCACCCCTCATGGTGCATGGATGGGTTTTGTGGTAGTGGCTGGACATCGCAGGGCTGTGTGTTTTCAATCCTTGTTTGCATCAGAAAGGGACTCTGTAGCTTGCTATGTGAGTGTGAGTTTATTTACCTGCCCTTCCTGAGCTAGCTCAAATATTTAGTGACTAAGAGACTTCCTCCAAGTCCAGTTTTAAAACTTATCTTTTTATTAAAACACAGCTCCATCAGCCAAATTTAGCAATAAGGAGGCATCATATGGATCATATGGAAGGCTGGAAAAAAAATTAATTAATGTGTGGATTACAGTGACCTATAAATGTCATTGTTTCATCTCAAAGATATATTGGTATTGTAATTTTTACTTAACTTTTTCAAAGGACCACATGTGAGCACCACTGAATGGATACGGAAATTATTTATACAGCATGTTAAGGGGACATTAAAGCATTTCATAGCATGTGGTAGGCCTCTCAGTGAGGCGAAAGACACAGATCAGCTATCCAGCTGTGGTATACTGCTTTGGCTCTGCCAAAGCCACCAGATGATGTAGCTTTCCTGCCTGCCTGCCTCTAAAATAAATGTGAGCCGCATTCCCCAGGAAGGAGCTGGATGCACAGTCCTGGGCTGGGGATCCCCATCTTTAGATCCACGGAACAGAGTAGAAGTTTTATTTTCCAGCTTTTTTACTGCCTGCTTTGTGCTCTGTCTGTATTTCCTACCCCATAGCCGTTTGCCCCATGTCAGGTAGGCACCAGCCTTTGCACGGCTGCTTTGTAGAGGAAATCCAGCATCCCTCAGAGATCAATGACTTGTGGCTGCTGCCAGCTTCAGTGATTGTAGTGGTTAGGAAATCCTTTGTAGCTGTGCCTCCTCTGCAAAATAATAATAATAAAAATTTAAAAAAAATTAAAAACATTTAAAAAAAAATCAAGTATCCATTCTGTATGGGCTCCAGCTCCCCAGGGAGGTGGCCACAACTTCTTTCCTCCTGTTGTGCTTTTCCCTGCCTGGGGTAACAGCCCCACTTCCCTGGCTCACTTTGCTATCTGAGAATAGGTTTTATATGCACACACACAAATTATATGTGTATATATGAAACATAGATGCAAATTTAATGTGTAGATGTGCAAAATATGTGCACTACATATATATGCAAGATAAAATATCTATGTACACATGAAAAGAAGGCTAATATGGATCAGAGCTCAGCAGGGATGTAAGTGTGTGTGCCCCCCCCATTACAGAAAATAATGTCCATGAACTATGGCAGCAACCCAGAGAAGCCTTCTGCTGACATCATAAACCAGCTGAGCTTTGCCCTCTGGGTTTATAATGATGTCATCAGAACACCTTGATAGAGAGTATCTTTGACCTTACAATTCACACTTGACCATTATTTATTTGATAATCTATATGCCAGGTGACACCTCTGCCCTTTTTGTAGGATGAATCCAGAGTGGATCTTGTGGTCCAGTGCTGCCTTTGCTTCCACAAGGACTGGAGCTGAATTTTCAGTACAAACCTGAGTGTGAATGTAATTAATGGTTTGGGAATATATGTAACTTCACATGTGTCCACATGGCTTGGGAGATGTTTTTCAGGCAGAAAGTAGAGTTACTTTTGATGGTACTGAGATATTGATGGCGTGAGTGGTGCGTGCAAGATGGACAGAAGTTCTTGCTGTCCAGTTTTGGTCCCGGTCCTAAAAACCAGCGAGCTCTTAAAATCTCAGTGCAATTTCTAAAAAGTGTCCCCTAAATATACAGCAGTAAGACTATGGAGCCCATAGTGGCTTTTGAAAACCTGGCCGAGCCTCTGCTGGACCCTGGGAACCCCAATCACATCAGCCTTTAGGAAAATCATATGCAGTACATATTCCAGCCAGCCTGTGCTGACATTAAACTGCATGCTCAGCAGATAGGTGATCACTACCACAGTTAGAGGAAAAAAAAACTTGCATAACATTTACCAGTGAGGTTGGGTGACATGTTCAGTAGGATAGAAAAAGAGAAAGACAGCAGAACAGTTTATATTCAATTTTAACTGTATTTGACATTGTAATTTTCTTCTTTTGGATTTGCATACTGGAGAAGATTGTAATGCAACAACATTGCTGCCGTGAGTACCTCTTTGGTCGGCACCTTTGCTTTTAAAACAATGTGGTCAGATTGGTTTCTGTTGAAGATTGCAGAAGTCCTAAACAAGGCAGGACGCGTGCAAAGTGATCTGACTCTCCTGGTGGCAGCAGTAACCCCAAACTTGGAGTCGGAGCAGGGATTTCAAAATAAAGCAAGTTTTGGGTGTCTACATATTTGCATAGGAAAAACCCCCAGAAAAATATGAAAAATTAAAATTAAAAAATTTAAAATTAAAATGAGTTTTTTTTTAAATTAAAAATAATAATAAAAAAGAAAATACTGTGTAGGTACCTGGGAACTATAGGTTCCTCTCTCAAATTCCTATATATTAGTAGGGTATAAAAAGGTATCGGTTTCCAAAGTAACCATAGCAACATGTTTTCATGAGTTCCTGTTGAGAAGCCAAAAACCTTTGTGAGCAATAAATCAACCAGTTTATATCTCTGAACCTAAATCTTTTATTGCTTACTGATTAACTTAACTGTGCTGGCTGACAAATCTTCATAATAAATAAACTAACCAGCAAGCCCTTCAAAAAAATCCAGCTATGTTTAAAGGACTATCACTGAAACATGCTCCACATTACAATGAATTTGGCAGTCAGCATGTGGTCATGTGCGTGTTTCAACATGGATCTAAACCCCAGAAATCACAAGACATGGAGTTATAATAAAAGGTCCTCTGCAATTACTTTAAGTAGATATATGTGTTGATATTTATCAGCAGTGCTGCTACGGGCAAAATAATTAGTAACTACGAATTAGCATAGTTCTTCTGAAGGAATACAGTGGGAAAACATCTATTGACTGTTGGTGCTGGGGCTGTCTGTGTTAAGGATGATGAGTTAACAGCAGAAAGTTATACAAGTAATCTGTGGCATTTTAGATATTTGCTCTGTATGTGCATCCTGTAAATGTATAGACTTCCTGAGGGCAGGATGCTGCTGGCTACATTTTGTGAGGCTTTTCTTTTTTTTCTCCCATTTTTTTTGTGGAAGGCTTATGTGAGTCGTCGGCTTCCACAGTAAGTCTACATTCAAATTAATTAAACTGTTGACAGTTAAATTGTACTAAGTAGCTTCGATATAAAAGATGATTCCCAGATTTTTTCCCATGCAACTTAAAAAAAAAAAAAAGAATTAAAAAAAAAGAAGAAAGAATCTGAGGAACTTCGTTCTAAACATCTGTCTGGGCAGATGTCAAAATGCAGAGTGTTACTGCATTATACTGGGAGAGTATATGACACCATGTTATTACTCTTGGCTTAAATATTCACAATGTATTTTATGATCTATTTAAAAGAAACCTCTGATGGGAGTGTAAACTCTTATCTTTTGTCATACAATAAGCACCATTGTGGAACTAATTCTGGAGTAAATATTGAAAAACAGCACAATACTTTCTACATCTTATTCAGAGCGCATGAGTATCCATACAGAGGGAATTATGGATATGTGACACTGGAAAAGATTTGGCAGATTTTCTTTGAAAATGAATTTTGGTGAATAAACTCCTTTTGAAGTAAGATCGTATTGTTCCGAATTGCTCTGGATAGAATCATAAGCTTTGAGCTGTACATTAGCTAGCTGATTATAATCTAGTACAATAATCTGCATTTCTTCAAGAAATGAGAGAGAGACAGTGTCAAGGACATTACAAATCCAATAGTAATTTAGGGAATTGAGCTAGAACGAGGCAATGCTTATAATGCTCATACTCCAGAAACATGTTGTTTAATTTTTGTTTCCAGATTGCATATATTAACCCATTTTATTAACCTGTCTATAGCCTTGATTCAATAAACCATTCCTATTCAGCAGAGCTCTAAAGCATATGTTTGCCTTTAAACACATGCTTAAATCCCATTGACTTTTTAATGCTTAAAGTTAAGCATGAGCTTAGATGTTTTTGCTTGGCTTTGCAAAATAAAATTAAAGAAAAAAGTATTCTGGGAAAAGAAAGCAGGAAGAGATGAAATTTTTAAAAGCTTAAAATAAGCAAAGTACCCCCAAACTGTTCATTTTCCTCAGTACTCTCAGGAACTCACAAACTATTTTTAACTAAATACCTGAAACAAAGAGTAATTTTTCCCATGCCTTATTTTGGAGCATTCTTGCTCCTGAAATTGCGGAGACTCCTCTGCCAAAAAGACAAACAATAGTGGGAATATCTTGCTGTTTGCTTAATGAGCAATGAATGGAAGTGTGAAGGTGAAAAGACAGATTCTGGGTTCAAGAGCGACAAGGTGACACTGCTTCTTTATCACACCTTTCTTTTTTTAAACCCAAGCATCATTTCCAAAGCAGTAAAAAAAGAAATAAAATAATAAAAAAGAATCTGCGTCTGGGAATTGCTCTGTAGCTCGCAGCCAACTGATTTGCGTTTACTCCCATTGCTTGCTTCATGGGAAATGTCAACTTCTACAGAAAGTTTTAATTGGTTTATGAGTGATATATTCAAGCTGCTTATTTCCTAAAACATCTGTTTTTGTTTTAGTTCCCCAATGTCAAATGGTTGGTGATATCCCAAGGTAGCACGCTGTTTCTAAGTCATATTTCCTGGGGTATCTATCAATAAAAAGCCCCTTAAATTGAGCATAATGAAATTAGTACAAGGTAGTCAAGAAGTCTCCAGAATTAAGATATCAAAACATCCCTATTCCCATTATTTTTTTCCATATTGCTTTTGATTGACTGCTTTTGGTGCTTGGAGGAAGAAAGCCATGAGAGTTATGGCTTATTTCATCTTCCCCCCACCCCCCCCCCACTCCCTCCCACTTCTCTGATGGCCTTGAGCAAGTCTAAATTGTATTGTTATGGAAATTGGAATTAAGCCAGGGGAAGCACAAGTCTCATACTGCACCCGATGGCAAAATCCAGTCATCTTTCTCCTCGGTGGACAGGGAGACTACGCTTTGTTTGAAGATCTGTCCGCTCCATGTGACAACAGGAGTCCTAACATAAACAGGCAATTGTCAGAGCTAAAAAAGAGCAAAACATTCATAAGAGGTTTTCATTTGCATGCACACACACAAAAAATCCTCAGTTTCCCACCACCCCGTGGCTTGGGCCAGAAAGGGAAAAGATTTTTGTAAAGTAGTTATTGCTTCCCATACCTGAATATAGGTAGGGGTCTTCTGTTTGATCACAAAACAGAGTACATTTGCAATATTTATCTAGTAGGTGGCCAAAACCCCAATCGGCTCTATTTTTATCAATCACTTATTGCGAATTTTGTTTTTAAGCTTTTGGGGAAAGGAACATTTGAGGAGTTTTTTCCTGAGTTAGGGAAAGCCAATACAAGGCAGAGGCAGTCCAACTGAAATCAGTCAAAACAAAGGCCACCTCAAGACTAAATCAAGTAAGTGTTACCTATCAAAATAAGCCCAAAAGCAGCAGACAGGAGAGGGGGAAAAAAAAGTTTGCAGATTAACTTTCTTACCAAACTCATTTGTACCCAAATGAAATGAAGTTATAAGGATAAAATTCTCAGCAGATTTGCACAGCACAGTAATAGCCTTTATGCTTGGAAATTTATGGGCCATGGACAGTTTATAAGAAACGATGTAGTTCATCAGAGAAGCAGACTGATGGAGCACATGGGAGCATTCTGCACAGGAAGTTGGGTTTTGGAATAATACTTACTTTGATAGAGTTGTTTTGTTAGCTAAGTAAAACAGTAGGGAAGCCAATGGCCACTTAGGCTTCAAACATAAATATATATTTATAAGTCACCCAGCTGCTTAATTGAGATCTCTAGTGTTTTCCCTAAGTATATCTTATCCAAAAAAACAGTAATGCAGAAAATAACAACAGCAGCAAAGATCTGCTGTATGCTGAGGTTCATTTAATCAGTCAGTAGTAGTTAGGTGGAAAATGGAGCATTATTTTAAGGGCAGATTCGTCAAGGCTCCCGGAGGCTCTTCAGTCTGAGTAGTAGCTCAGATTGAGCTCAAATTGCTTTCTAGCAATTTCTTGCTGAAGAAACAGCAAGACAGATGCCCTTGCTGTACTTTTGTCATCTCTTGGTGGCTTTTTCTCTAGAAGAAGGGTTCAATGTAACTTGTGTCTGGGTAGTTTTACAAGTACTTGCAACCCAGTTTGGAAAGATAAGCACTGGGGTTCTTGCCAGATGCTGGCTGTGCTGGCCGTGGAGGGGGAGGGAAGTACATGGGGCTTCAAAATGTTCTCCAAGGGAGGTTACACAGGGGATGGTTCATTAAATTTGAGCAAAGAACTGGAAAATAAGATTTCACACTCCTAGGCTCAAACAGCCTGGGTGAATTTGGGATCCCTGGAAAATCTTGAGGAAACTTGGCAAGTTCAAGGAAATACTCAGGAGGTTTTTGTGAAGGTGATTTATTCTTGGGGCACACCTCCAAGCTGAGGTAGAAGCTCGTGCCTCCTACTCTGAGCACCCTGGGGTGCTGGCCAGCTCTCAAAAGCCATGCCTAGCTTTACTTGTGGAATCCAAGGCGGGTGGATGTTGGGGTCTTTGGCTCGGCTTCATCAATCTCATGGTCAGAGTTCTTCTCAGACCTCCTTTTGATTGAGAGCAACAGTTTTAATTCATGTCTCCTACTTTCCAGGTGAATATCCTAACTCGGAGGCTGCTGAATATTTAGAGATGTGGCTCTTGGTCTTCACTGGTGCAACTGTTTCTTTCTGTACAGGCCAGGCAGTTTAGTATAATTTGCAACAGAGACCCCAAAACAATTCTTCTACAACTCCTAGATTTGACCATGAAGCTTGACCTGAGTGAGACTTAAGGGTTAGGTTCTCTCTCCCTCCTTTTCTCTTTTCCTCCCTCCCTCACTTTTTCTCATCAGGAGATAGGGCTGAACTGTCTCTGGTGTGACTCCTTCTTCTCATACATCTATCTCTTTCCCTTAACAGGGGTATCAACATCCCCTGAAAAAGTCTAATTTTAGTATGACTTTTCTGCTCAACCAGGGCTTTAAGCACATCCTAAGACTTAAATATTTACTACAATAATTTACTTAACTGGGACTCCAGAAGCACTAGAGTGCCTTAGTAGCAAAAATTGACAGATCATAGAATCATAGAATAGTTCAGGTTGGAAAGGACCTTAAGATCATCTAGTTCCAACTCCCCTGCCATGGGCAGGGACACCTCACACTAAACCATGTCACCCAAGGCTCTGCCCAACCTGGCCTTGAACACCGCCAGGGATGGAGCATTCACAGCTTCCCTGGACAAAAGATCTGTGAAGAAACACAATGGCTGAGTACTGCTAAGAACTGCTTGCTAAGCACTGAAATATCACAGACAGTGTGTGACACTATGTGTTCTGGGGACACAGGGTCTGCTCCTGCAGCTGGTGCTCCTGGGACAATCCCACATGTTCACCGCAATGCCCAATGGCTGGAAAGATGCTCTCAGCTCATTCTCTTTAATTGTGCCTTTCCCAGCTTCAAGCATATTTGTGTTCAAACCAGGGTTTGCTTCTTATCATGCTCTCAGCCCATTTCCTCCTCCTGTTTTATAGGCAGTCAAGTCTAAATGGTAAATTAGTGACATCTTCATTATTATGGCAGTGGAGTGCAGTGGCATCCTAATGCTATTCCCTGTAGGAGCAAGCAGAAGGAAAATGGTAGAAGTGATAATGATTGTATTCCAGTATAAATATGTGAAACGATAGCCAAAAACTGCTGTGCCACTCTCTGGCTTTCCTTGTAGCTTTGTTTCATCAGCTGAAAACATCCTGGAGAGCATTCATTTCCTTCAAAACTGTCCTCCTTTCTCAAGGTGCAGCTTAGTTCATCCATAGTTGCTGAGCCACGTATCTGGAAATAGAACCTGTATTTTGGAGAGCTCTGCTCACTGAGGGGTAGGACCTGGGGGGAACAGCTCTTCAGATTTATAAAGAGCTCTTCAACCACTGTTCTCACCTTTCGTGGGAAAAATGCTGTCAGTAAAACTGCCTCAGAGCTCAGCAGAGAGTATGAGCCAGATGCTGTGATGATTTGCTGCTCTTCCTTTCTCCTGTGAAGCAGGGGAAACCTTTCAACATTGGGTTGTTTATTTTGTTTGGTGGCACTTGCTCACAAAGGACAGGGGGGATCTTAAATAACATCATGGTTCAGTCCGCTCGGAGGTGTTGAACAGAGCTGTGTGAAATCAGTTTATAGCATTTTAAATTATGGTTTTGGCAAAGCCAAACTGGCAGGTTCATTTCCTACTCCACAGACATTGTCTCTGAGTTCTGGGTTTGCCCGAACCCTGAACTTCTCTGTGGACATCAAAAGACATCATTTCTGGAGGGAAACTGGGGGACTGGACAGTTGTGCTCTCACTTCACCCCTGTTCCTGACTTCCATGAGCATGCCAGTGCAGATCTTGAAATGTGCGCTGAAAACTGCCTCTGCGCTTGTGCTAGAAAGGGATGCCTGCGCCATGCTTAACCCTATTGGCAACCTGGTCCTGCCAGAGAGGAACTGGGGTTTTATCTCTGTTGCTTCTTGAGGCACCATCAGCTGCAAAAAATCCTGTGTCTCAATTCAGGGCAGTTTGCCCTTTGCAAATTTTGATCTCAGTTTGCTCTGGGACAGATGACATGCATCCTGAAAGTGTCCATTGTAAGGAATAAACAATTAACTAATTACTTCTGGTTCCAAATGGCTTGGTGAGTACTGGGGTATTGGCAGCTGGGAATAAGGTGCCATTGCTGAAGAACATCCGAGGGACCAGCACTGCTATCTCTGCACTTGTAGCACATACATCCATGTAGAGCTGACCCTTAGACATTGTGTATACAGACATCCTGGGTCCTTATCCCTCAGCACTGCACCACTGAGCAAAGCTGCATCCTGCCTAATTTTATAAATTTACCCTTTTTCAGTCGTTTGTTCAGTTATGGTTTGAAATCTATGGTTTTGACTAGATGCAAGTTTACTTTTTAAATTCATGGGTGGAAGAATTTGCTTTATTCCCTCAGATTTTTTATGGGTATTTTTTTGTCTCGTTTTTAATTAAGTATCTTATTTTAATTAAGATTTCACTATTGTGCAACTTGAACAAACTTTAGTTTGCATTCAGAAGAACAACAGACCTATAAAATCAACAAATAAGATAGAAAGAAAACAAGTGGTCATTTATAAGGAGGGAAACCTTTGTGCCCAAAGTGCATCACAGTGCTGGAGTTTGTGTGGCTCTGTCTGACTGGAGTGCTTATGTGCCAGTTACTCATAACCAGGAATCAAAACTACCTATATTTAAGCAAACAAGATGATATCACTACTGGTCAATAGTGATATCATGTGCCGTTTTGCCTTCCTGCCCCAGGATCTCCTTCTTTAATGATGCTGTTCATTGCTATGTAGGAGTTGCAAAGGCACCAGGGGTGCTGGCAGTCTCCCTCTGCAGCCCAGCTCCTGCAGTCAGCCCTCACCCTGAATTTCCCAGATCAGTCCTATTTCCCCAGGAATCGGTGACATGACAGAGGGTTTGGCAGTGGGACAGCTGGCACAACTCAAAGGTGCTGGAGCTGTTGCAGCAACCATCTGACCCAAGGACACGCCGCTTGGCTCTCGCCACTGCTCTCGTGGCCTCCAGCTCTCCTTTCTCCTCATCTGGCATGTCCTCTTCAGCGTATTCATCCTGCCTTTGGTGTGTCGTGGCAACTATGTCTGATGTTTTATTAGTGCTTTTTTTTGCTTTTACCCTGCAACTGAACCCAGTCTCCTGGGAAATATGGGCTGAGCCCCAAAGATGTTAATGTGCTTGCCAAAATGTCGTTTTTGGAACCTATGGAAAAGGGAACGAAAAAAAAGAGAAGAAAGACAAAAAAGAATGGTCATCTCGCCCTAGGTACGGCCACATTTTGTGAATTCCATCATGTTTATAAGGTGGATATTTCTCAAATGTCAGGAGCTACTGTAGAAGCTATGTTGCAGAGGTCATGGCAAGTGGTGCTGGAGGAGAGCTTGAGAGGTCATCAGGTCCCGTTCTTCATGTACACAGAAATAGCCACTCCTGGACTAGACCAAAAAAACAGAGGGCTGAAGGCTGGTTTGTCCGGTCCTGTTTGGACTCCATCTCTCAAAATTGAGTCAGACCCAAACACAGAAAAAAAGCACAGAATTTTTTTATGTTTTCCTACTGTGTATTAACATCTGGTATTATCATCACCAGGCCCAGTAACATCAAAAAAAGTCTAACTCTCCTTTGTCATGGTCTGTCTCGGTTTCACAGCTGGACACTGCTGCCATGATACTACCAAAGGCCTACCACTGCTTCAGCATTCAAGAAGACCATGTTTGTTTTCTTGGTGGTTTCAAGCCATCCTGGCTGATTTTCCTATGGACTTGCTGGTTTCCGCAGGAGCTACTCGGCACATACCAATGACCTCCCATCACTAAGCACCGATTCACTGGAGGTTACCAGAGTTTTGCAGAGGGAAAGAGGGTACATTTTGGGGGTGTTTAGGTCTTTTGGACTTAACAGCCTTAGGGGAAGCCCAGAGCTTGCTCAAATCTCAGATCCCACAGTGGCCTTCCAGATGTCCCCAGTGCAGGTGGGGAATATAGCAATCAGTAGTGGAGAAATGTCGGATGATTTAGCAAATACCCAACAAGCTGCATAGGTTCCTGATGAATGTGCCGGTAGGTGCTCCTGGCCCATCAGGAACAGGAAATTGCAGCCATTAGGGTGATATCAGGCAAGTTTTGCTCCTCTGCCAGGAGAGGTTGCTAAATGCCAGGTTGGCACTGATTTGTGTTTTCAGCAAGTGGGAGAACAGCAGGAACTGAAGCTCCTGGAGGTGGTTGTGGTTGAGTGCTTCAGCAACAGCGTCATGCACTGGAGTTGGGGGGGGGGGAGAGTTAAAAATGAGCTTTCCAGGGAATCTAATTGCACTGAGTGGTGGCTGGAGAGGTCCTGCAGTGCATTTTGTGAGAGTTTACATAGTTCTGGATCCTCTACCACTTAGAATGGAAAAAAGAAAGCCAATCTGTTTGATCAGGCCTCTCCCACTCGATATGTGTATTGGATTCTACATTAAAGCTTTTAACAGTTACGTACACATCTGAGCTAGAGCTATTGTTAGCCCATGTGATGGATTAAGATCAAGAATGTTAATGTTATCCAAAGGAACGCTTTTTAATGTATATTGCGATTGTATAAACAGGGTCACCAGAGCTAAATGGGATGTCAATGACCTATGAAGATCATAAAGTAAACAAAAGATCTTAAAATAAGCATGTAACCTGAACATGTCGGGGATTGTTGTATATCAAAGGCATTTGCTTATATAAAGCAAGGGAAAATTACTTACGGGTAATGTTGTTTGCCACAAGTCTACCTCTTGCCTGCTCTACAAAGGAAACCTACCCGAAGGGACTGGGGTATGTCTCCATCTACCAGGAAGCACTGAGCCCGTGGGCCCCGACCGAGCAGAGCTTAGCTTTTGTACACACATAATAAACATGCTTAAATCCCAGGGAGCAATGATAAGATGTAGTTACTGGAGAACACCAAGGCTCCTCCAGCCCTTATCAGGGAGGTAGGGAGGACAACCCCACCAAACTTTGCTGCCATGCAGGTTTCAGAGCCTTTGTGACACAGGGATACCATGGCAGGTCTATGAGGCCAGCCAGCTGAGTGGGTATTTGTGTACAGCAGATGGTCAAAAACATTGGGAAGAGACTAGGAGCTTATTTTTTTCTATAAGTACATTAGCATTTCCCATCTTTCTTCCACATTTCTGAGACTGAAAAGTAGGGTTTTGTTGGGGTATTTTTTCCTTACCAGGTAGTCCCTAAATTATTGCCATAGGAGGGTGAGCCCCTTGTTCAAGATGTCCTAACCCATAGGGGCTTAAGGGATTTCTTGTGAGACAGCAGGGCTAAAATCAGAGAGTCTCCAGAAAGAAGGGGATCCTGAGGTCTTTCTATCTTGTTCTTAGTTCGGTTAGTCATCCTGCTAAAGTGCAGAGCCTTTAATTTCATTGTTTTCTTCTTCATGTTGCTTCTCCAGTTTTGAGTTCTATTCCGGTCCTTACAGATCCTCCTAACTTGGTCCCCTCTGCAATCTTAATAAATGTATTCTATCCTATTTGCTGGAGCACTCATGGAAATAGTGGCCAGGACTGGGACTGACCCAGGAGAGCACTTTTGCCATTGCAGCTGGGAATTGTAGAGAACACCTTTCTGGGAATGGCTTTAAGAAATTGCTTTACACTTATCCTCAAATAGTTTTATCAAGACCATGTTTTCTTAATTTGCTTATGAGAATTTCATAAGAAAGAGCTTACTGAAGCTGTGGTATGCCATACTTACTGTTCTTTCTGTGCAGACTGTAATGCTATCATAGGAGGAAATTCTATTAGTTTGATAATATCTGTTCTTGGAAAAAGTCTGTGCGGGCCAGTCCACATTTTCTCATTATAGAATCATAGACTCATAGAATAGTTAGGGTTGGAAAGGACCTTAATATCATCTAGTTCCAACCCCCCAGCCATGGGCAGGGACACCTCCCACTAAACCATGTCACCCAAGGCTCTGTCCAGCCTGGCCTTATCTTCTAGGTTGTTTTCAGATGATTTACTTGCTCCAGCTTATTTTTTCTCCTAGCAGGTTAAATTACTGGTCTAGAGCACCCTAGCCCTTAAAAAAAGTAATTAAAATAAAAAAACTAAAAATAAATGCAGAAACAAACGGCCCAAGGACCTTCAGCTTTCCTCCATAAGGTGTCAGATTAACCTCTGAGAGATGGCCATGGCTAGTTTCTTACTTACCATCAGGTGATGTCCATTAAGACTAGCTGGGCTGGAAGCATCTATTTAATCTCTCTGTGAGCTTGTTCTACTGTGACTTCAGGCTAAGGAGTTCATCTCTTTGTTTCTGGAATTATTTGTATGGGGTACTGAGTTATGGTTGAACTCAACAAGGACTGATGCAAAGCAGGGGTGAGAGCAAAACAAACTCGAGGAAACAGGATTAATCAGTTATTTTCCTTCTTGTGTGGTACTATTTTTCTGGCTCTGCAGAAATCCTGCTGGACAGGATTGCTCCACGTAAGAAGGTAAAGATGTGACTTTATGCATCCTTTAATCACCATCACTCTCTGCCAGAGACTATAACCTTAAATATCTTAATGTTATGTTGGATAGCAGTGTAGATGAAATGAAACTTGCTGCCTATGGTAGGGTAGGTTTAAGTCCTCCTCCCTGAATAGCTGGACACTGGAACCAAAAGAGATGACTGATCCCAGTTTCCAGCAATAAATGATCCCTTTGCCTGCAGCTCTGACCCTGATCCTTACCATATGTACCCTATCTTGCAGTCCTGCCAGAGCTGTGCTTGCAAATGCAACCCTAAGTGCCACACTGCCACTAAAGAATAAAGGACAGTGGAGCTTTTGTTCCCTGTGGCTTGTTGCTTCTTTTCAAATCTAATAAACCTTTTTTGTAGCCTTTATGTTCTTGTTTATCAGGAGAATGAACATGGGGTCTTGGTGCTTTATGCTGCTTGGGAAGGCCAATATCTAAGAGCTATTCCCACCACCTCTGGGGTTTTGCAGCCATCTCAGCTGTCCCAAACAAACCTCTACATGGCCTATGCCTTACATGTCCCATGACTGCTCTCCCAATTACTCTCCCTTTCACAAGGGTAGAAAAGCATCTCTGAGGCAGAGGAAGCTTGAGAACCAGGTTCTCCTCTATGTTGCGAGCATGAACCTTCTTCCAGCTCTTGGGGGTGAGTTACTGATGTTTAAAGTAGTTACTTTGGTTGCAGGCTTTCCTACAGCATCCCTCTTTGTTCTCGTGTTACCTCTGGTGGTTTCTTTGTTTTGGTGTACTTGGGTTTTTGTTTGTTTCGGAGCAAGTTAGTTTCCATTTACCTTTGGGAATTTTCCATGAAGTTAATGTTAACTGGAATATCAGAATTTCAGAAAGAGGACTTAGAGAAATACGGGCTTATCCTTTGTCTACTGGAGAAGAGAAAGAGTTCACAACATTAATAGACCTTTGCTTTTATGTTTCCCATTAGGGATGGGCATATAATTTTGATTTTTTTCTTAGATATACATACCAGTGTACACAAAGGAATGTAAATCACCCATATACAAAATGGTCCTTGCGACTTGAGCAAGCTCTTCATAGCATTCAAAAATTCAGCTGTTCTCCATTACACATATTACGATAGTAATCAGCAATTTAAAACTCTTTCAATAATTGTTAGCCCAAAAGGTTTTGTTTATTTGTTTACTGGCATTGAATGATGGTTATTATCAGCTTTGAATGACATTCAGCATTCATTTTGCAGCTCTGTCTGTTTTCAAATATTTGGGGATGTCCTTGTTAGGATGTTTTCAATGCAATTTCATTCACAGCAATTCCAAAGCACGCGCGCTGTATGTGATCAATTAATTACTGCCTGTAATCAAAATTTTTCTTAACATGCGGAAACACAGACAGCAAATATGCCTTAAAATGTCTTTGTTTTGTCAGGAAACGACCTCCCAATGTGCTTGAAAATATGTAAATAGGTTTGTGCTCTATGATGAAGCATTTGTGTGTGGTTTATCTAAATAAAGACTCTTCTGTGGAAGGGATGTAGTGAGTAGCACTCTGCATAACTTAATAGTGGGACTGGTAGCTGTGTGGTATAGCTTTGGTCCTCCTGACTTCAGGAACTTTAATAGTGGATGTGATAGCTACTGTCCTGAGTTTTCTGGTGGGTACTTAGGGCAGGAAACACAGGAGGTAATCAGGAGAAATTGCAGGCTTATTAAAGGAGGAGACTAAAGAAAGCTCTCAGCTGATTAAATTAATTCCCTTGCTGGTAGAAATAAACCACATTTTTTAAGCAGGTCTAAGTGACTTTGGAATAATGTCCATGTGTCAAGTGGAAGTTAAGCATCAAACCTCTTCAGGTGCTGTCTATCCCAGGTAGTTACTAAGTGCTACTTCTATGTTTTGCATGATGTCTACATGGTCATTTTTCTTAGAAAGTAACCACTGAACTAAAATAAACCAGCTGAAGCTGGGAGGTGAGTTTTGGGATTAAGGTGAAGAGTTGTTCAGGAGAGATTAGATTATCCCCTATCAGCCCATCACAGGGCTTTTCCTGTTTGCTTGTCTGCATCATCTTCCAAAACATCTCGTGATGGCATTTGTTGAGGTAGCACAATCCACAGGTTAGACGCTGTGTGGTCTTGTGTGTTGGGAAGAAAGGGCATTTGAATAAGTTAAGTAACCGGGAGTCACAGAAAGGGCTGGTCCTGAAGGGAGTTTTCAGCTGAAGATGGATGAGCTCTCCTGCTTTGTGGACCCATTCCTCCTGTTACCTGATTTCTTTATGACATGCTGGCAGTTGCCTTAGCTGGGCTCTCGCTGCGAGACAGTCAGCGCTGCACTCACAGCACTGCAGGAAAAATAAACCCATTCAGACCAAGCAAAACACTTGGAAAAACATGCTGATGTCTTTTTTTTTGGTAGTTGATTTTTTTTTTTGGTGAGTCTTGAGTTGTGCTTCCTCTTAAAGCTTTGCATACAAAGACCTTTTTATGAAGGTTGTCAGCCTTTGCACTAGATTTGGCAATTTTCTTCTGATGCCACTATCGTAGAGGAGGAGAGAGGAAAGGGCTGTTGACAGGAGCCCATTAATTAAAATTAGATGCTGTTTTAATTTTGGTCACTGTCTTGAAGCCATAGCAATGGCAAAGTGCCTTGATCTTTTTCTTCTCCACCTGATTAAAACAAGGCAGGTCAGGTTCTTCCTTGTGCTGCACCACCATTCAAAGCATTGCAATGAGGGACTTGAGATCTGGTTAGGCTTTCTGGGTTGTCCAGGCATATTGATACCATCTGGAAGTCTGGCTAGGGAGAGAATTTGAAATCTGGACCCTGATACTGTCTTTTTAGGCTTCCATTTTTCTAAAGTAGCTTTTCAGTGGGAGTAAATGGCTCTAATTGTATTGAAGGAGCTTGACTAATTCACACCAGCTGAGGGACTGGCCCCTGAGGTCTGGGCTGGCCTCTTCCTTCTGTGCCATTTCTTATTTTGATTTTTTAATTTTTTTATTTTTTTTTAATCCAACTTTCTGGATAATAGTGTAGAAATGTAAGTCTTTGTCTGTTTTACCCTCAGGTTGAGATGCAGCAGCATACTTCTGCGGTGGCTCTAGCCAAAAAGATACCTCCACTTATGGAAATGGACATCATTTGCCCTCTTCCACCTTCATCCGGGAAAGGGCTGATGAGGTGGTGGGTTGAGGCTTTGGCAGCACATGTCTGCTGATCTTTGTTCAGATGGGCTAAAAAGTCTTACACTTTTGTAGCAACAGAATGTGCTGGAGGTAAAACACAGCTTTCCCTCCACCACTTCTGTGGTGATTCTGAGATGTCAGGTTGTGAGCTGGGCTCGTAGGGTGCTCTGCACTTGTCTGATTGCACAGGCTCTGCTTGGTGGACATAAAACCCCAAGCTGGGGGTGCTGAGGTTGGTTGCCTTTCTCTCCCAGCATTGTATGGGTGCAGACTGCATGTTTTATTCCCATTGAAACCTCTGGAAAATGGGCTTCTGCGCTTCAAGGTGCAGTGAAATCCTGGCCTTCTGAGCCTGTGTAGAGTAACCTTAAGCTTTCTGTGATTCAGCTGAACAAAGCATAGAAATCTCTGCATAATTTCTTTGTGTAGCTGAATATACAGCACATCCTTTTTTATTTTTGAAGGTAACTGCAGTTCAGATGCTAATACTGAAATGCATCTTTACTTTGGTCCTTTTTACTTTATTCTGTTTAAATTCTAGAGTCCTTTAAAGGAGGGCAGAAAAAAGGAAATACCCTGCTTGTCACTCTCTCAGATGGTATTAAATGACCTTGCTGTGATAGAAGGAACTACTCCTAGGTAGTAGCTCTGAAGCTTTATTGTTTAAGTCCCACCCTGTTCATTATTAAAGCCAAACAAATGAAAAATATAAATGTACACAAATGGGGAAATAAGAGAGGGGAGGAAAATAAAACCAGCAGAAGATAAGACAACTCAGCTTCTGATGCTTACAGCTCACTTGCTATAAAATCACTTTGCAATATTTTTGCTTGTTGAGGGCTTTAAAGGAATCAGACCAGATGCTCAGCACACGTAAATGTTGCTCTGTTGTACCACTCTATACCTGGCCTGTTGTCTTAGCTTGCCTCCAATCAAGGACTTGCAAAAGAGGATTTTTCCATGGCTGAGCAAGCCTGACCTTTACTAGACAGGAGGTTAAGAGGAGGGAAAATGGAAGACAGAAGAGACAGATCTAGAGTGACTATTAATAGGAATTGAGGTTTACATCTTGTGTTGCTGAGGGATTCAGCTGAACCTGATAATTGCTGTATCCTTATCTGGAACAGAGCTGCACTGACAGGCATGCTTCTTGTTTTCCTACCCTCAGATGGCTGGATTGGCACATCTTTTAATATCTGCAGACTATGTAATGAGGTATGGCTGAGTACCCACAGCAGAGGTGGCCATGACGCTCTGCAAAGCAATCTCCCAAAAGCATGGAAACCTTGTTTCAGCAAAGCTAGTCACCGAAAGCAAATATCTGTTCATCCTAGATGTGGGCTTGTTTGACATTATCTTTGTGCCATCTTGGGCTGGGGGACCACACACTTTTCTGCAGGTGAAAATGAGATTGTGCTTCTCACCACTGCCATTTTTATTGGCATCTGGTCCTTGCTCATATACACGCAACCTCCTCCTGGTGAGCACTAGGTTGATGTGGCTAAGACAGTCCTCTGACCTCACTGCACATTTCTCAACAGCCATGTCGTTTCCTCCAGTTGAATCCCATCAAGTTGTCATTACTTACTTGGGTTTATTTTCGCAAACCGTTTTTACATGGGATGTATATGTGCTGAGGTGTCTGCCTGCTGCCTTTCACCTGCTTAGGACAAGGAAAGACGTCATTGTGAACTTCAGTGCAGTGGTTCCTCTACATAAATATTTTATAAATCTTGCAAGAGTCCTTTGGGGTTAGGAGTGATTTGTCCTGTCAATTCAAAATGTTACCTAATACCAGTAAATGCTAATAAAGAGCTTGTAGCTGGCATCATATACCAAAGCACTATGCATTCATTAGAAATCACCTATGCAAGTGCAAGGCGAGCCAAAATAATCTCCTAATCAGTTATAAAAGTCTATGGTACTTGTCAGGAGCTCAGTGTGGGGCAATAGCATTGAGAGTTGTGGTTTCTGGCTGAGGCACTAAATCTGTTGCACATGGAGACAAGCCAGAATAAGAAGGTCCTCACTGGGACCCAATCATTCCCATGTTTGGGGTAAGGGAGAGAGGAATTGAATTAAGAATAGTAGGTCTTCAGATAGTTACTATTTTGGGCTTATCACCATTATAAAGGGAAGAGTATATATCAGAGGTCTACTCTTTTATGGGAACACATCTGCGAGTGTTTTCCAAAATACCTGTCTCCTCCAGTATGCCAGAAGTCACCCTGCATGTCACTTCTTATGTGAGTTCAATGGCATGTGTGACTTGGCATGCATGAGGCCACATAAGGGATAGCTCAGGGTAGTATGTGCTTTTTCAAAGGCGGTCTTCATACTGTGCATGAGGTCTTCCCATATGAGGAAAATTCTGACCTTGCCTGTTGAAGTTGCTTTATGGTTTCTGGCTGGTAGTGCAAAGCTTTTGCAGGGAGGAACAAGCCACTCTATCTTCCAGGTTTCACCTAACTTAGCATTAAAACTTTATTTGATATGTCCGGTGATTTAAGACTTGAAAGACCCCTTTGGCCTGCCATCATTCATGAGTAAGTATGTCATCTTTCTGTATGCTTAAATGGAAAAAGAGTTGAAGTGTCTCCAAAGAATATATTTTTAACTGGGGCTGAAAAGCTTACATGGTAAGCAGCTTTTAATGGGATCCGCAATCAGGAAATATTAGAATACGGCTCCTGAAGTGCATTCTGTAATCAAAAAGGAACATACATATTTTTCTAAATGCCCAATTACCAAGCTTACTATGATGATTAATTAATTGAGAAATCTCTTTCCTGAGGTTGTTGCATCTTAGAGAGATAGATGGTTGTAAGGGTCAAAACTGTACTGCATGGCTATGTTTGCTCCTGTCCCAAGGAAGCACAGAAGTCCATGTGTCACAGTGGGACTGCTAGTGCCTTCTTGCAGAGAGTGTGCCGGACAGCAGAGGACAGTGGCTTGTGCTTCAGTGCTTCTAAAGTGATGTTCCTTAGGGTCAGCGGCAGTCTTGACCTTTTGAACATGAGGGGCTCATGCTGTGGTTCAGACCCAGAAGAAGGTCTATGCCTTGCAGCCCCTTTCTACTACTCCTTTCCCTCGGGCTCTTCAGATCTGTGCTTGGTAGCTCAAGGGCTGGCAGCATTTGTATAGCTGTCTTCAGCCTCCTGCCCAGTTCCCTGTGTGTAAAGCTGCCATCAGATCGCTGTCAGGAGGCCTATTTTGGTGAAGCTTCAGGTGCAAGTCAGTTTCATTAAGGGCAGTTTGGTTGAACATGCCACACGGCAAGAGTGTTTGCAACTGTCTGCTACCAGTTTTCACACTGGCTTTCGCCAACAGCACAGCTCTGCTGCGTCTTAGAGATGTGTGGTCCTGAAACTAAGCATTTGGGCAAGCAAATTCTGTTGGTTTGGCATTTTTAAGCTTTATACATGTCTATCCAGCAGCTGAGGCTGCCTGAATGTTCAAGTTGTAGATGCTTTGGCTTTCCTCTTCCATAAATATTCAATTATTGTGCTGTTTTTCCTTGGGCCAACAAACAGAAAGCTGAAAAATAGTGTTTTAAAAATTATTGTCTTCAGGAAGGCAGTGCAATACTTATGCCATAGGCGTTCCCACAAACTAGGGTGGGTTGAAGTATGCTCAGCCCCTGGTTTATGAGACCAAGGTCAAACGTGACATGTTTCCAGATGATAGATTACCAGGATTGTTCTGCCAAACCACCATGTTACCAAAATTCTAGCTCTTTGTGCATCAGCACTGTATTTATTTGCATTGCTGTTTGGAAGTGCTAGGATAAAACCTGCTGCATCTGCTTTTTTGCAGGGTGAGTGTAGCAAAGCATGTGGTTGGTATGACCAGATACTGGCTTTTGTTCAACTGCTCATGTTCTGTCTTCACTTTCTTGAGCTTTATACACTTTCTCAGCAAAAGATGCTTTCTGTCAGTGTCCATGAGTGCCTGGTGGGAAAGGCACCTTTATCCTAGTTCTATACTTGATGGTGTGTGGCTGGAATCACTGCTCCAAAGTCAGCAGTTAAGGCAGATGTTGTGAATCCTCAAGATCCTCAAGCTAGCGCACACATGTAAGAAGTTGGGAAAGGTTGTGTTGAGCAAGCTGTTCTGCAGCTAAGACAGAGTACTTCAGCAGCTTCTACAATGTGCTGTGGAAGTGGCTGTAGGTTTCTGACAGTACTGCATGCATTGAGGTCATGGCTTGGATCTAGAAAATGCATCAATGTTGCTTGGAATTCCCAAAGTCATCAAGCAGAGAATATCTTCCATCCTCTTAAAAATGACTCTGCACTTCTATCTTTCCTGCTGTGTTGGACTGGGAAGAATCAAGCCAACTCATTGCCACTTTCTTTGAGAAAATTGGCCAAGTTGTCTGATGGAAAAATAAGAATCACCAGAATGGTGCTGTGTTATCAGATCAACACGAGCAACCCATCAGTGTGAAAGGAGGGTACGCAACTGTAGAGTGGAAGAAATTTTTCTTGCAACTTGCCATGTGCTTGGTCACGATATACACGTGGTGAGGTCTCACTCCCACCACACTGGTGATGCACATGCATTTTGATTAATTCCACAATGATAGTACATGATTTGACGGTCACTGAGGTATAGTTTCCCATGCTCGGCTAACACTTGACTTCCAAAGAGAGTAAAGCTTCAACTCCAACCAGGTATCTTAGTACCACAGGACTTCTCAATTTAATTGAAATTGCGTTGCAAGACTATGCAGAGTAAATACTCTAGACAACAGAACATGGTTGGTAATATGGAACATGTGATTTATTTTATTTTTTTAACAAACTGATGCGGGAAAATGTTTCCACACTGACAAAAACAGAACAAATGTAGGTCAGTGTCTGAAGGAGATGAAAGAAGCCAAGTGTAATGAGAGCCTATTGTTTCATGCTGACATATGCAGGAAGCTTGTGGAGAATGAACATCAAACTAAAATGCGAGGAAAAAAGAATAGAAGGCATGAAAATCATCATGCTCAAGAAAACAAAGAGATCAGAAAGTTAAGGGGCATGCTAAGAAATCTGCACTAGGAGGCTAAATAAATGAATTTCACATTTCCCCTTCTCCTTTCTCATCAGTTCCGGGTTTCTCTCTTCCATTTGTTTGCTAGGTAGCAGCCTCTTCTTCCTTCCAGGAATACTTTGATTTTTTTTTCCTTCCTATCCTGCAGATGCCAGGGCCTAGAGAGATCCAGATGGCAAGCAGACCAGCAAAAAATGCCTCTTTACTATTTCACTTCTCATCTTCCTCTCAAGTTAAAAACACATGAAAGATCTATTGAAAAGAGCAGACAAGTCTTATTTACTTTTTAATAAGTAAATTTAGTTTACTTATTTAACAGAAATTAATCCACTGTTCAAGCAGCTGGAATAAATATGAAGAAGCAGTGTAGAGTCTAATTCTTTTCTTGCGTTCACCAGTCTTACACTGATATATTTTCTCAGACTTCAGAGGCATTTTCATGACTTGGGCAATGGGCGTGAAGAATTGGCCCTTTGTGCTAATTATTGCTGCCACCCATTGTCATCTGGAAATGTCTTCCATGGCTCTGGCCAGCCACGGCCTTCCCCAAAATTTCACAGCTGGTCTACGAGACTTAGATACGTTCTCAGCTCAGTGTAGACAAAAAGTGGTACTATAACCAATGGGGCTGCACTGAAGTAAAACTGCTGCGAGAGGAGGGGGTTATGTCCTGGATTTTAACAGATGAGGCACTGGCGCATCTTTCCTTACCAACTACTTCCTTTTCATATAGCTTTTTCCACCTCTTGTAGTAGAAAAATATCTTGGTGGGAAAACTGTCTACTTAAATCCGGTAATACCCCATTGACTTGAGCTGTGTCATGCAGGGGCTGACCCAAGGGGCCCTGCCCTGGTGACTGTGCAAGTGTTCTCAGGATTGTCCCTTCCCATACCCTTCCTTAAACAGGCAGGATACCAGATTTCGCTCTCTCAGTATAATGAAGGACTCCTATGACAGCCTGATGGATGCTCCGGGTCTGTTCCTTGTGAGCTCTGAATTCACAGCACCATGAAATACATCGTCAGAGAGGTGTTACCGAGCCATTGCTATTCCTTAAAAGTTCAGTAGTTTCTGACAGTAAAATTGTGTGCCCTGGCAAAGAACAAAAAATCTCCTATCTGTCATCCTTACAGTGTATAAAAATGAAGCCCAGATTTTTGGGTTATTTTAGGGCACAGGGTGATGATGACTGTTTCAATGCACTTACTGATACATTTAAATTGGTGATTTATGCAGCCTGACGTTGACTTTAATTTAGCTCATGTTACAAGTAAAGTAATTCAGTCCTTAATGAAGTGTACTCCATATGACATATTGAACATGGGATCTGACAATCAGTGGTTGAAAACCAGCCTAGGTTACATTTTCTTTTGTCATTGAAAGTGGGCTGTCAGTTCATAAACTTAAACCGAGGCATGCTAACCTATCACTCTCTCTGAAGTATGGTGCTGAAGACTGAGACCTACATTAAAATAAACTTTTCCCATCCTTTGAAAGGAAAAAGAAGGAAAAAGCTTACACATGAGCTGTTATACAGATGAGAACATTATAACATGCGTGTGTGTATACACATAAAGATTCGTGCCCTGACCTATGAAAACTTTGGATTGTGCAGTATAGGAATGAAAGAATTTGACATACACGTTCCTGAACAAATGGATCCAGCTCCAAAGTAGTATAAATTATGTTTACATCAGCTCTTACAGGGGTTCAGAATAAGGCTGTAGGGTAGGTGATGGGAAGCACAGCCTGGCTGTCTATGGGAGCGGTTCAGGAGGCTTTATGTGCTTGCATTTCAAAAGAATTAACAGAGCAGCTCTGAACTGTAAATATGCAAATCTTTAACATTTATGTTAAGAGACTTGTCCTTGTTTGCATACAGAGAAGGAAGCAAAAGTTTTGAGTGATTCCAGAAGGCAACACTTAAGAACGAGAAAGCCTGCTGCAGCCTGGGTTAGGTCACAGCTGTGTTATTTCTCAGTATAAAAAGCTGACTTAAAGAAGCATGGCAAGGGCTTTTTCTGTGTTCAGTGCTGGTTTGGACACCTACATCATCTGCTTCTTTCCCTCTTCAGCTGTAAAAGGATGCTTTTAGTACTTGAGTGTGGGATTTGGGGGAAAGAATGGAGGTAAGCAAGGGGCACTGGCTTCTGGGACAGTTGAAAATGATATATTTTCCCTTACTACAAAAAAATAAAAGGGAAAAAAGGACAGATGTTATATGCCAGAGAGTTTTCTGGGAAGAGGCAAACAAATGCAAGGACAGGAATAAAAAGTAGTGAGGGAGAACTTGTCAGTCAAAAGCATGTCTGTGCTACAAGGGAGAAGTGTGGGAAAGATGTTAGTTTGGGTTAAAATAGCTCTGCAACTGGACAGCTTGGGTTTTAACTCTGCCTAACATGAAATCATCCCAAACTCCCCCACCAGCTTAAACTTGAGATGCTAATAGAAGTAAATGACTCCCCTTACCAAAGCTACCTTAATTTTATTGGTGTTTTACCCCAAGGTGAGGTATCCACAGTAGCCTCCCTGACTTACAAATCAAACAGTTAGCAGCATAGACTGTTTTGTGCTAGAGAAAGACGGGAACGTTGGCACGGTGGTGGGAAGCAGCTTGCTTTAAACAGAGGGAGAGCAGCAGAATAAAGCTGGCTTTTCACTAGCAAGGACCCACTGCTGGTAGCCTGAGTGGTAAATTGAAGGTCCAAACTTCCCTGGTGCCCTGGGGTAGTGGGTTAAGGTTTAGGGGCAGGGTAGCTGGATGGAAGAAACAAAAGGGCTTTAATTTTATAAAAGGAAACGTGCCACTCATTTCTGTGCTTAGCCCGAGTAGCTCTCTATTTTATGTACTATATATTTTATATATTTAGTTTTTGGGATGCTGAGCAGCTTCAGTGTTCTGTAGCTAGGAAGGGAATAGGATTGACAGTGGAGAAAATTGGCAAAAATTATCAGCTTTGAAATGTTCAAGGAAAAAGGAATTCCTTGATAAAAAAAGCCCAACAAACCAACAACCCAAAATCGGAAAAATAAAGTGAAGGATCCTCAGCTTTTAGGGTTATATAAATATCCATTCAATATTGAATATCATTTGCTCTTTTTGCCTTAGCATGTAGTTAATGCAGTATATCTGATACCTTTCTGTTTTCGTAACTCTGTTTAAGAAATCACAAAGAATAACAGGGGGCAGGGACCTGGCCCCAAGAGTATGACATTTTATTTTAACATTGGGCATGACATGGATTTAGTTTTCCAAGAAGTGAATACAATATCATACATTGGTACCAAACTGGAGAATGGTCTAATTGCTAGTATTTGAAGTATTTGTGCACTTCTACCCAAACAGCTGATTGATCAAGGGAGGGATGTTTGACTTTTTGGTGGAGGACACAGTAATTAAGTAGAAACTAAATACTTCACAAAAAATAAAACAATCCCAGGAATAGACCACATAATCATAGGTTCCACCCCAGCCCAACACTATACGATTTCATATTTGATTTATTATGTTTTAGCCTGGGAGCTTCAAAAGTGTCTAAGAGTTTGATAGGCAAACCCCAATGAGATTCTCCTGGCTCCTTTGAAAATGGCAGGAATTTTCTATTTACAGCATCACTAGTGATCAATGGAATTTTTTGGACAGTTCAAGAAATATTAGGCTGAATTTGCTCTTTATGAATTAGTCTGGTGTTTATTCAGCAGCTCATTTTTCATCGAAGCACAGTATTAAAATTTCACTTGTTTGTTATAGGGTTGTCAGAGTGAAATCTATTCCCAAAAATATACATTTCCATCTTCTAGTACCCTTTTTTTTCCTGCTGTAGCTAAGGTTATGTCAACACTCCCAACGTAAACCCTCTCATTTCAAAGATTAGTAGTGCTGGCATCATTGGTCCAGACTTGAGCATAGCAAAACCATGAAAAAAGCTCTCTAGGAGAATGTTTTGAAACAACTGTTGTCAATGCCTATGCCTTTTGTGTTAAGCATCCTTCTGTACAAAAAGCACTTGTGTTCAACCTCTTGCAAAGTTACAGTTTGAAGAAGGAAATTGTGTAGCCCCCCTCATATTTTCATTACACCATTAAAGCACTTGTGTTGTAGAAGTTTAAACTGGCTGCTCTGCTAAGATTCAAAATCAGCCCCTGCTCAAGCTCAGTAACTTCTTCCGTAGCATTGTTTACCATACATAACCATAGCAACGTCACAAGGGCCCATGCCAGGGCTTTTGGATGGCGTACTCTTACCACTTGTTGCCATCTTCTGGGTCCTCCTATAATATATACATTTAAAACAAGTATACAGCTGTATATTTGCTTAATCTGGAAAGCTTTTGGCATCTCCCATGGAAAAATAAGAGCCAAACCCTGGATGAAGCTTAGGAATGCCAGTGTGGTGCTGCAGAGTTCATCATTCATTCCTCCTTCCCTATCTGTCTGGTTTCCCATCATGGAATTGGGTTGAACTGTGGAACAAGATGGAGATTGTCTGTGTCCCCTTTTCAACACCAGCTAGGTGCCCCAGAAAGAAGCTATCAAAACATCACAGAGCTGCTGCAAGGATCACCTTCACAATGCACTGGATGCACATTCAAATGCCTTTTGCAAGCTGGAGAGCTCAAGGCTGGATTATCCAGTATGCCCTGGGGTCGCTTCCTATTATAGGTGTAAAAATTGGTTCATAATGCAGCTCTGTTTGGTTTACATGAAAGGTTGCATCTTAACATCCATGTTTAACAATGAAGCACTGTCCTCCCCTGGCTGCCAACAATAATTTGACATTGGTGTAGGGGCTGAAGGAAGTCTTCTACAGGCAGAGAACCTGTGCTCCTGTGCTCTACATGCAGCCAATTGCCCAACTGGATTTTGTGCAAAAATGGATTAAAAGAGGATTTAGGTAAATAGGGCATGGTGACAAATAGATTCAATGATTTCTAATGCTTCTGTTACCCTGATTATCAATAAGCTGGAGTCATACCATTAAAGCAAAAGAGTAAAGAACACCAGATGTTGGTACAGACCTGCCTTAACAAGACATCAACGCCAACACAAATGCCAGATTTTCATGGACCTCATAACCACATTCAGTTAATGCACTAATGACTGCACCACTAGGTCTTCCCCCTGCAGACCCCAGCTGACAGGTGATAATAGAAGCACAAGATAATAGGCTGGTTAATAATAATAGAAGCACAAAATAACAGACTAGTTCACGAGTTGGTTTTAAAGGAAGAAGGAGGTCATGATAGAGAGTGGTTTCTGGTGCCATCAGCAAGTATTGGAAAGGAGAGTGGTACAGCAGACATGAAACCGTGGGTCAGAAGATGGCTGAGCCAACCTGGCAATCCCAATCTTAAATACACCTGATCAGCAATACTTGGAAAACGATGGAAATTGCAGGTGAGGACTCTGAAATGCAAAACTTTCTTGGGAGTAAGGAAGCAGGAACAGGTATTTCAAGGAAAAATGGGAACACGTAGCTGTGTAACTCTAAAAACTAGTGCTGCAGGAAAATAAAACTGCTGAATACCTGGAGGTTCAGAGGGGGGAAAAAAAATCAACTGGGAGTTGGCAATTCTGAACCCAATTAACTTGGATGTGGCCTTTAGTTTACATGAAATTCTCTTTTACTGGCTTGGCTCTCTAATCTGAGGAAAGACAGGGGGAAGCTGCCACCTCTGAGACTTGCCACCAAGCAGCCAAGCAGGGTCAGACTTCATGGTGGCATGGACCTCTCTGTATAGGCACCAGCCTGAGCCTGTCAGCTTATACAAATGTGCCTCTGAATGCCAGTTTGAAAACTGGTCTGGCTTTCAAACTTTCATGGTTTCTCTCCTTTCTTTCGTTATTATTGTTTTAAGTTGAGGACACCATTTCTAGATATTCTTGACTGATGTGTACCCAGTGTCTCGCATGCTGTGCCTGGAGTCTCTGTGATTTTTGCATGACAACGGGATTACATTTATACAATTAATTAATGTTTGCTTGACCACTTTTATCCAATTTCTTTCTCCAGCACATAAAAGAGAACCTGACATAAATTTCTCTTTCAAAACAATTGACTTAGCAACTGCTGACCTTCTGTTCTGTCATTCCAAGGATTGATTGGATATTGTTGAATTGTTTCATTCTGCAGTAATTAAACATAAAATTAATTATGCTAGTAACCTATTATTTCTTTGAACCAAGGACTAAGTCATTTTTTTTTTCTTGGTGACTCTGCGGGTTCTGACATCAGACAGCAAAACCTTGCTGTTACATACAAACAGTATAAAGGGAGCAACTTAATAACCAAAATATAATATAAAGACTGCTAATTTCCGTATGGCTGGCCTATTGCATTAGGCTAATATAATTTGATCTATAAATCTTTTAAACCTTATGATTTTGTAATTTAAACATTTCCTGGATGGCTAATCATGCAGGGAAAGAATAATAATAATAAAAAAAAAAAACCCCAACCTAAACCAAAACATGAGCCAAAACTATACCTTAAAAGTAGATTAAAAAGATTAGATAGGAGGAGCATTTGTAGAAGACTCGGTGACCCCTAGTATGGCTGAATATTTCTGGAGCTTGCTGCTTATACAAGTCTGTCTGCATTCAGTCTGGTGCTGATGCAGAATTTCCTTTGTTATGATGGAAGCGCTGTTAGATATGTTTACATTGCTAGTATTTGGTGTAGAAAGGAACATCAGAATGACAAGTTGATATTATCAAAATGTATGTGCTTACGGACACCAAAATAGTATTTTGTGGTTTTCATTAGCATGGGTCATATTAATTTAATTAACATGATTGAAAGTTATATCACACCATGAGGCAGATACCGAACCCTGGCTTATTACTCCCCCATGGGCTATAAAATGCTACAGCTGACAAAAGGGGTGCATGTTTATACATGCGTGTGTTCCTGGTTACAAGTTCACCTATGTGCTTTGCCCCAGAGCTGGCGGGGATGGTGTGATGATAACCATGTAAGAGTCAGAATAGGGGAAAAATACAAACGGGCAACCATTTTGCTCCAGCAGAAGGTGGGCTTTTCCCAGGGCTGGATACTGAGATCCTTACCAGTGGTGGTTGTCCTGTTCCAGGATCACCAGTCTCTTCCCAGGATTCTGCCTCCAGCACCAGCATTGCCCAGGAGGTTTTACACTCCAGGTTGAAGCACTGCAAATGAAAGTACCTTTGATGGTTGTGGCTACTGATATGAATCCAAGAGGTAGTTTCGAAGGCTGGCCCTTCACCTTCCTGAATCCAGTTGCCACCAACAGGGCCATCAGCTTGGCTTTGCTGCCATGCAAGGGGTAGGATGCCTGGGAAATGCTCCTGTGCCTTTGTCTCCCTGCTGTTTTTGGGCAGCTACTTGCTTTGCTCATACCCAGAGCCAGCTCTGATGGAGCTCTTGTAACATCTCCGGGTTGTCCTGTGTATGTGTCTCTTCCCCCCCCCCGCTCCTTTTTCACTTCAGAGTGATTTTTGCTGGTAGCCATCTTTTCATGATGCTGAAATCTCTCGGGTGTAGAGTTAACTCTTCTGCTGTGACAAGACATACGTCAGAGATGTGGGAATCTTGAACATAAATGGCTTTTTAATTATATGACTCCACATAGCCCGTCACTGAAAGATGTGGTGGGCAAGAGAGAGCAATACTTTACAGACCAAACACAGATACCAATATATGAGCCCTTTGTTCTCATTCCCCTGCCCTAAGGCAAGTAATACACTGAGGTCTGTGGACATTGAGCCTAATTTGATCACACTTACCCCAGTGAAACTATATTGACTTCGGTGGAGACACTGCTTTCCACTGATATAAATGAGAGCTAACTAGTTCTTCAGGCCAGTAGCTATTACCACTCGGGCTGAGAGCAGCATACAGCAGCAACAGCTGCCTGTTCGTCATCATCTGAGAAATGTCTGCTTTGTGGGTATGTCTTTCAAAGCTCATTTTCCACCTTGGTGTGGAGGAATTTTGGCTAACAAGTTGTGTTTCGAGTGTCTTAGCATTTCTGTGGGAATGGTTTGATTAAAGTCCTGCCATTAGCTCATTGTTCAAGTGTGCAGTCTCATTGCCTGCAGGAGTAACATGGAAATATTTATGAAGGATTCTACTCCCTAGTAATTTGGGATTTTTCAAGACTTTGACCTGCGCTCACTTTGTGTGAGATCAGTCATGCCCATCTGTACTAAAGAGTCTTTGGTCCTCCCTGAGCTCTATTGGCTCCCATCTGTTCCAGTCCCTGAGGTCCATCTGTGAGGATGCAACTTGCTCCATGGTTTTTAACTTTAGAGCTTCATTTGTGGACACTTCTTCAGGGTAGCTTCAGAGGTGATGTTAATGTGAAACTCCCCATTCATAGGCAGACAGAAAGAGTCCTGGACAGCCATCCCCACAGAAAAAAATACAAAATCACTGTTATTTAATTCAGTGAATTAGATCCTCAAGCTGTATCCTTACCAAGAGAGAATTGCAGTGACTTCTAGCATTCTTGGTTCACACAGGCATCCACATTTTTTTTCCTCAGAGGCTAAGTTGGGTGGTTTTCTTCTTAACTTGCTGCCTGCTTCAAGTAGGAAAGCTGGGAGACTCTCGTGTCAGTTTAAGCAACATGTTTTGGGAGATGGAATAGGTGAGGAAAATATTCTGCAGCTTTTGCCTCTCCAGTCTCAAGAGCCATCTCTTACGCCTCTTACATGACCAAGATTTTCAGCATGGTGCCATGAACGTCTACATGTTCTTTTCTCAAATATTGTGTCCCAGATAGTGTTTTTCTTGATATATTTGCAGCCTCTGTCCTTGGCATCTAATGATCTTCTGCTCTACTTCAGTAGCCAACCAGAATGGTATACAGAAATGAATAGTGTGTATTCTTGTGCCCACCTGCCTCGCATACTCTATTCCACACCAGTCTGTTCCAGCTGCACGTAAACAGTTTAGCAATGAGTTATGCTTTCCAGCTGACTACTGCTGGTTATAAACCTTGAGTTATTTCTCATGGCCAGACCTTCTGAAGCTTCTCTTCGTGTCTTACTTGATGATGGGAGAAAGAAAACATGTTAGAAGTTTCCTCACAGGGAGTCAGTTCCTATTCCTTATGGAGCCCTTATGGCTCAGGATAAAAGTCTTGACTGCTGCTGACCTGGCCCTGATTAGAGCAGCTTCTTTGGATTCTTTTGAGCATTTCCAAAAAGCAAAGCTTGAATGAAGGCACACACATTGCTAAGGTCAGAAATGGAGAACACAGACCACAAACTAATTTTTGGCAAATACAGATCAAAGTAGGACTAGGTAATAGTGCATACAATTCAATTAATGGATCTCTACAACTAAATCTCAAGGGAATTGGTTGAAATCAAGCAAGAAGAAAAGGAACAAAGTCAACTGAAGTGAAAACTACTCCTTGTTCTCCCTGTTTCTCTTGAATTTTATATGGTAAACGTCTGCCCAGTGCCTTAAACAGAACTTTGTCCATATCTCATCTGCCACAGAGCGAGTGTGTCTGGAGAGTGCAGGGGGAAACTGTCGCTGCTGTCCTACAGTTCTGCTCTTCTCTGGCCAACCATTTCTGATTGTTGCCAGCCAGGCAGACCTTTGATCTCCCCACGCTAGGGCTGTGTTTTTACCACTGGCTGAAGCTGGGACAGGGCAATTAAAATTTATGCTGGCAATACAGAAGGAAAAGAAAGTTGTAGGAGAGCAGTTGTAGAAGGAGGAGGAATGGTTGAAGAGCAAGCAAGTAGTAATTTCCATAACTTTTCTAGCAGAAACTGGGATTTGATTTTTACTGTTGTTTAAATGAAGGCAGGAAAATATTTGGCATGATGAGAGATGAACTTTATGTAAGAATGATGTCTACAGATGTGCACTGTGGTCAAGCCACCTGCTGTTTAGACTCCTTTATTGTGCCAGGTTACAACAGTGCAATCCTTTTCAGATCAGGTGTTTTGCTTTCTTACTTTTCAGACACAGTTTGCTTGCTCATACTGGTGGGAGGGCATGTTGCAATTAACTTGAAGCTGCTGGCTCTTCTAGCCTGATCTTTGGAGAATTCAGTCAACAGCTCAGCAAACAGCTGCTGCATCCCTCCTCATGGTTCTCATGGTGGAAAAGCTCACCTTATGTTTTACCACCCATGTTTATGGAGGTGAAAAGCTATGCCAGCTTGTTCTCTTCTTGCTTTGTATTTAGTTTCTTCTTTGGAATGAGAACATAAGGAAGAAAATTACTCGGACAGACCTGGTCTGAGAACAAAGCACCTGGGGTTTCCCTCTGATAACTTTTTCTTCAGCAGCCTATTATCTCCAAATCAAACATCGATGTCAATGGTGCTCTGTGGTGGACAAAAAGAGACCTCAGTGTTACCATGTGGCATTGGTGTTTTCAGATTAAGGCGGGGGGATTAAGGAATTTTACTCAGCAATTTGAGATGCTTTGTTAAGAATGGAGGAGATTTGAGCTGCTTTGTTCTCAAACCACATGTTAGTGAAAAAGCAAACAGGCACTTAATCCTGACAGACAGCAGAACTTGACATCACTTTGTCCCTGGAGAGGTGACCAGGAGTTCCCCATGCTCAGCTAAAATGGTTGTCCTTTCTTTTTTAGGAGCCCCATACCAACCCTCAGACAGAGGGCTGCTGCACACCTCCATGCACCATGCCTATCCACTCTGGGTCTCTTGGGGGGCCTTATGCTCCCCAAGAAGGGTTAGCATTTAAAATAGGCAAAAGGTGCTAAAATGGTTACTGAAGAGGGCTAAAGTATGTTCTAACTTAAGGTCATGCCTTTAGTCTTAAACAAGGCCATGCCAAAGAGGAAAAAAAAAGGAGCTGATAATTTTCCTGTTTGGGACTTTGGCTGGTTTCCTGTAACAATAAAAAATATAGCAGTCGACATATAGACAGCTGAGTATATACATGCTTGTATACTGCCCTCTGACACAAACATTAATGTCATATAGATCTTTGAGGTTCTTTTAAACATCTAGTTACATTTTAAGGTCGTGTCCTCAGAGGTCATTGATGTAAGTGTATTTGTAGAAAGAAACAAACAGCTCATTGAATTTGGTTTCCCATTTTAACATACATCAGTTAAATTAAATACGCAATGTTATAATGTCTGGCAACAAACCCATTTTCTGATGTATAAAATTTGACTTTTCCCCTCTGTGTTTATGTCATAGCTAATACACAAAGATAAAGTGCATATACTATACTCTGCATATTTACTGAACTTTGGCAAGTCACTAAGAGCCAGTACTCAAATCAAATTAGAACCACCCGATTTATAAAACACCCTTCTACACTAATCTTATTTTATTAAAAAGGAGCTCTAGGCTGATACAAAGCCAATCAATAACTCATGCTTCCCATTGTGGAGTAAATATCAACTATCCCTTTCTAATTTTAGTGTTTTGCCACCATTGTAATCCTGTTGTGAAAAGCTGCCCTGGTGCATTACTTAAATAAACGGTATAAATGCCCCCAAACAAGAATAATCTTGGTGCATGCTTATTTTCTCTGCAGGCACTGAGTATCAGGGGGGTCTCGGTTTTGTAAAGGGATCTACTCTGGGTAATTCAATTGATCTTCCAATTTGTCTGTATTACATTTGTAGCAGGCATTAAATATTTTTGGCACGATTCTGCAGTCACCTACTAACCCATATAACCCCATTTTGGTGAAAGGATTGGGAAAGCAGTGTTGGGCTTTGTTTAAATGTTTATATTCTGAAAAGATCTCCCTTCTTCTTTCCAAACCTGCAGTTGTTTGGGAATAGTCCATAACCTGTGCAGGGCTGATTAAATGCTTTTTCCTCTTCCAAGTTTCCAGAGAACAATAGAAAAAATTAGTTACATTTTGCGGGCTGGGACACTCAAATTAAAACTTGACCTCCCTCTCATAAATTATCATATGGAAAATTAAATTGGTAATGTATAACTTCAAGAGTCTTACTAGTATCACCATTTATTCCTTGTAAACAGCACGGGGAACCTGGCAATGAGGTAGTAGGTTCCGAATAAGAGAATAGCAATTTACTAATTCCCTTTTAAAGACTAACAGAGTTCCCAAACACAGCTTTGGCACACTGCTTAATTCAGTTGCTCCATGCTTCTATGAAGGTTTATTGACTATATAAGGATCAAATAAGGGGTAAGCTGAAATCAGAAACACAGTATTCATTCATTTAACTCTGCTATAGTAGAGCAAATTCAGGGTGACTCAAGGGACACAATGTCTTGTAAAACATATGTACTTAATATAAGGGTCATAAAACTTATTAAATTAAAAGCTAGGTTAAAAATAGGAAGAAAATTTATGCTGCTGTCTAAAACAGCAATAATTTCCCTTTGGCCTTTCCCTTTCCAACTAAAATGGGTTCTAGTTTTTTTTAAAAAATAGTCAACTGGTGAAATCTTCATTCTTCACAAGCAAATGCAAGGCACTCTACCAGGTGAATTGCATGACTAATAATATAGCACAATAAATAGAGAAGGGGGGCTGCTGCCAGCTGGAAGAATATATTGCAGCATTGTTGACCACACATGAAAACCTGTAGGCCTCCATTTACTATTTGGGAAGGAACAGTTGGTCACTCTTGGTCAACAGAGCACAATGAAAAGCTGTTTTTTTCCATGAAATGTTAAAAGCAGGCTGATAAAAGCAAAAATTCCTTTTCATCATGCCGCAAAAATGCCCCATTGCTGGTGGGATGCCAGGACCCCCTTTCCCTGGCAGTTCAACCACAGGGGATGTAAGAAGACCCTCTAGTGTGAATGTCGAAGAGTTACTTGAACCAGTGCTCCAGGGGCTGTGAGACAGCAAGGATCCCCTCCTGTCCTTGACAGACATATCAGCAAAACCGAAGTGCTTGGATGAAGTCAATGTAATTATCCTGCAGTACTGCAGAATGACAGCAGAATTTAGCTCCTTCGATCACGGCAACCATTTTCTATTAGAGATGTTGGGGGGCTGGGTGGTGAAAATAAAGTGTTGTGACCTAAATCCTCCTCTCTAACCTCTAAGAAATCAAAGTGAGGCTGGGCCATCCTTGACTCACGACACTCTCCAGACCATTCCTAGCTGAGAGCCCCTGTAATGTTTGCTCAATGGCATAAGCTGTTAAGGAAGGATGTGAAAAGCTAGTGTGTGCTGGAATTTAACGGGGTTTTCTTCAGTCCTTTGTGGCCTCTGAATCCACATTATCATGGTTTTTCAGTTGTTTTCTGAATTAAAAAGAAATAAATCCTGCAGTGCTGGAATTGTTTACTTTTTAGATACCACTTTTTCTGCATTAGTCAAGGTGAGCTTGTTCCTCACTCATGCCAACTGTTTTGTCAGTTTCCCATTCCCTGTTGGCTTGCCATGTGAGGGAGCACTGACCAGGACAAAGGCTGCCCTTTTTGGGGTGTTTTTGCACCATGGGATAACACGACCAGCCTTGATTTCCATCCCCTGTGTGCTATGAATGTTTGGGGATTTTTTTTTGCATGCTGTTTAAACAGTTCTGGGCCCAAATCTGTCACCCATGACCTCATTAAGTTGCATTAATCACACGGGGATGCCCATCAGGCCTAACCCCATCATTTCCTGAGGAATTTTTCCCTGATTTACTTAATAGCTCTCAAGCACTGAGCGGGAGACCTCCGGGTGCTGTTCCCTCTGCATGTTGGGTTACTGGCATTTATACTGTGTTTTAAATAAACAGTGTTTTGCAGGCACACTTGTTTGGAAATATAAACTTCTGGGCAGAAGGAGCTAGTTCATATTAGAGCCAGATTGGCAGCAATTTGGCTTTCCCCAGCAGATGGGAAGAGATCAGGCTTTTCTTTTTGGGAAAAAATAATAACTTCCTCAAATAATAGCTAGGACTAGGTAATAGCTAGTCCCAGGTAATAGCTGGGACTTCACCTCCTAGGCAGAAGAAAAGCCTGAGGCCAAAGTGCTCACTGTTCACTTGGGTGCTTTGGGAAGGAAGGTATGGTAGCACTGCCTGCAGTGTAGTCTTGGGATACCTGAAAGGATGCCCTGTATTTACCATGATCTCCAGCTCCACGGTCTGTGGCTTTTATCTCTTCCTTACCCCTGTCTGCTGCTGGGGAAGTGTTGGCCAACTACGTTCATCTGTATGTTAAAAAGCTTTCAGAGTGGTCAAGGCACTGCCTTTTTCCTGCCTATCCTACCATCTCTTGCCTACTCTGCTGCCCATGAAAAGGTTTAGCTTCTCTAGGATGGGAACCATGAAAAAGCGAGGGAGGTTTATGTCCTCTTGGTCAAGGGTCTTCTCTGCGACTTAATGTTGTTGGGTTCTTTATCACACTCTAAATTGAGGGTGGTTTTAGATAAGAGAAGGTAGGAAGGCTAATCGTGGGTGTCCTTTGTTTCTTTCTAGTACCTTCTATACGGTTATTGTAAGTCATTAGATACTGGCAGTAATGAGGTCCCATGATGGGCTAACCAAGGATGGACAAGGGCAGTGTTGGCAGCTTGCTGGGGCAGCAGTGGGACAGCTAACCTCAAGGTCATTGCGGTTTCCCTACAATACTGGCTTACATTTGGGCTACCTGTGGTAGAGCTGCCCTGCCAAGAGGAAAGCCTGAGCAAAGTTGCAAAGTGGTGTTTACAAAATGGTTGTCCAAGAAGTACAAGAGGAAGATCCTTCATACTTGGTGTGACCAGGTATGACTTTGTGCTTATATACATATATATATATATAATATTTACACATGTTTTTTGCCTTGTGATTGGCTGCCGTTTAAGTGAAGGGAAAATGCAGCAGGGGGAATGTTCTGCTTTTAGGATCACCACTGTCCTAGTGTTGTATCCTCAATTTTCCATTTGATCTTCCACAAAAGACACTAAGCCTGGTAGCACAGTGTGCAGCCATTGAAATTAATGCAAGTATTTTATGAGGAAAACTGGTACTAGATGATCTTCATTCTATGATTCTATTGAAACATTTACCCCACACAGTGTCTTGCAGAGTACGTTACCTTCCTCCAAGAGAGCTCAGCTTGATCTCCAGCCTCCTAGCAAAACCTTGTCCTGGCATTTGCAGGAGGATGTATTTTAGAGTTGACCTTTCAAGGATTACAACATACTCACATGCACCGTGAATCAGTGGTGTTTCTATCTCTTTTCTCTGTTACAGAGCTGTGAAGCTGTGGTGGAGAATGGGAGCCCTCTGCTATCCACTGCATTGCTGTCCTCTTAAACTAGAGTCAGTTTATTAGGTGGATGAGAAGAAACAACATCCAGTTGTGTCATTCTCTTTGGTATTCAATAGCCAGCATTGTCTAAAATGAAGTCTCACCTGCCCTGCAGTACCTCAGGAAGAGGTTTTTAATGGTGGTCCTGGTGAAGCCAGGTGGGTGGTGTGGGTGCTTTTGTGATTACCGGATCAGAGGTGACATGTCAAAACAAGGCGTTCAAACCTCAGAAAAGATGGTTGGTTGAGAGCCCTGGAGCTGGGCTACGATACGAATAGGTTGTCCATGGGAAGGGTCACCAATTAATTAGCAGTTTTATTTAACAAAAAAACCCCCGACAACTGGCAGCCCTTCTGAAATTTAAGCACATTGTTCATGGTGTAATTATAGATGAAATATTAGAGAAGTGGACTAATTACACACAATGCACTTGAGCCCAATTAAAACAGCATCTGCAGTGAACGTAGGGTATTCTCTTTCTCTAATAAGAAATACTTTCTTAACAACAGAAAATAAAATACCTAAATTGGATATGCAGTTGAGATTATAAATATCCTATTAGCATATAAAATGAGGATTAACCTTATTTAATCACTGCTTGCTTGATCATCAAAAGTCATGTTTCACCTCTATAATGTAGCCGTATCGTCTCTGAAAAAAAAAAAAAGAAAAAGCAGCATATTAATAAATTTAGCTAATTAGGTGCTTTTTCTCATCTGCTCACCAGAGATGGTGAAGCAAACTGGCTGCCCCTAATCGCTTGGCTCTTCCTCATCTTATGTGCAGTTTAAGCTCATTTCCGGGCAAGACCTATTGGTGAAGATGTAGGGTTTATCACGTAGATTTGTGTATGGAGTTCTGCACTCTATGGCTTGGTGGGAGCAATCATATCAAAGGGAACTTTGAGCTGTGGGGCTGATGAGGGGGAGAAAAGAGATGGTGAAGAAGAAAATGACTTAAATTATGGATGTTAACCCCTATAAAGTAAAGCTCTGCATAAATATCACCATGCCAGAGCCCATTCTAATTTCAGCTCAGTGACTCAGGGGGTCGGCTGACTTGGTTTACCAAGGGTCTGTCACCGCTGGTGTCCCTGAAAGCCAGCTGGCGCTCGGAGGATGCTGTGCTCCCAGCACGGTGGGGAGAGGTGCCACCCGCCAGCTGGCGACCTGGCCATGCAAAAGCTGGCCAAGGGTGCTGGAGCACGAATGCAATGGTCCGACCTCCAACTTCCTCTATAAATATTCAGCTTATCTGGTATGCAAAAAAGGAGAGCAGCTCAGAGAAAGAAGGGGGCTTCAGATCTGTTATTTTGGAATATTTTTTGGCCATGCTCTATAGGAAATGAGCCCCGCAGTATACTGCCTGCTGTATCTGAGGATTGCTTTGGAGGTTTCAGAACTGGTCTTATTTACAGAGCGTTTTTTCCTCTGGCTCCATCATGCTGCCCCTCTGCCAGGTCTCTGTGTGGCAGAAAGTAGGGGCAAAGCAAGTGTGGGGCAGGAGAAATCCCATGAAGTATATGCACAGTTTGATCTAAACCCACACAGCTCTGCTCTCTTGTTGTGTCCTGTTTCCATTAGTGTCCATGTGAGTTTTCCTGGCATGAGGGCCAGTGGCTGATAGCTTGCAGAAGCTGAGTTTTAAATGTGCCTGTTGAAGTATTCCCAGAGGAAAGGCTTGAGCAATACCATCCCTGCTGGGCTGAAGCAGGGCCCTGCAGCACTGAGGGCACACGTTCAAGGGCTATAGCTGTAATACGGGCTGTAGGCTCCTTGGCTTAAGGTGAATGTTATGCTTTGCGGCATTACCCCAGCCCAGGAACTGCTTTAGCTTTTCTTTCACTGTGTGTGTTTAGCTTTGGTCCAAGTGGACCTTGCTACCAAAAAAACCTCCCTAAAACCCAATCCAAAATGAGCCCAAGTGAGTCTCTCAAAATACTTGATATTGTAATGCTTAAAATGAACAAAGTGGTTGTCTCAGCTGTACCAATTGTGCAAATGTGGATGAAGGCATAGAAAGCTCTGCATTTATTTGCAGCTACTCTTAGTAAATTGTCCCCACTGAGCTACACTGAAGCATCAGCTGGCCTCTGTCCTGACCCTGGGCAGAAGTGTGAATTTTCCCTTCTCTAACCAAGTCAAGTGCACCGAGGGACGGTGGGTTTATTTATTGTATTCAAGGAGCCACAATTGGATGTTTCACAACAAACTGGGCTTAGCCTGTGATTTACAGTAATGGGGAAGAGCACTCTGCTGGCATGGCCCTGGTGTTGCCAAGTCTTGTGATGGTTGCAATGATTTTTCCTTACTGCCACAGTGCCTGGAGCAAAGTGTTCATAAGCGTTTCAGCTTTTTTGTGTGTGTGTTGGTAGTGGCAGTGGAAGGCTTTGTTTTCTTGTATTAAGAGCAGCTTTCCATCCCTTAGGGCAGAACAGAAAAGCTTGGAAGCATGTTCTCAGTGTCCCCACAAAGACTCAGAAGGCAGTAGAATTTTTTTTTTAATTTCTTATTTTTTTTAAAGGAACCCCCAATTTTTTCTCACAACTGGTTTAAGTCACTCTGGCATGAGTTCATTTCCTTTCTTGCCTGATTCATGGATGCTGGAGATGGGCAGTAGTACCAGAAACAGCTACCTTCAAGCAGCTCCTGCTGAGCTCTGCAAGGCAGGAGGTGGGGTGACACTACTGAATTAGGTTTGCAGAGGGGTTTGGGCTGATGCAGTAGACATGCATCTTTCATTGCTCTTGTTCTTATCTTTAAAACTTATTTACTACTGATGGTTTTAGGATGTAATATCAATTTTTCTCTTACCTGGTAGAAGAGAGGAACTGAACCCCCCATGGCAGGGAGTTTGGAACGAAATGATTTTAAAGGTCCTTTCCAACCCAAACCGTTCCATGATTCTGTAAATGTGAACGTAGCTCAAAACACTAAAATCAAGTTGACGGTGGTCCTGTTTTAGTTATCTTCAAAACTCCACTTCCAGTGACTCCTGGCAGTGGCACAGGCCACCTTCTCATTCGTGGCCTGCCACCTTCCCCCTCCTTTGCTTTTGGTTCTAGAAATCACATTCAACTAAACCCATCAGAGAAACATGGGAGGCAAATTGAAAGTGACTGGGAATAGAATAGACTTTGCCATGCAGAGGGGATTCAAGGTGTTGTACTATCAGGGAGGGCTGTGGGTGAAGTGACTGAATCCAGAAACATATGGAGAACGGAAAGGTCTGTGGGTGATCATAACATCAAAAAACCCATGAAATAAAGTCAGCTACCCACGGTAGAAATGCAAGTTCAGGGACTTCGCTGCAAGGGAGCTAAGGGAAATACAAAAGGGAATGTGAAACATTTTCCTGGCTTTCATGGCTATTCATACTGCGAGAAATCTCTCTTCAGGCTCCAGTTTTAAATTGTTTATGTTTTATTTCACTGCTGCTGTACCCTTAAATCATGGTAATATTCCTGAGCATAGGAAAGATAACATGGGAGACTCCAGTTTCAGTGGCAGGAGAGTTACACTCTGCTTTCAGCATAGCTGCAGCCAAAATCCTTCTTTTCCCCCCACCCTATCCTGAGCATCGATGCATTAGGCAAACTCAACACTAACAGCAGCTTCTTGCTTTGTCAAATGGGCCAGAGTTAAACCAAAACAAAGCTGGCAATTGACTTTTATCCACTTACATCCAATTAAGAGGAACTCTTGGCTCCTCATGAGTTGTTATTCCCTGCAAAGAGAGAAAGTTTGGAAACCGAAAAATCCCCAAGTGCCACAAAAATGTTAGGTTTTGGTCTGACCTCCTAACAAACGGCAGCTTCCCTTCAAAGAGATTATTGGTCTTGCTTCCCACTTAGCCATCTAAAATGAAGCAGCTAGATTTCCAGAAGCGCCCAGCAGCCGACAGCTCCCTTTGAGATCCTTTCTCCTGCATGCTCAGACTCCACAGCAAGAGGTGATGCTCCTCCTTCTGCATTTCAGTGGGGGGGGGTTAGGGGGGAAATTATGGCCACCTCATTAAGATGCCTAAATCAGGCTTGGGCTTGTTTGCGAGCCTAGCCCTGGCTGCCATGGCTGGTGGTCACTTCTGATCATCCCGTCCAGTTGTTCAAGGGAGGTTTACACGGCAATTCAGCCTCGCCTTGGAGTTGCTACAATACGTGTGAAGGGTCCCGTTGCGACACAGGGTCGTTTTTATGGGGGAAAGCAGAAGGCAAGATGCTTCAACAGTGGAAGGGGGGAGGAATAGGTCTTTCTGAGAAGATCAAAGGAGCAGAGAAGGGGGGGACTGACTTTTGCAAGAGGAAAATAGGGCTCATCCTGCTGCCTCCACGTTGCAATTCATGGCTTGTTTTCGAGACCCAACATATGATTTCTGCAATAATGGGGGAGGGAGGACTTGGTTAAACTGTAAATGAGTATTACTTCGAGCACTCTGAGGAAATATGTTCTTCCCCCATAGAGCCCATACATTATTTCCACGTAGTTACAGGGCCTCACATTTCCTGGAACTATCATCCAGACCTTAATTCTCCTCACACGACATCCCTTTAAAATTGTGAGGCTCTCTTAATCAACCTTTGTATCAGCGGCAGATTTGCAGTATGACCTAATTTGAAAGATGTCTCAAAATGCTGACTCAAAGGGTTGGTGAATAAAGGCCAGTCATTGCCGCTGTGACACTAATGTGATGCAAAACAAAATCGAGTTGCATCAGCTGAACATTAGTTTGCAAAAAATATTAGTGATTGAAGCCACTTGCTGGTGATCTTTTATTTATACTTACGAGATTTATACTTTTTGGGGTCTGAAACGGCTCTAAAACCAACTTCTGGCAGAGAGGCACGAAGACTCTTTAATGGTGAAAAATCCCAGTCGGATCTATACATCTAAGCTGCATCATTTGCACTTCATAATCTCCTCTCTTTTACAGAGCAGGAGGCAGACACATTATTTTAGAACTTTTATTAAAATATTTATACAGCAACAGATGAAAATCCTCATCCTAATATGTCACTTTGCATTTTTCGGTTATGTTCCAAGTCTTTATCTTTTTTCCTTCTCTAATTGAAATGCAGCGATACTCCTTCATTCTCTGGATAAGTAACTGTCTTAAAATGACTAGCAATTACTTTGGGAAGCAAAGAAATAAAAAGACAAGAAGAGATTTGGGCCAGAAAGTTTATGGGGAAAAAAAGTCCCTCAAAAAGCAAAACAAAACAAAAAAAAGCCCAGCATAGTTTAATTTAGCGTCACAAAAAAGAAAAAGTAAGTATAAATTATTGAGCTTTTTCCTACGATTTTATGGGGGCATCGTGTAAATGAATTTTTTTTTTCTTTAGCTTCTATTTTCCATGCTTTCTTAAGGAAACTTATTTGAGCGAGAGCAACCTGGCTAGAGAGGAGCAGAGTGCATTTCTTAGTTGGTTTGTCAAATATTGGCTGCTAATTAACACTCAGAAGAGTTACTTAAGAATCAGGGGTCTAGGGACGAACCACCTCAGCAGGAACTGTTTTTCCCTGTGGGTTTTTTGATTTTATTTATTTATTTTAATTTTTAAATTGAAATGTCAATAATGCAAATTGTCTAATATGTGCTGATAAAACGTCTACGACTTTGCACCAAAGTGACTGAAAACCAGACACACACGCACAGAGAACAAGGGAGACAGGCCATTAATTTAAAATTTAGAGGACCAATAAGTTTTGATAGCAGTGGGTTACTGTGCTAATGATTATTTAACTCGCTTCATGTTGGGTTAAGTATGTATGCCTATGTAAAGTGTAAAGCCTTATTGAAGTGCGACAATGAGACTTTTGCCTCTGAAATGTTATATTCAAAGCCAGGGGAGGAAAGCAGCAAGATTATAAAACACAGTTATTATATGATAGCACATTTCAAGCATTTGTGAAGATTTTGCTATTGCAGGAAAAAAACCTCAACATACACAAACCCAAAATACTTCTACATTTCCCCTCTGCTGCTTCTTAGGAGCTATTTTAGTATGGCTGTAATTATTGATGGTTGTAAGCACAGAATGGGGAGCATGGCTGGATGCTGTACCTTGCTGGTTATTTTCCTAATTCTTCTTCTCATCCTTTTCCTTGGTTTTATTATTTTATTTTATTTTATTTTATTTTATTTTTTTATTTTTAAATTATTTTTCTTGAGTGTGTATTTCCACAATATAAGATACCGAGGGGTTTGGGGTTTGTTTGTGTCTTTCAAGCTTGAAGGGACATCTGTACATGTTATTCAATGAAATACTGATCATTCTTTTTTCTAGTAAAAGGCAATGGCACTTCTAAGTAGAGGAGAGAAAGCAAATTAAAAAAAAGTAAGAATAGCAATAAATGTTTGATCCCTTGTAAATGGTTTGCAGACGTTTTTAGTCCATAATTCTTCAGGTACAGTGTTGTTTGGGATTTATTTATTTATTTATTTACTATTTCTAAAGGGATTGCACTTGCTAAACCCCTCATTTCAGGTTGTTAGAGCTTTATGTGGTGGATTCCTTAGCAGTAAGTAGTGTGTGAGTACTGCCATTTGTGAATATTTTGTGTCCTTCAGCCCTCCTAGGAAGGTGTAAGTAGGAATGCTCTAAACCTTGTAAGTGTTGCCTATGGGGAAAGGATGGCAAAGTAATGGCTAATGATCTGGAAGCTATCTGGCATTCAGAGACAAATACTAAACTTTATATATATACATATATATAAAAAGAGATTTTTTTTTTCCTTGAAAAAGAGGCAAAAAGAAAGCAATGAAAATTTATGACCTTAACATTCCTTCAGGGTCAAGCAATTTATCAAATTCTCTCACTTTCTGGTTTCAATTACACAGCTATTGTGGAAGGAACTTATTTTAGCAGGTTCATTTGCCTCAGTAGGGAATACAGGACTTTGGCCTAATGCTTCACCTTTAGTGCAGGCCATTTGAGCCTTAGAACAAATACCAATCATCACTCTTTGGGAAAAAAAAAATAGATCTGCATCGGCGTGGCCTATTGGAATGGGGTTTCTGTCAAGGTAAACGGTTGTCGGCAATGACTGTGGTAGAGTGGCGATAAATCCCATTTTATTGCTGAAAAATTCCAGCTTCTCTCCATGCCTGACAGCTCCCCACATTCTCGTACCCATTTGGGCAATTTCTGCACTATGTCCATCTGGTTCTTATTACCTCTCAACCTGCCAGTGTCTGATCCAGAAAAAGTGCAGGTCAAAAACAGGGGAAAGAAACCTAGGTGATGGACAAAACAGAAAGAGAGTGATTGAGAGACCGAGCCGCGCTCCCTGTTCCTCCCTCCCCAACAGAAAAACAAACTAGGTTTGAGGGGGATAAACCATTTAAGGGAGGTTGCTAGCTTAATTATGAAGTTGTCTGCAATATCCTTACAATAGAAAATTAAATAGGTAATAATCTACGCACTCCAAGCTTCAATAACACCACCAAATATTTGATGTTTGCACAGGACACTAGTGACACCTGCCTAAATAAAACATTTCAGGAGAAATGGGAAAAGTCAAGACTTCAAACCCTCGATTGTAGGAGTCCTGATGTGCTCATTTCATCTGCAGACTTTTCCATCGTGTGCCTTTGGCATTCGGGAGGGTGAAACTTGCCTCCAAAGAATCACTTGGGGTTGTAAATTTTTGCAGGAGGTGCACCAAAGTATAAATAAATTGTAATTTGAAAAAAATAACATTAAATAAACATGTTACACTAGAGTCATGTGATAGAAAAGAAAAATCTTCATTTTCGTGTGTTTTGCATGCTGCTGAATCCAGACCTACTTTAGGAAGTTCAGTTTCTTCCCAAAGTCCCCTGTAATAAGTAGAGAGAATGTCTGGCCATTTTTTTAATTAAGAAAACCCAAACAAACAAAAAATCAGTCCAGGACAGCTGAACTGTTCTAAAGTCAAAACAAACAAAAAAAAATGGAGCACTTGTTCTTTTCCTAGTTAAAATGATATCTTGTGGTCAAGGACCCACTAGTGCTATCAGGAGACATGTCCTGGTCTACCAACTCAATCTCTTCTTGTCAAGACAGCCCTGTGAGTTTAATTGCAATTCCTATATTTATCCTACCTGAAACAGCTCATATTCCACCCAAAACGCTGCTTGTTGCATCTTTTTCCCCAGAAGACGATCATTGCTATGGACTTATGATCTCATGTTAGCTTTACACAGCCTCTTCCCCCATTTCTTGAAGATGTAAGGGAAGTTAAACCCAACTTCTTGGAGCTGTCTCCTACCTTAAAGGCCTGACTAAATTCCAACAGCAGGAAATTCAGAGCATGCCCTACAGTGTGTTTTGTGATCCTTTCTGAGCATCCCACGTTGGGCACCTCATATACAGTAGGACATGCTGGTAGGTGTATGGTCTGCTCTAGCATCGAAAGAATGGACATTGTGATTGTGGTTTTATGTTAGGAATTACATGCTCGTGGCTTGTACGAACATGTTGGTTTCCAGAAGCTTGAGCTGGGGCTCCAGCAGTGAAACAACAAATGGGGGTATGGTTTCCAATGGAATTGCATGAACTTGTTGGCATTGAACAATGAGAGAGGACATAAGATTAGGAGAAAGCAAAAGGTGGGGAGAGTTCAAGTTCTTACTTCAGAATGGGTCACCTAAAAATGCCATATGTAAAACGCAACATCCAGCCTACCACCTGCCCCTGCAGGTTCTCCCTCTGCTGTTGGTGTACCCATTTAAAATAAGAATATAGGGGATTTTGCTTTAATGGGAAAATTCTTCCTCCCTGTTACCTTTTGGTGTCAGTAATAGCACTGAGAAATCTGACTGCATATGGTTAGTGTTTGCTTGCATTTGTCATGCGTTATAGAATCAGATTTTTTAAAGTATTATTTTCTGCACAGCCTTTTATTCAGTCGTGGGGGGACACTATGCAGATTTATATACCAAGCTATAGGAGCATGGTCTGAAATGCCTACTAAAGCCTTTCCTGGATGAACCACTCTCAACCACCCCATCCACTTTGCCTGCGAAGCCACTGAAAACAAAAGAGGCTGACAACAGGGGAAGCCCCAACTTTGACAATAAAAATATGTCAGCATGAAAATGGTTAATGGTGAGTATTATAGCTTCAAAAGAGCCCATTGGCTACCCCTAAAGGATGCCCTGCAATTGTTAAACTCATCAGATGCAACTACCCCTCCTCAGCTAGTCCTTACATTTGTCTGGCTAACAGTAAAAAAATACTATAATAAATCGGTAACATATGTTGCCAGACAAGAATAAGTGATATAAATAAAGAGTCAAGAGACATAGCCCCTCAAGAACAATGTGTAAAGATTTAAACTTTCAATGTATTAGTTAAGCTAGGAACATTTTAGGAGTAACTTGAAAGCGGTGTTTATATCATTCCTTCTCTTTTTTTTTATCTTTTTTCCTTTTTCCTTTTTTTTTTATCTTTTTTTCTTCTCTTCAGATTGCATTTTAAATCAAAATGTTCTCCATGACTGACTGCTTTGCAGCACTAGGGTAAGTCCCATTTTTCCACAGCTTAAACAAAAAATATGCCTAAAAAATCTGTGCCAGGAAGGCATTTTGTTGGGTTTTGGTTTAGGAAATAAACACGATGTTGCTGGGAAGACAGCTTCTTTTTTTTCTTTTCTTTTCTTTTTTTTTAATCTAAATATATAAAATTGTGCATTTGCAAACCGAGCTACTGTCAAAGCCAGTTCTTCATGAAGGTGACAAGTTACCCAACTTGTAATAAATTAGCAGTAGCAGCATTAAAAAAGAAAGTATAAACCAAAATACACTTTGAGACTTGGCTGGATATTTTATTTATTTTTTTCTTTTATTGAGACATCCTTTGAAAAATGGCATAAAATAAATAGTTTTACAAAGCAACAATATAATCAATCTCTAAACGAGAAGATAAATCACGGATTTCATTAACTGCTGGTAGCCAATTTAAATTGTAGTCTTGTCCATAATGTCTATCTATCTATGTATGCCCAAGTTATATTAAAAACCTTTAAATGGCTTTGTAATATCAGCTACATCTAGCTATTATAATAATTAATGATACTGTTTTATAAATCAATATATGTATTCTTGATAAATTCATATCCAGTTAATGGTGTAATTTAAATAAAAAATTAATGTAATAAAGGACATACTGGAATAGGCAGGAAATCTTTAAAGGTTAAGAGGCAAATTTGTCTAAATTCTTTTCTTTGTACCTATTTTTTGAGAGAGCCTCCATTGAAATTCAGCTGATAGCAGGCTGGCTCTTCAGATCGCACTCTTGCCATTAGTTTTGTATTAAGAGCGCTCGGTGAGTTTTTGCAGCCAAAGGAAAGGGAAAGCTCCTTCAGCGAAGTGAATACTTTCTGCCCTGGTTTCTTATCCTGCTGCAAAACTGCAAACAAAAAAAAAATAGATCACTCAGTGTTTGGCCAGAAAAAGAAATGGTAAAAAATGTTTTTTTTCTTTATTTTTTTAACCATTTCCTGTTGATTCTGTATTTGTATTATTACAAGGATATTTTGCCTTTTCTATACAGTGTCATTAAAAAAGGTAAAATATGGATATTTTGTTCCAGGCATGAAGTGCATTCAGAGGAGCGTGGAAACCCTGCAGACTGTTCAGTGTAATAAAAAGCTGTTCTTTATCTCTTGTTTTAAATACAGTTAATCCTGTTTATTCAGCAAACACATCTAAGAGCAACGTGGAGGAAAACACTGAAAAAAAAGAAAAAGCTGAAAATTGCCTTTTTGTATTTGCAGTGGTGAGAAACCATGGCTCTGTTCCTTTGCTTTTATTTATAGTCAGTAACCACAAAATGTATCTCTAACAATAACAGGGGATTTTAATAGGCAATATTAATTGTTCTTCCCCTAACTTTTGATCTTAAATGTTTCAAACAAAAGCCCGCTGCCTGTTTATACACCAAATTTGTTTGAAGAATATCTTTTCGAAATGATGCAAAACATGACACTTTGTCACCCGCACTGACATGGTACAGAAATGTCATTTAATCCATCGAGCGATTTATTTTTTTGGGGGTAGGTTTTTTTTTCTGAACATTGCTCTGCCTTATTTAGAGCAGCAGCGATCTGCGCAGTTTCTTTTGACACTGATGGGTATTTCAAACCCCTTATGCCGAGGGGAGGGAGGGAGAAAAAGGAATTTGCTGCCAGTCGCTGTGGCGATCTGGCTCCATAAGCCATTGCTTATTTGCTAAAAGTTTACATTTCAAATGAGCTTGAAATTTAAAGGTGGGTTATCTTGATGCTGGGGCTGCATTAAGAACGGAGGGAGAAAATAGAGGGAGGACGATTACTCTCGTGTGTTAAAGTCTTCTGGAGTATCGGTACTATAGCCATTTAGAATGTATCTTGTTTTTCGATGCAGCTAGAAGCTGGAGATACGCAGCCGTTTCTAGGAGGCTTAATTTAGGCTTTATAGGAAAAACATCAAACAGCAGCTTACAGTAACTATCCGAAATACATTGCACATTTTAAATATCTTCATTTGGAACCCTGCGTTATTTCCCCCCCGCCCCTTCCCTCTCTCCTGGGATCACTAACGTGCCTCTCCCCAGACAAAGCAAGGACAAGCCCCATCCTTAAAAATTATCTGCCTTACAGATCACATTCCCAGGCATGTTCCCCGGTTTTTATTACCGCGGATAACCTCTTAATGCTATCACAATTTTATACTTGTTAAGTGGACATCTTCCGTATATTTAACTGCAAACAAAGTGACTTCATTTTGGGGGGTGGAAGGAAGGAGAAATGCTTTGGGATGATTAGAAACATAAGTTTCTATCTTCTGTCACACGAGCCTATCAATTATTCAAAACCCTACTAAATTTATATGTCTGTTCCTAAAACGTTGTTTGCACTCGTTCCCTGGGAAGATGGAGGCAGCTGATAATTTGGCTAAATTATGCGTTTGAGCCCAATGGTTACAAATGAAAGACTCGAATTTGGTAGATTTATTTGCAGCTGCTGAAATTTCCTGGTGGCAATGATTCGGATTGACTCCTTCAGGGTACAAATCAAGGGGTGAGGTGCTGCCCGCAGGTATTTAGGTGGACCAAACTGCGTCATTACAGCTAATAAAATGATGCATTGGTGAGTTGGTGGGAGGTTTTGCTGGTTGGATAGGGGCAGGATACAGGGGGAAAAGGGCCTAGAGCAGCCCTCAAGGTGCTGCTTGCTCCAGGTAGCTATTACCTGAGTGTAAAGTCCAATAAAGGGGAAATTACTGCTATTATAAGATGAGCTGTGAAGGATGCAGGGTGGGTGATGCTGGCTTAGGCAGGGTGCAATGTGCTCACCCCAAACCCATGCTTCGACCACCCCTGATTCATTCCGTCTGCTGCAATGGTGTAAGATATCCCCCTTCCTCAGCGGTGTCAGGGTGTGATTGGCAGCAAGTCTCTGCTGAGTGCGTGTGTCCTGCCATGCGCACCAGGCGCAGGACATGAAGGGGGAGTTTTTGTAATTTTCTATTTTTTTTTTAAATAGATGGGCTCTGACAAATAACGCCGCCTCTCCGCAAAGCATTGTGAGCAGCAGCCCTCTGCAGCAGCAAACCAACCCCTGCTTGCTTTATCAGCGGCAGAACCTCCTTTCCTAGAGGAAATGATATTTTTGTGAAGATAATTCGGCTGATATTGCGATAGCTCAGGGGGGCAAAAAGCTGTAGACCCCGCAGGCTGCTGCACTGGGGGTGGTTTATGGTGCTGGCCATGAGAGCAAGAGAAGAAGAGCTGAAAGAAATGCTACTATGAAAAATGAAAGAATAAACCAAAATGCGCCCAACAGAAACACCGCCCTTTCTCTTGCAATGACAGTTGGTAATTGCTGAAACACAGAGAGCCTTAAGGGGGGAAAAAATATAAAGAATTTAATTTATATATAGAAACCAAAACATTTCAGGCAAACAGAAAGCAAATTGCACAAGCCCTTGTGCTGTCGTCTCTCCCGCTTGTGCTGCCTCTGAAGTCACACTGCTAAGAAATGTATTCCCATTTTTACAACTCTGGCATAAAGACAGGCAAGCGGGAATGGGGAGGGAAAAAAACAAACCCAAAACAAAGGACGTGCGAGTGCTTTCATTTATTTTGATAATCCTCCTCCTGCTCCAGAGCGTTTTGCTGTCTTTGTCAAAGTGAATGACAACAATTTGGCCAACTCTCTCTGAGCTGCACTCAACAGTGACAGGCAAATTATCAGAGGCCCTGCACTCCTTATTATCAGAGGAGAAGTCATCAGGAGGACGTGCGGAGGATCCCTCTCCCCTGTCACTATTTGTCAGTGGGACAAGGGCCACTGCTATGGGTAGCTGACAGGTAATTTCAACAATAACAATTACTCCTATTACTGGTGTCATAAACAATTCGCCCAAGGCATGACAATAGCAAAGCTTTATAATTCAATGCCATATAAATAAATGCCAGCAGGTAACAAGTAATTTAGCTCCAATCAGGCCTTGGCCCTGGCATTAATATTGTTATTGCAAGAAAATGGAAAATTGAAAAAATTCAATATGTTAATGAATTAAGAGGGGTTCAAAGGCTAAGGGTGGGGAGCAGTGATCAGGCTGGGGGGGTGTGGGGTGTGTGTGTCAGATGGGAAACCAAAAGCAGCAGAGGCAAAATCATGCTTTCAGAACCGGCACAATACTTGTGTTGGTACAACCTTCTAACTAGCTTTTGATATAAAATGTGGTCTTGTTACGCTGCCTTTCAGGTCAGGGCAAAACACATGCAGGAACCTGAATCCCACCCCTTGCCTCCACATTCCACAATGTGAACAACATGCGTGAAAAAAATAAACTGAATTTAGTAGCTTTATTATAAACAGAATTGTATTTGAAATGTTATGCAAGACATAGATTTAACAAAGGTTAAAGGTTTATTTGCAACTCCGTTGCTTTATTGTCCACTTCTTGCGTTCCTTTAATCTTTTTTAAACAAGCTCTGTTAAATCATTGATTCTCTATTCATCAGGATGAAGGATTTTATTGTGCTTTTTCCTCTCCCCAAATGCCCTTCATAGGCCACAACACCCCCAACCCTCCTATGAAAATGATGATCAACAGCGAACGAGACAGGGTCCAATATCTCCAAGTCCAACTTCTTGATCAACCCAACCTGCAATTTTACTATTTGTCCAGCAAGACAATGCGGCATCAGCCTGACAGCAGTAAAAGAATTTGAAAATCTCTAATTAGGAGAGCTGCGGAGCAATTAACGCATGTCAAATTTCACTTCATCAAGTGCCACTCTAATTTTCCCACTAAAAATTAATGGACTTTTTTTTTTGTATGTGTGTGTGTGTGTCCCCTCAAGGCAATGTTGATTCAAATCTGCTCAAGATGCAGCGTTGCACAGCTAAGCATCTTCTTGATTACAACCCGCCACACTTCTAACTGCTTTCATTCTCACTGCCACAGATACTTTGTCAACAGTCAAATTACGCCATGCTGATAACAATGCATAATGGTCTTCCTCAAAGGAGGCTCCTGTCATGGAGCAGCCTTTCATAAAACCCGACCGGTTTCTTCTCCGGGAAATAGATCTGGCTGAGAAAAATGAAGTTTTTGTGGTTTCAGCATTGGTTGCAACGTAATTTTTTTCCTTCTCTTTCTTTTTTCTTTTTTTAATTCTCTCCCTCATGCAATAATTTATTTATTTTTGAGCTCATCTGAAATTACAGCAGGGAACTGTTTGAAGAGCTATACAGAATGGAAAATATTTATCGTCACTGTTTGTACAGGCTTTGCTTAACCACTTTGGTCCAAGACATTTTAAAGAGCAACATCCTCCTTCCAATACAACTCGTTTCTTTTTTCTTCTTCTTTTTTTTTCCCCCTTTTCCTTAAGGTACAGGGCAGCATCCTGCACTCTTTGCATAAGCACAAGCCCCGCTGACGTCAATGGGAGTTTTGCCGGAGCGAGGGCTGCGCGCCTTGGCCCACTGCTATAAACACGTTGGGACTTTCTCTTTTAATGGATGGTATTTAGATCCTGCGCAGGGCTTGTTTAACATGCACGTTTGCCAGAGTCCTCAAACGTCGTGGGGCACACAAGACAAATTGCCTTTTTGTCAGAGCAGGGTGGAGGGCAGAAAAAAAATGCACTGAGCTTCCCCAGCTAGTTTTTACCTTCCACTAAGCCCTCACCCTGTCCCCCCACCAGCCTTTTTCTGGGAGATCAGAGGGTGTCATGCAGCAGGATTTCCAACAAGTAAAAAAGTGGAATTAATAAGAATAACATACTCCAAGGATTTTTCTTTCCTTAAGTTTCATAGTTTAAAAACAGCTGTCTGCTCACAAACTTGGGGAGAAGAGGGGTTAGTACACACAGCCCTTGGCTATCACTGGCCTTTCTGTTGTTAACCACCCCAGTGGTATGGGTAGGGCACGTACTCCTTGGTGTGTGTGAAGCTGTGTATGCCATAAAACAAAGGCAAAACCACACATTGCCTTTGATCTGAGCCATCTTTCCATCAATAACTTTTCTTGCCACAGATAAATGACTGATGTTGCAGTGCCAGGTAACGTGGGCCCTGCTCCACCCGATATTTTCCTATATCCTCTCCGTTTATATCCACCCCCTCCCCTCCAGGCATTAACATTTTGTAATTAACTCTCTCAGGTATATTTAGAAATGTGAGATTTGGGGTATTGGGTTACTGGTGTCTGGATATTCCCCTCTTTGTGTCCTACAGCTAGGATGGAGGAATGAGTCTTCCTCTAATGACACAGCCTGGTGCATGCGCGGTCCTCAAGCATCTGCAGACCGACGGCACAGCAGCCACTGGGCCTGCAGGTTAATACATGTATAAGTGAGCTTTCTTTCCTTCATGTCCTTCCTTAAGCTTTAAAAAGTATAGTGTTGCATTTAAACAAAGCAGAGATTATATACTTTGCCTCAACATCCCCTCCTCCTATTTTTTTTTTGGAGGGGGGTTGAACACCAGAAAAATGCCGTCACAAAAATAATAGGCAAGGCTATAATTTAAAGAAAGAAAGAAAAAAAAGTGATTATATAACACATCCTGCAGTAATCAATTTTACCTCCAATATCTGCTTTTGTTTTCAAAATGCTAAATAAACAATACATAATGCATCCCTCATCAGCCAAAACCATGAGGGCTCTGTGCTCAAATAACAGGAAACATATTCAATTTTCCTAACAGAAGACAGTTCATTAAGCTGTGCCACATCAAATAAAACTTTAATTTCTCCAGCATCAGAGTCGCAATGAAAGCAATTGAGGAAGATGAGCCATATGGTACTTCTATCAGCAAACACATATTGCTCATTCCCCCAAAGTTTTCTAATTCTGCTCCCCAGACCTGTGTAATATAGATAATGTGCTCTGAGCGCAGCAACCATGAGCTATCTGGTGTACACTTCTAATACTGTATTTAATGGGAAATAATGAATCATAAAAGCCTGCAGAAGACGGCTTTTGCTAACCTAAATCTCAGCTGTAATTTCATTGTTCTGTGCCTAAGATGCTGTTTGCCCTTTTCAAACAACAGCAGTTGAACATAATTATGCTGCTAGAAACCTGGGCTGCAAAAAGAAAGCCTTCCTAATATCACCAAGTTTTTATTAACTCTTGAAATCCTGTGCTTGGGGGAACCGCGGGCAGAGAGTTTAGAACCCTAAAACTCTCTATTAGGTTTTAGGGTTCATTAAAGCACACATATGTGTATATCCCGATTTTCAGCACGCAGCCCCACAAATTAAATTCACGACTCTCACATCGGGCCAAAAACGCAACAGGAGAAGTCTATGAGAAATTAGGAAATCTTTTTGACATCGGGAAATCCGACACTTGCCTGCTCTAACATCTGTAAGTGCCAAAGCCACAGAACCTAGTAAAAGGGGGATTTTTTTTAAAGGTAAGTCTATTTTTCTTCTTCTTGCCAGACATAAAAATTGCGGTTAGTGCCTTGAGTAAAGGGCCCTCTAAACTTTATGCTGTTTATGCTCTGTTTATAAATCCGTAATGATATTGTAAGGTTAAAAGTTAAACAGTACTGTATTTTCTCTGCCTTTTTCTCATCTGCCTCTTAGAAAGTAACCTGTGTATCTCCAAGACAGTATTGGGGTTGTTTCCTGAGGAAGCCTATAGGTAAAGAGATATTCACACATTCACACGGGAGGATTCATAAAGGCAGGGTGAGAATATAAAGGTATTATTTTGACATGACAAGCCCTGCTTGGAAAATGTCTTCGACTCATCCAAAGTAAGCCTCTTTCTTTCCTCCCCTCCCCGTCCCCCATCCCCAAAATACGGGGCTAATTTAAAACATTGTCTAGATATGCTACTTATACATATTGAAAACATATTTTAGTGGCTGTGTTTGTTTTGGCAATATATGAACCCCCCCCCCAAAAAAAAAAAAGCCAATTAAATTAAAAAGAGCGACTTTTAAAAGGTAGAGATTGCCTTTTAAAAGCTTATTAAAATCAGCATGTTAGATGTCTGTCTTTGAATTAGCTCAGAGGCTTGATTGCTTTCATTAAAGCTGCCTGTTTGGGTGCTGCTTGGTGAATGTTCAAGTCTGTTTTTCCCCCCCTCTTCTTCCCCCCACCCCGAGCTGCTTCTCACTACTTGTCAGCTTGGATTTTCCCTCCAAATTTGAAAGCAAAACTGATTTTTTTTAGAGCAGCAACAGCCACCCTCCCTTGCAAAGCACAACAAAAATCACCACCAACCCGAGCCAGAGAGAGACCAACAGGTAAAAAAAACCCATTAAAAAACAGCTAAAAAGAAGCAAAGACACCCTCAAAACACCCACCCTGCCCAAACCACCCCCTCCCAAAAATTCTCCACCCAAAGCCACCACAAACCCCAAGCCATCACATTGCTCATAGCCCATGAATGCCTTAAAAACAAATGTTTAAACAGGTTTTTTTTTTTCTTGAAGCGGCGGGTAGAAAACCTCTGCATGCTCCAATGGGTTACAATAACAATGCTCTATTGCAATGTAAAACAAGCTGGAGGAGAAAAAGGTGCTTTTTGTTACCATTTTATCAAAGCTGTTCATCTTCTAGCTGCAGGCAGCATTTTGCTGGAATTGCAGATATTTCTCTGTCCGGGCTCCTTTGTTTGTGCATCTCATTTGCATATATTTATCTCCAGCTGAGGGTGCTTTCAGCTCATTAAGGCCTCCCCTCGCATTATTTCATAAGCCAGCTGCTAGGAGGGATTTCACCTGTGGTGACTGAGAAAAGAGGGGTGAAAAAACCAAATTCTTCATAAAAAAACCACAAACCAACAACCAAGGAAATCTTCTGACTCTCTTCCCCTATAAATGGGCACCATTTGTGTTAAACAGCCTCTTGTCATGATAGATGCCTCCTGGGGTCAGGGGGGAAAGTTGATTTGAAGGTCAGCAGTAAAACAACAGACAAACCAGACGCCAAACTGGTTCCTTAGCTGTCGGTGGGAGCAGCGGTACAACCAGGTCTTGAACCTTTTTCAACCTCTAATAAAACAGGGGAAGAATCTGAAGTGGAGCAACCAGGCCCCAGAGGAAAAAGAAAAACCAAACCCACAAATAATATCAATATCGAGCAGCAACGGGAAACAACAGGGCAGCTCTCAGCGTTACGGGCACGCTGCTATTGTTTCAAGAGCCGGGGAATTAATTCCACTTATTTATTTAAGGCGTGTCAACTCGCTGCCTAAACCTGTTTCGGTGTCAAGATGAATAAAACTTTTATGGCTCATAAAATAGAGCCATTCATCTCAATGGTCTTTGTGGTGCCTGGGTTCGTTCCCCCCCCCCCTCCTCCTGGCAGGCTGAACTGGGCCGAAATCTTGGCGTCCCGGTGCTACCAGCTTGCTCCTAGGAGCAAAGAGAATTTGGAAGGGGCATTGCAAGCTCAGCTTCTGGGTTTGATTACAAATGGTGAACATTAATTCATCATAATCACGTGCAAAAGCCCCCCCCCCCCCCCCTTTATCCCCATCCTAAAACCTACAATGAATTTACGTCATCTATATGGAGCTTTGGACCAACAGGTAATAAAATACAATAAAGCATGCTTTTTATCAGGAAAAAAAAAGTCCCATTAATTATAGTTCATGACTACTCTAAACCAAATGTTCAAATAGTAGTTGGAAATGATGCATAAAATCTCAGCATGTTCTGATAGGTTATAGAGTCAGTGGTTTATTGCAATGTAAAACAAGCCACAGGAAGAGAGGGTGGTTTTGTTTACCATTTTCATCAAAGCTGTTCATCATGTTGATATACTTATGCTATATCGTGACCCCTACATACGTTGCATTTCATTTATTTATTTTCCAGGTTGTTGCCACTTCTGCTGCCTTTGCTTTGGAGAAGTCAAGTAATTCTCTGGCCCCTTTGAAATATGTCTCATCTGCACCGAATTTCTGCCAACAAACCAACCCATAGATACGGATGTAAGAAATATTTATTATCATCGAGTCAGGCTTTCTTTTACTTAATCTGAGGCAATTAGTACCTGAATAAACACAGACTAAGTAATCTACCTCCTCAAAAGGTAATTAGACTTGAAAAGCGCTGTTCAGCTCTACCCAAGGAAAGCACGGCTCTGATTAAAACACTTTGGAGATTCGCTTTCATCCTTACTGCCTTTTGCCCTGGAAAACCTTTTATAAAATCCTTGTAACTTTTAATTTCTCCCCATACCAAACCTGAGGGCCACTCTTGGCCATTGCTGCCCTCTTCCACCTCCTCAAATCTTTAACCCCGCTTCTCATTTTTCTTTGCCTCTAATCTAATCGCTAATTCCTTGGCTTGGCCAAATAGTTAAAAATGTTAAGTGCTGCTCACAATTCCTGCTGCCTCCCCCTCGTATCTGTCTCTGTTTATGGAATGGGCCCTGGTTTCCTCCTGCTCTTGTTCAGCTGTAGGTCTGCAGGTCAGGAGACTGTAAATACACACAGTGCTGCCCCAACCCATAAATCTGAGCAAAGGGCAGCCTTATATATTCAGATAAGGGATGCAAGGCAGGGGGTGGAGGGGGGTTGAAGAAAAGGAATGGAAGAGAACAGGCAGACTCTGTGATGAAGGAGGCACTTCGCTAGTGACAAAACCTGAGGTGCCAGCAGGCGCTGGGGGTAAGCTCTGCAGGACAGAGAAAGGAAAGCTCTGCTGCCTCGCCCCATGTGCCAGTGAGAGATGAACCTGAGATGTTTGCCCTTCTCCCACCCCTCCTTGTTTAGATACAAATCATTACAAAATGCATTTTATTACTTTTGGGGCAACAAAATTAAACAAGAGGTTTTCGATGGCTTTCTCTCCTCCAGACCTTTGTTGGTCTATTCCCTACCCCCCCCCCCCATTTTATTTCCAGCACCTTTGAAGCTTTCAAGGGAACAGTCCCCCCTGTTATTGCTTCTCAGTTCCAAGGTCTTAGAATAAATAACATTGTTATTACTCACTTCACCAATTTCCAAGAAGAAATATTGCTGCAGCAAATGCGAGCAGCACTAATATTTGCAAAGTGATAAATGGATTGTTACATACCTTCCCGTCTGTGTGGCCTCCAGCCATCCTCTGGCCAGCTACATCCCTCCTCAGGGCAGGAGGGAGGGTGCCTTTGAACTTAGCAGGGTCCAGACACTCAGTGCCTTGCACGAGAGCCTGCCCTGAGCCTCCTCCCTTGCCCTCGGATGGAAAGATGATTTTTAATGGCAAGACCATGCAGGAAGTGGTACCGGCACAGGGAAGGACAGGAGCCATGTACTGGCACAAAGCAGCCAAAAGTGAAGGTGCTTTTGGCACAACGATTTTGGTGGGGTTTGTTAGTGCTGTGTGCTGCAGGGAGAGGGGTAAGAGGCTTGGGACATCCCTTGCTGGTGTGGAGTACCACATCTCCAGTGTCACAGCAAGAGCCACCTGCCCTCCTCTGGGTGCCAGCGATGTGACTGATTTTATTTCAAACAAAATCTCCAAATCAAATTATTCCTGGGATGCAAGTCAAGCTGAAAAACACCCTGGATGCGTGGTAATTAAAATCTAAGAAAAATATTTTACTTCAGACCCAGAAAGAGTAACCTGCTGACATTCCTTAGACTGAGTCTATTGCATTTCAAAGACATGGTCCACAGGGTAGGGGCTGGAAGGGTTTGATCAGTTGATTTTAATGTCTTGGCCAGGATGAACACCTTCACCTTAGGTTATCCAGGCACCAGATGTGATGAAAAAGCTTGTTAAAAGCTGTGGAAAAGCAGATTTCCTCCACAGGGCAAAACTTGAGCTGCTCTGGGAGCATCATCCCCTTTTCCCCAGCGCTGATCTGGCATCATCTTTGTGGCTGGAGCACCATCAGGGGTGGTAGGAGTGAAGGGGTGAAGGTATCCTTCATTACATTACCCTCCCTTGCCCCCCTTTACTTCTTAGGAGGCTGGTAGAAGCCATAGGAGACACTCAGCAGTGTGTGCAGGTCTCATGTAGAGGTTAAACACAGCATTATCAGCATCTACATGGTGTCAGTTCAAGGTGGGAGGAGGTGAAGGATGCATGCAAAGGTTTCAGCAACCTGGGGTGAAGGTGTTGGCACAGTTTGGCAGTGATAGTACATGGATAAGTCTGTGCCCAAGGGGATGGGGAAGGTGGGAGGCTGAAAGGCTAGGAATATACATTTGTTTGTTTGTTTTCCTAGTGAGTACCTTTATCTATAAAAGAACGAAGGGCTTTATTCATACACTGGGATTCATACACATACATTCTGGGATCCCAGGAAGGAAATCACCCACAAACTGTGGGCAAAGGTACGAAAGGATCAATCAGAATAGGTGGCAAAAATACATGTGACAGTTTTTCCTCCTGGCCAAGGTAAACACCATCTTTTCTTTCTTTGTAAGATGAGAAAAATTAAAAGGAAGGCCGTAAGTTACATGATAGAAAGTCTTTGGGGATAGGCTCTCATGCAAAGTACATACAGTTCAACAGAACCGATAAAATGTTTGGTTTTGCTTTCTGTCTTGGTTTCTGATCAAAAAATTAGGATACTTTTTTATTCATAATGCTTTCTCATAAATGTATATGTGCACGTGTATGTTTATACAGCTGTAATTAGGCACGTACCTATATGTACATGCATACATAGATACGCACATATTGCCTATTTGTAGCTGTACAAATGTACACACATTAATAGGTGCATGTGTACACACACATACACAATGTACACTCACACCTACATGTGCATGTTATACACACACCCCTAAAGCCCCAGCTTGCCACAAGTGAGAAACAACAAGGGATCCAAAATTATTTAAGGGGAAAAGTGATGAAAGCAAGTAAGATCTGGGGCAGTGGTGTTGTGGGGAGGAACCCTACTGCTTGGAAACATCCAGAAACCTCCCTAACATCTACCGGCACCTTTCCCAATGCCAGGAGCAGCCCCAGGAAATGCTGCTTGAGGCACTGAGGGCTGGGAGTGCCTCAAGACCCTGTTTTCTTGAGCGTTTCCTGCCAGGAAGGAAGCCCTGTGAGAGCAGCATTGCTTGTGCTGCTCAACTTCCAGCCCCAGGCAGCACGCAGGTAGTAAGAAAAAACCCAAATAATTGAATAGATACAAAGCATCTACATTTGTATGAACAGCAAGCTTTCAAAGGGGGAAAAAAATCAGGTCTTCCTTTTTTTATTATTTCTTTTCCTCAAACCTCAGAAAAAAAAATTAATGTCAAGGCAGTTCTTATTTTATCCAGACCAGTTCATAAATCCCAAGTCATAAATCCACATGATATCCCGGGCTGCTGGATTTTGCATTTGGAGCTCTGAAAGACCGATAGCTGAAAGATTTATAAAATCCCAGGTAGCCGGAGTGCTCCCTATTGGCTCCACATCTGAGGGGTCCCCGCGTCCTGCTTAGCCCAGCAAGCTGGATGTATGGGATATATTGTGCTCGAGCACCAGCCCCCTCCCGACCCCCACATCTCCTATTTTCAGCTATGGTGAAGGCTAAAATTTGGTCATTTGAGGTGGATGGGCCCTCTTTAGGGACCTTTCCACACAGACATAGGGACAGACAGAAGATGGGGATGCCGGGAGCCTCCTGCAAAATAATACCATGGATTATGTTTTAGATGTATGATTTAGCTTGCATGGGAGACCTGACTATAAACAGCAGAACTGTTTCAGTTGCCTTGAATATACATTTAATTTTGCTCCTTGCAACGTCACTGAATAGGAGTTCAGAAAGAAGAGGATATCACTTCTGGGGCCAGAAGATAAGGTACTTAGAGGGGAACAGGACCAGTCTCTTAGCAAGAAAATAGTAGCTGAGGTGCTTCAGACAAAGTACATGCTGCAAGCAATTTAGCCAGCAAAGCAGCATGTTCATGTTCCCCAAAGTGCGCTGAAAGATGCTGATGTGGTCTTTTTCATAGGTTCAGTGCATGTGAGACCATGTGTCCTGGGACAGAAGTCCCCCAAAACAGACCCTCTGAAGAGTGACGGGTACTATTTGTCTGCATCCATAGGATGCTGAAAACACACTTAAAACCTTCCCTCAATTACTTTCCTCTATCCTTCCTTGATGACCTTATTCAAACTTAATATTTATCTCCAGGCTTGCAAGGACAGACATTTTTAATATGCTTCTGTTGCATTAATAAAAAGATTTAAAAAAGCCCCTCTTCTGCAGTTACAAGAGTTTCTTTATAGCTGTGAGGATATTAAATAACATCTTTGTTACTGAGAAACAAAATTATTTGCTTTATGTTTGAACTATTTATGGGTCTGAGTTCATTGACGTCTATGAAGGAAAATCCTCCTTCACCCTCCCAGGGAAGGGCAGTGGATTCAACCTGAAGCCAGCTCTGTCTGGCTGGTCCTTTATTAGAAGCACATTGCTCAGTTAAATTTAGGTATTTTTAATGGGGTTTTGTTGTTGTTGTTTGTCTGTTTGTGTTAGTGGGAATTAAAGCATTGCAAGTTTATGCTTCCTGCGTTTCGAGAGTATCTGCCTTTGACCATCCACCTTAAGCAAGCACCGTGAGCAGATTGGCTTGCATGCCACTGATAGCTGCCTGCCTCCAGCACGCTTTCTCCTCATCAAAATCCCCAGGTTCATTAGAAACAGTTACTCATTTAAGAGGTCAAACTAAACCAGACACAAACAGACCAAAGCATTTACATTAGGACTATGTCAGACTCACGGCAGGAGAGGTTCTCCCTGGTTATTCTTGAAATCCAAAGCTTTCCCAAGCTTGTTAGTGGCTCCCACGAGGTATCCTTCCCCCTCTCAAGCAGAACATACTTCTTTTTAAACCTCAAACTCCCGTGGACTAAATTTATGCCGTATTTCATCTTTTTTTCCTGCTTTCTTTTTATCTCTCTTTCAGCTGGGTTTGACTCATCATGAGTTCACAGCTGTTGAATGCAAGGCGGTGTGGCTAGGGATGGGGTTCAAAAGTGCTGCCTGGACCAGTTATTGCCCAGCCCATCCAGGCTCTGGGCTGCACCATTACTTAATCCACCCTGGCCCTACAGGCCAGGTAGCCCTGTCCTGCTTGGGAATGCTGTTTTGCCTCTTTGGCATTTATAGCATCTTTGATGTTGTTCAATGCTCTACAGGCACTGGGTTCGGTAGCTTTACTTTTCTGTACACGCCCAAGCCCCCTGACTTTATTGATGCCATTTATGTTGAAATGATTAGGTGGGATTTGCTGGTTGCTCATCAAGAGATTGGGTTGAAATGAGTCCCCTGGTGCAGAGGAGCTACTACAGCAGGGTGAAGGGCAAAAGCTTGCTACCGTCTGTTGATCAGCCCCTTCCCACTGCCTTTCCACTTGCGGTATCTTTGGGAGCAGAAGATTTCTTTCTCTTTCCAAACAGAAACTTGGGATGTAGCCTCTGACCAAACATTAATTTTTTTCTGTTTTAAATGTGCAAGTTATCTTAAAGTTTCATTTTATTAAGAACATCCACAATAGCTCTTTTCTTCCCTCTTTTCTTCTGTTTCCATTTTGCTAATTAAAAATGCTGTACAAGGACTAGTATTGAGCTATAGAAATGAAAGGTCAATACATGAACAACTCTTCATTTGTAAATAATACAGCTCTGTAATCAATTATCTCATTTTCACAGAAGACATATTAATCTAAAAGCAAAGGATGGAGACATTTAGAAGATGTACAGAGGGGATCTTTAAATGTTAAATGTTCTTTAGCATGTGCTAAATAAAGGTTTGGCAGAGTGAAAATGTAGTGCACAGCACTGACACTCCAGGGAGAGCCTTTAGGTCAAGTGATTTGTACCTTCAAAATAGTTCTCCATAGCACTGTAAAGCCTCTCTGTTGGTAGCAGTGAGATGGGTTAGCGTCATTTAGGATGATAACTGTAGCAGGGAAAAATACTCAAAAATTTAAGAAAGGTCAGCTGCTAAAAGAAAAAAGAGTGTATTTTAATAGGTGAATCAGCCCTTTTCTCACTGTTATTTGCTTTCCATGAGCAGTGGAAAGGGAGTTTTCTGCCCCTCCTTTTCCATAAAAACAGACTTCTGGACTGGAGCTGAGACACCTATGTGAGAAGCTGTGTGGCCAAGTGCCCTCAGTACCTGGGTCACAGGGAGGGAATCACTGCTCTGGGTAATACAGCATCCCACCGGAGCCGACATGGGTTTCTTTCCTCTTCCATGGGTCACAATGGGAATCCACTAAAGGTTTTAAAGGTAGAACAGTTCCTGAGTGTTGGAGATCTTGTACACGACTCATAAACATGTTAGGGGAAATTACAGGAAAATGCATTCCCCAACCTAAAAACAGCTTAAGCTTTCCATCAAATGGAAAGAAAAGGCTATTGCCAGCTCTGCTGGGAGCTGGGTCACTTCATATGCTTGTTTACTGAATTTGACAATGTGGAGATGGTAGAAGTGGGATGAATGTAATTTCATTTTCATTTTTGCCTGTTTGCGTTGCATTTGCTCTATGTCAGTCCCGCGCTCACCCCGGATTGCCAGCTTTAGAACTTCTATTGAACATATGTTGGGACTTACGGGGAAAAAGCCCCACCCCACCCTCCCCAACTCTCCCCACCCCCAGTTCTCACCAGTCAGTTGATCTCATACCATCCCCTGCGTTGACCTCCTCTGTCCATCGCTGGGTGGGAGGAGCACGGAGCAGGGCCCATGGGTAGAGCCCCACCAATGCGAGCCCTTGTGCGAGGGGAGGGTCTCCCTCCCGCTCCCCTCTGTCACAGTCCTCTCTCCCCTGCTCCCACACCTCCCATCAGCCAAACCCATTGCCTACCAGGAGAAAGCTAGCCCCTCCCCCCCCCCCTTCCCCCCCCCCAACTAAACCAAAGACAAAAAAAAGCCCACAAATGGAAAATGGGAATTGTTTTCAGCAGGCTTCACAAGCCAAACCACCTCCCGGGGGGCCAGGGAGTGCCCTCCCACAGGGGAAACTTAGGGAGGTGATAGCCCTATGGGCATCAGTGGGGTTAAGGTTGGCTTCAATGTTTTGCCTCACTCCCCTCCATAGTCTTATTGTTTGTCACAAACAGAAATGCACCCTTGGCACAGGATGATTTAGCAAGGCATCATCCCAACTCCTTCCCAGCCGGCCGGGGGGGACTGGGGCAAAGAACCAGGACCACCAACACCAGCAGTGCAAAGGAGGGTGGGCAAGCCGTGGTGTAGGGATCTCCACTGCCTTTTCTCTTCTGCCTGACAGCAAGGGTGAATGTCTGCAACGGCAAAATCCTCACAAAAGTCTTGTTTTGGCTTGTGCGGCAGGAGCGCTGGTTGTGGAATTGGCATTGCTGAAGGAATGGCAGGCTGGCGAAGCGGCGAGCCAGGAGCCCTGTCTGCATCGCAGCAGATACTGCAGTGACGCACGAAGTTATTCGCTTCTTCTTTAAAAATGAACCTTAGGTTAGGATGGAAAAAAAAGATCCCTAAACCTAAATATTTCCAGGTTTGCTCACCCCCATGGGTTCAGAGCACGCTAGAGCTGCTTGACCCACAGGAACTTTCAAAGCGCTCCGCGAGCCTCCGTGCCAAAACAAATGTTACTTTACCATCAAGTAGGCAGGAGAATGAAAGCTGTAAGATGTGTGAGTGAGAAAAAAGGAGCCAAACAGGAAAACCCCTTTCTTCTGATTTTAAAATCCTGGATGATCAAGTCTGTTCTGCTCGCTCTGATGTAATCATTTTGCAGATACCCAAATACACATCCTGCCATGGAAAGTGCTCTCCCTTTGATTCCAGGAAAATCCTTTCTAATTCTCTTTAAATGTTCCAGGGCTTTTTGAAATGATTGCTGTCAATGCCAACCAAATGCTTTAGATGTCTCTTTTTTTTTCTTTTTTGCCTGTCTTTAAATACTTGCCTTATTTTTATGCAGCCCAGTTACCGCTGTACAGTGAAAAAGTACCTAGAAAAGAGATCTGGTTTGCTTTAGCCTTTATACCATATAGAGTTAGACACTTTAACCTTTCTATTTACTTAGTTGCTTTAATATGATTTCTGTAACCCCTCTACTTTATTTGTTTCCATATAACTTCTTAAATATTTATAACACAGTAGCCCATACACATCCTATATGACAGACTTTTACTACATTAGGCTTGCCATAGCTATCTAGTAAATCATAAGTCACATTCCCCCTTAAAGTTCAAAACCAGGGTTGTTCAGGTGAACTTGGACTGAGTTTGTGAGGGACCAGCTCAAAAAAACCTGAGTTGGTTAAAACAATAGATAGATTTGTTTAACCAGAAAATAATATCTCCCCTAAGGCACTAGCTCTGCAGTATTTACCATGGCTAGGAACACTGCTGGATGGTGTGCTACTCAATCCGTGCTCTTCAGTTGCTCTGAGGTGGGTATGTGACCACAATTCAGAGTGATACCTCTTCCAGTCCAGTTTTAAGAAGGCCATGAGGTGGGCCTTCAAGAATCACAAAACGCTCTCCAAATCCATGAGATTAAAGAAGAGCACCATTTGGGGAATCTTTGGGATATGATATTCCTCTTTTTTTTTTTTTAGTTTTTAGGATTTTAATTTTTTTAACCAGTCATTTAGGGATTATTTTACATTTTCCTGGATTCCTTTTAATTACAAGATGTCAGAAGCAGAATCTAGAAGAAAACCACCAACACACATGTGACTTATAAGAGAGCCCTGATGTCTGCTATATAGTTGGACATTTCACCTTGCAGTCAGACATAAAATTTTACAGGTAAATAAAATACATTGAGCATATTTATTTTTCAACCCCCTAGATATTTTATTCAGTGCTTTTTGGATCTTACCAGATTTCACTGCAGGCCAGTATTGCTTCTTCATGCTGTCTGAATGAATGGTGTCCCAAATTGGACAGAAGGGATTAAGGCTTATCCATACCATGCCTCACCATCACCCCTGGGTCTGGTACAGGAAGTCCAGGGCTGTGGGTACTGGTGACCTTGCTTGTGCCAAGGCAAGGCCAACAGCTCCTGAAGCCATGAGGATGGTGCTGCTGTTACTTCCACTGCTATTTCTCCATTCAGTCCACCCCTTGCTGAGCCATGGCTGTGCATCACTTCTCCCCAGCATGAGCCCTCATCGCTTGCTGCTGCTCCAGTGCCCCACATACCCCATCCCAGCACGATGTGAGGTGCCCAGCTCTGAAAAAAAGCCTTCCCTGGATAGTCCACCCTGCCTCAGTGGGGCTGCCTTGATTGAGGGTGAGATCTCTAGCGCCTGATCCCTTCTGTCCTTGGGTAGGTTTGCACACACATGTGCTGGGTTCCCAGCCCTGGTGTCAAGTTTAGAAAGAAAAACTTCTTCCAAGCTTCCTTCCCAATGGGATCATTTCTGCAGCTAATGTTCCTTCATGCACTGTCTGCTGTGCTGCTATTAAAGCACAGCTTGCCGACAACTGGGGAAGAAATACGCTCCCCACATTGCAATGCTTCCTCTACCCAGCTCAGCATCAGGAACCAGGCAACTGGGGTGGAGGGTGGCTGCCTCTCACCCTCCTTCCTCCAGATAAACTTTCCCTCTAGAATGAAAAATGGTCATTTGTGTTTCAGCAGACCATAAAAACCCCGTTTGAAAACTTTTCAAGCCTTTTCCAAGTTGGAACCGCCTTGAAAGACTTCAGACCACATTGCCATATGCGCTGGTGGCATATGGTTTAATGCACGCTATGCTGCTGCTCCTCCACTGCCGCTGCCTTCCCCTCCCATGACAGGACCAGCAACGCTGCAAGGATGTATTTGCTATAGGATGCTCCTTGACATCTTCTTACATTTTCTCCGGTTCAAAGCTGCTGCTTTCTCCAGTCGTTTGCCATGGTTATGCTCCCAACAAGCTGGTGGATGCTGCCTGCACCTCCAGGTACACACAACTCAACACCCACAGAAACAAGTGTCCTCTCTCCCACCATAACATGTTTCTTCCTCCTTTTCCAACAACCTCCACAGGAAACATTTCAAAGCAAACAAAATGAGTACTCTGCTTCAGCTGGAAAGTTTTACTTCATTTCTTTGTTTTGAACCAAAACTTCTTGGATATTTGTTTTTTTTCCCTCCTCTTTCTTCTTGCTTTCAAACAGAACGAGCCATCCATGTTTCCTTTTTTTTTTTCTTATTTTTAACTTCTTATTCCTCTCCTTCTCCACTCTCCTTCCTTTCCCTAGTTCCCTTAATTTTACCCTGCCTTTCCCAGTCTGGAAAAAACAAGTATGAAATGATATGAAGCTCTGTAATTGCCTCTCTCTGTGATTTCAAAAATAAAACCAAGACTAATTGAAAAAGATGATGAAACACTTTATTTGAGAGGAAGGCAGGGGGAATAATTTTCCTCATCTCAAAAATCCTTGCTTGGCTCTAGGGTTGGGATTTTTTGCTTCCACAGTTAATTTTCAGAGATATTAAAAGACACTGAGCTGTCTGTCCAAAGTGTGCCTGCTCCAGTTTCATCATTTAGGCTGCAAAACACTGGGACTTCATGGCACTGATGTCCCCAGGACCGTGGCTGTCACAAAAGCCTATGTCACGATGACATCTGTGTGGACCAGGCAACATGAAAGTGCCAGTATACATTATACAGTATGGGTATAGATAGACACAGAGAAGCTGCATGTTAAGTGCTTTCATCTGCCCTCAGTTTTTGCATTTCATCTGCTACAGGTGTCAAAACAGGGGCAAGTTTTGAAGGGAGGATTTGAAGAGAGGAGCAATAGCTTCACAGAACCAGACAGCTTTTTGCAGAAGGCAGCAGTGATGGCTTTTGCTTGGGCACTGCAGGCAAGAGGTGTTACTTGGCCTTCAAAAGAGATGCTTTTTTGGGCTGTCCTAGGCTTTCCTTCCAAAAAGTTCTCCTCCTCTGTGGCCTGCTTTTAATGGAGATTTTTGTTTAACCAGAATCCCAAGGGTTTGCTGCAAGATGGTTCTGATGGAAAATTTCTAGCCTGCACCTGGCATAGAGGTTGTCACTGGGGAGCACCTGGGCAGCACACCCTCAGACACCAAAAGCCAAGAGGATGCTGGCCTTGGGAGACAACGCTGCCAGGCTTTCATTGCGCTGTGTTGCACGCCTTTCCCCAAACAGTGCCACAATGTCATGGGTGAAGCCTTGAAAAAGAGCATCCTTGTTTTCTTTTTCCTTTTCATCATCTAACATCTGTAACATCACACAGAAACTGCAGACAGCAGATCAGCTCCCCACATTTTTGCTGTGAGCTGCCCGAACGCTGCACACAAACAGCCCATGAGCATACAAGACATTTATATCCAAGAAATTTAACACAATATCGATCTGAGAGAAATCTGTGCCTTGCAAGTGCACTTGTTCAGGTAAGTAATGTATGCAGATACAGTCAAGCTGTGAAAAAGAATAAAGATTATGAGCATTAATAATGATAACAACAAACCACCACCACCAAAAATCCTCATCAGCTGGACATCGGGTGAAATGATACCAGACAAGTCTTGTCTACAGGGAGATTGTCTTTGAGGCATGATTTCTATTGAAGTTAAGGTTGAAATCTGTGTGCTTTGTCCAAGCCATATAACAGTTTTATTTAGGAGATACCTTTGACTGTACCTCAGCTGGCCCTGAGTGCCATGGGTGTTAGCGAGATCTCAACAATGATCACAGGACAGGGTCCAAGGCTGGGATGTACCATGGGGAAGGCGAGTTGGCAGCAGGTCACAAAGCTCTTGGAGGAGCAAAAATTCCCTCATCTGGCTTCAGCATGCTTGCTCCAGCCAAGGAGTAGCACAATGGCACTGCTTCAGGTAATCAGCAACAGGAGAAACCCAGAAACCAAACATTCGTGTTGAAAAGGCAAGCAGGACACTTCTCCCACCTTCACCTTACTGGCTATGGAAAGCCATTAACGAGGGGGCTATGTCCCAGATATGTCTTTCTCCACTCATAACGAATACGCTTTTTTGCACTCATAAACCCAGTACTTCAGCAGTTAAACTAATAAGAAGACATTAAAAACGTCTTTCCAAGGTTGTGTCTCAGAGGTTAAGGACTTGTTGATACACTCACGTCTCACACATGAACCTTGCTGCTCATGTTCTGCACCAACACTGAAGTGCACTATGTGAAGCTCTCCTGACTCTTTTCCTCCTCCCCTTCCCTCCCTCCCTCCTCCTTCTTTTAATAATTTGGTTTGGGAAAGAAGGAAGGTGGGCGATCTTTCACCTCACTGAATTGTCACAATGTGTGGTCATGACATTGCTGCCTGCTGCAGGCTCATGGTCCCATCAGATGTCCTGGGATTGAGACCTATAAGAAGTTCTGAAGCATATTTACCTCCAGCTTTTTGCTGCAACAGGTCATCTTTGTGTTATCCTGCTCACTGTTAATATATGGCACTGCTCTTGAACCTGACTGGAGCACAGATTTCCATGGCGTAACACACAAAGAATAAACAGGCACTCTCTGTTTTCAAAACCTTCAGAAAAGGCAGCTCCTATGGGATGAATGTCTCTTTATTTTCCATATACCAATCTACCCTCTTTTTCATGCCGCCAGTGTACTTTCCTCTTCTATATCTTATGCACCCCCACTAAAAAATGACAATGAGAGAGGGTCTATATGGGTAATGCATCACTCCTTTAAAATTTATCAGCTCTGAGGTTAAAAAAAAGCCTTTTTTTTCCCTACTAAAAGGGATTTTTATATCCAAAGACACAAAGGTAATACCCACTGCATTGTAGCTTCAATCTTTTTTCTTTTTCTTCCCCCAACAATGGTGAAAAGATGTGATTTTTACAAGCGAATAGGAAGAAAAAGCCTGAACACACCCTGGGAACATGTTTAAGAAGTTGATTTATGTTTCATGCTGAGCCTTACACCTGCAGTTCAAGCAAAACTCAACTTTGCCGCCCCACAGAGTCTAGTTTATTAGGTATCAAGGAGTCACAAGAAGCCATGTAATTAAAACTGTAATTAACTGGAAAAGGAAAGTGCCACCTGAGTTTTGAGAGGCTGTCAATTTTATTTCCATTACAGCTCTCCTTCTGCTTCTTTTGTCTATAGAGTGGTTTTTTTTTCACCTCATCTTGATAAGGAAAAACAAACTTGTTTTTTTTTTAAATTTTTTTACTAACTAAAGAAGCACCAAATTCTCTTAGGTCTTTACTCTTGGGAAAAAAATCAAACCGCTCAGTTTTGAGCTCGGATGCAGGTTTCTCACAGCGGCATTTGCAGCTGTGTTTGCCAACAGGTGTCAAGTGTGGTCCAAGGCAGAAAAAAGCCCTGAAATGTCCTACTGGCGGAGGGTCAGATGAGTTCAAAGCCCATTTTAACAAAACATAATCAATGCCCTTTAAAAGGGGGATCGGCGGTGCCTTGTTAAAATGCATGACCTTGCTGTGGCGGGCAAGCCAAGCGCCAGGCGTCCCTGGATCCAGCACGTCCCTCCGAAGGCTGCTGGATGCTGCCAGAGACCACCACAGTATTCCTGCGGGCAGGACAAGGCCACACGCAGCAAGACAAAAACACGTCTGGGAGAAATACGAGGTGACGTGAGGAACCTTGTCAACCAGAGGAATGAGAAGCCAAAAGGGGCCCAATCCCCTGGCCAAAGGAATAAATCTCCCATGGATTTGGGTGGAACGTGCTGCCAGCCCTGTCCTGTCTCTACCTAGTGCATCCACCAGGAAGAATTTCCCTGGGGATCAGAAAGTGGTGCCAGAATAAAGAGACAGTTATTTCATAAGATTTAAAGAAGCAAAGGCTTAGGTAAACAACTGAGGAAAGAAAGTCATAGTAATACACAGTTAAAGACAATCACCTAAAAGGGTAAAATAAGAACAAAGACAGGATCTATCTTAAAAGTCATTACAAGGGAGATTTATGAACATATATATAACTTTTGTAGAGGAAATGTTTGTCTTAGGCCAGTGTATGAAAAGGAGATTGACATTCTTCCTTCTCCATTTAACCGGGGACAGAAGTCCATCAAGTGAAGTACCAGCCTTGAGAATGAAAGTTATTACTGCAAAAAGCAATTTTCCTTTGGTGCCACTCTGATAGGCTTGGGTTTCTTTTTCCCCACCTTGCCCCAGCTTGCAAGGCAGAGGTCTCAGGACCCTCTGGGTTTGAAGGCAGATCCTGATCAATGCTAATTTGGGGAAGTGAGCTGGAGGTACCCACAGCAGATGATACAGAGGGCTCAGCTTCTTATACAGCTACAAGTCAGCAGGGGCACCCCCTGACCATCTGTGGTCTATAAATTACAGTAACACCGGCACACACTGCTTGTAAATCACCAATGAACAGGCTTTACCTTATGACACACTGCATGAACCCTGTTGGATATTCCAATAAACTCCCATAAACCATCCGATATAAACTCTGGATTATGTTTCTTTGGGGGGCAGGAGAAAAAACCTGGACTTTTCTGCACTTGCACAAACTTCTTATGGGTGAAATGAAGATGCACCCTGAGCTGTGTGGTGCATTTATATATCAAGTTTTCTTATGCAACAGATTTGCCACCCTCGCCATCATTATTATCATATATATTTCACTTTCCAAGAGTGCATCGGCCTCGAGGTAAATGAGGTCGTTGCTCTCCTGAACAAAAAAAAGACAACAGTCACTTCAAAAATGCTATTTAACCACTTTACAGAGGGTATGGCTGGCTTGAGGTCATGGGTTAGCTCTTCTTGCTCCTACAGAAGCAAAGGACACATATGAGACACTCCTGTTAACAGCCTATGCTCAGTGCAGCAAGAATACTATTTCCACCACCTCTGCATGATGAGGGCTAGAGCTGAAGCTTGCTACCTCTAGAAGGACAGGCCATACAATAAGAGCTCCTCACTTGCTTCTTTCTCCCTGTGAAATTGCTCTTTTACCCTGGTCTGGCAATGGGGTGGAAGGTTCAGTGGTTTGACACACCATCAGATCTCCCCATGAGACACACTCCTGCCAGCCAGCTTGGTTTGGATGGGTTTTACCTGCCGTGATGTTTCATGGAGGCCATGTCTGCAAGGAGATGCTATCAGCAGTCTTGGCATGTGGCCATGTGCTCCTCAGCCCATTGCTGCTTGGGGCTACAGACACTGCTCCTTCAAACTTCTTCCCCAAACCCATCAAAGGACTGCTATTGACAATTATGTTAGTAAACCCTATGCCTAGCCTGTCATCTGGCCAAAAAAATGTTCAGTAAAATAAATTATTCAGATTGTGGGGTGTATACCATGTAAACAATGTGAGAAATGTTATTTGACAAGCTTTTTTGATGACCATGAACAAATGTGGGCTGTAGTGCAGACAGCCATCAATGGCTGCCTCATGACTCCTTTGCAAGTTCCTTAACTGAATCTGAAATCCCAGCCCCTCTCAGAAGGCAGTAGGAGCAATGCAGTCCTCTTAGTCACGCACATATAAGCCTTCTAAGACATTATTTGTATCTTGGTTTCTTAAGACTGTAGCGGCTGGCTTATCACACTCTGTGTGGACGGATGGGTGTGTGGGTACACGCCTGCATCAACACATGCTTTTAAACCCAAGGGGTGACTGCAGACAAACTGGACAGATATTCCCACCTCATGGAGACAGGGAGCCAAGGCAACATAGCTGCCTCCTGTGGTGACAATGTGATGACAGGGTGCTGGGACAACTAGTCTGCCTCATGTTTTGCCAAGAAAGGTTGGACCAGATGACCCTTGAGGTCCCTTCCAACCTGGGATTCTAAGATTCTATGATTCTGTGAACCCAATAATCTGTAGACACCAGAGAATCCAACTCTGTAAGAGTAATCCACGGGAAAACATCCTGCCCTGCTCCCTCTGGTTGTGAGTGTCCAATTAATTAATAGTCATTAATACTGCTCCTTTTTTTTTAATTACATCCCAGCTGTGAGATACACACCAGAAAACATTTAGTCTAATCACAAAACTCAGTAAAAGCAGTGACTATGCTCTCTAGAGGTACCAGGACCACCAGCCTTTCATGATCCCAGTGTTGCCCACCAATGCTGCACCTGACTGAAACACTGAACAGTCTCAGGAGCAATTTTTATATCACCAGAAATGCACATTCAAAGTATTTATGAATCTAGGTTGAGGCTGTCTAGCTAGTTTAGCTTCAGGCAAAAGTAGTGAATAAAGTCAAATCAATTTTTTATCTATTTAATTCAAAAGAAATCCCAACTATTTGAATGTTAATTTAAATTTTCCTGGCAAAACCAAATGAAACCAAACCAAAGCAAACCAAAAAAGTAGGATAGTTTAAAATATATAGATGTGAGCTCAGACAAATGCCTTGTGATTTTGGGGGAGGGAATTCTTGCTTCGTAAACTTTCTAAACCGGAGCTAACATACAAGGAGCATCTTTGCAGCACTTTTCCATCCAGCAGGTGAACTCAAACCCCAGTTTGTCACAGTGAGGCAGTGGGAAGCCCCAGATGATGTATGGACATCATAGCACTGGGGCTTTCGTGAGCTCACCCATGAAAATCCCCCTATATGCCAGTTGTTTGGCTCTACCTTTCTACTGCCCTCTCCATCCATTGCTTTCTGTGTACTCCGACAAGAAGTGATAGTGCTATTTCTGTTTTTTAACAAGATTTGGAAAGCATTCAAGTGCCTGACTAAGTGGTTGGAAACAAGGAAGCAGAAGGATGTTTTGGCATCCTGCGATGTGTGCATGAAGAGCATAGACACAAACACATTGAGCACACATACTGTAAAACACGATTACAAGGAGAGTACGAACTAATAAAAGCCTATTAAAACATCATGGATGCTATTGCTGCTCGCGTGCACGCCTATGTATTAAAATAACAAATATTTCATGTGACCGTGCAGTTTGAACATGACTGATCACAGATATAACTTTCAGCAACCTTTAAATACATAATGCCATCCTGTAATTAATGTAGCCTATCCTGAAATTTGAGGGATTTATTGACACGGGCACAAACATTTGCAAATAACCTGGGGAAGTTCATGACATACCTGCTATCTCAAGGGATTTCCTTTATTTTTGCCCTTTTTTTTTTCCAGCTACCATCAATAAATTCATTCAGAGCCCTTACCACACAATGACAAATGCAGTTGGAAATCCTCAGTAGAAAGGTTGAAGAAAGTATCAACATGGACAAAGAGCCTCATTGTGGTTTTATTTGTTGTGTTCTGAAATATATATAACCACAGCCAAGGGGACTGCTTTTGAGGTCTGCAGTGAAAAAAAAAGCAAAAGACCATAGGCAAAGCAAGCTGCAAAAGGATTTCATCTAATTACTCAGGAAAAAAAAACATGGCCAACCCATTAGCTCCTACCCAAGCACAAGGTAGGCTGCTTCTGCTGACATATTACTTACTGGTTCAGACCAAGCACACGTGTATGGAGAGGTTACATGTTTTATAAGGTCAAATGATACAGCTGGGGGAAAAAATATTTCAATACAGTGCTTTCCTGGAGGAATGAAGGTGTGAACACCCTCAGCTTCAGTTAGTACTGGTTAGTAGGGTGGCCAACGAAGGAGAGATGAATCCCAATGGTGTGTATGTGTTCCTCATGTTCTACAATCACTACAGTTACTAAACTTGGTCATGACCCTTCAAACAGTAAACTTAAAATTTATGCACTGACGAGTAGAAGAAATATCCCATCATGGTCACTGCCCATGGCAGGGGGTTGGAACTAGATGATCTTGAGGTCTCTTCCAACCCAAACCATTCTATGGTACTATGATTTTGCCAGGAGAGGCAAAATATTTCCATACCTGAGGTCTGCACAGTGCCAGGACATGGTCAAAGCATCCAGAGCATCAGATGGCAGATTATTTTGCTGTTACCAAGCTGCATCTAAGTAGGTTAGTGGAGCAGACTGGCACATGCTCCCACTCACTTGATCTTCACATTCCTGCCTGGTTTGTGTGGGACTACGTTATCATCAGGAGGTATTTCTGCCCTTGGGTATGTACATTTGTACACACTTACATACGTGGGGTTAAAGATGCTAAGACAAAAGAATAACATTTGTTTTTGGAAACTGTTAAATTTTTAGCTCTTTATTCTATCTCTCTAGGGCCTAAATTTGAGGTCTGATCTCACATGACAAGTGATCAGTTCGTACAAAAATGATGATTTGTACAAAAAAAGGCCATCAATAGCTGAAAAATTCCCCAAAATGTGCTTCTGAACTACTTGCTTCATTGACATGGAATTCCATTTCAACCAGCAAGCAGAGCCAGAGTGCGGTATGGCTTCGCATAAAATACCAGGGGTGCCTCAGCCCTCTCACAGGCTTCTCCATCCCTCCCACCCACTCCCCACTGTACTGCATCGAGTCCCTCAATGTCCCCTCACACTTTACTTTCCTACATCATCAAGCACTTCCAATAAAGCAGTTTCTCCAACTCAATGCCCACTAGACTCTGCTTCAGTAAACTAAGGCTTTATTTTTTTTGGGGAAAATAGCCATTTTAGGTTCTATCATGCTGTGATTGCTACCATCTGTAGGGAGAGAGAAGGTAGACACCATCTAAATGTAAAAGGGCATTTTTCCCCTCCAAGACAGAGGAGGAAGAAATTGTGCATCAGGAACACCAGTGCTCCTTGCTGACTCATGTTTGGCTGTGGTAGGGATGGGGTGACAAACCGAAACAGGCATCCCTCATACCATGAGTGGCAGGAGGGTTCCCAGCTGCCCCAGGGGGAACTGGGGAACTGTGCTGACGCCAAGAGGTTGGGAAGGGTTTATCCCACCAGCAAGAAGTTCTCCCTAAAAATGTGCACAGGGAGCTTCCACAGGAAGCATCCAGGTAGAGATTTTCCACATCTCAAGGGGAAACTAGTTGAAATGGAATAAAAAATGGAGTTTAGCTTCTCACCTTCTCCCACTGCTTTTATGTGCTTTCAGTGTTTATTTCAGTATATTTACAGATATTGGTGGAAAATAACATTGAGTCAAAATCCACCTCTCAAACTTGTTCAGGTGCCCAGCTTCAGAATGCTTTCAAGGTGGAGCAGAGTGCCAGGGTGTGAGCTGAGGCTGCAATCTGAGAGGACCAACAGCAAATGGGATCCACCAAATTAGTGTCCTCCCTTCTTAATGCTTTTACGGGAAAAATGGTTGTGGGCTTATTTTTTTCTTGACAGGATCATGGATAAAACTGATGCTGCTGCAGGGAACAGAAAAAAGACCAGCTGAACAAAACCGGCAATGGGCATTTCTGTTGCAGGAAAGCCCAACACCTTGCCCGTTAGGAGCGGAGCTCCTTTCTCCATGCCAGCTTTCTTCCAGCCTCAGTCCCTACAGTGCCCAGAAGGGCCTGTCGTGCCGTCGCTGAAGGACCGAAGTTGTCAGCTGCAAGGATGAAGAATCTGAGGTTGGCTGTCGGAGCACTTCGAACTCAGGAGGGGTTTGGAGGAATGCAGGCTGGGGTTACATAAAACACTGACTCATGCTGAGAAATCACGAGTTTTGAAAGATTCAGCTGAGGAACGAGCAAAACCTCAAGCTGCATGTCGCTTACAAGTCAACAGGAACCGGTGGATGCTGGGGACCTCTGAAAATCAGGCCTTGGCATGGGGCTTTTTTGAAGTCCTTCCACTGCTCCAAGGAGGAACTGAGAGCCACGTATGTCTGTCAAGGGTCAAAACACGGCCCTTCATTATTTCAAGGAAAAGCAGGCATTTTGCTTTACCCATTGGAAAGAACTGCTTACGATGCAGTAAAACAGAAGTTATATTTTTTTGTCTTTTTTTTTTCTTTCACTACTGTGTATGATACTGAAAAGTCTGTCATGCAAAATATTTACTTTCTGTGGATATCCGAGTGTGCAAACGTTTGTGGTTTTGTCTATCGGGCAAAAACAGTTGTGGATTTTTGGCAGTCTGAGCCAGTCTATGGTTTCTGTGAACACCTGGATGCGGTTCTTCCCAGGGCTTTACGTGTTACTCAAATCTCACGTCCCATTATACAGGTAATCTGTGTGCTGTGAAGATGGTGTGTGCAAGGGGTACATATGCAAAAGCAGGACAAGACTGAAGACGTCACACCATGCGTTAGAAGCACTGACCAAAACCATTTGCACTTTGATATTTAAATGAGACTTCTGAAATCCATGCTCAGAGACATATGCAAGTAGTTGATTTTTGGATCCCTTACAATTTTTCTCTCTCCTCTTATTTACAGTAGGTACTCAGCATCTCACACACGAAAAAAAAGCAGTTAAATTATTCAAGTGCTTAAATAAAGATATGGTTGCCTGCCTGTTTGTCCCAATTTGAGAAACTGTTGCCTGCTTTTAGGTTTTATTTCTTTTCCCTCAATCACAGTCTCTCTCCCCCAAACACGCTGATGGAAAAATGAAGATGTACAGATGGACTGTTCATTTTCAGTCAGGTTGCTGTGTAAATATGGCATCGGGAAAAGAAGAGTGTTAGAAACACAGATGTACGCAAGGCATCCCAACCATCACATTTGGGCTGCCTCTGCATCACTCAAGTATGCATCATCCAGCCCAAGCAGAGCCGTATGAGGCCAGAGGGAAATGTAGCTAATGGAGAACAAACTATTGGTAAATCGCATGCCTTTCAACCTTGCACAACGGGATAAAATAAATATGGATTAGTGCTGGGGTCGAAGTTTTTATTATGTGAAGTACTAGATGTGCAAGTGCAGGAGTTTCTGACTTAAAAAAGTAGTACTAACTGTATGAAACACATATACAGATGCATATATATGTACATAAAATATTTATATATATATATATTTTAATTCGTTTTGTTTTGCAGAGCTCCCTTCAACATGGTCCCAGCTAATTTCTCAGCCTCGGCATTGCAATTGCTAACAATTTAATCACCTTATAAACTTCTGCAGTGACTAACACCACATCTATGCTTTTGGCACAACACGGTCAGAAGTTGTTTTAGCAACAGCGGTATGTAAAGCAGACACACTATTTGTGAGGCTCAGAGCCCTTAAAAATCATTCCTTTCTCTCTGGGCTATCGACATTCCTGAGTGCTCACGATGCAGCTGCCGAGCCGCTGGACAGCCCACATATGGCCGTGCACTGAACAATAGCGACTCGCTGTTGTTCTTGTTAGATGCATCACCATATGTGTTTATTAGAAACAGCAATAAAACGATGACGGGCTTCTTCAGCTATCCCCACTGCTTGGGGAAAAGAAAAGCAAGGGAATAACTAGGATGAAACCAGAGGGTTCTCCCCAGCTCTGGGGGAGCGGCATGGTTGGATGGTGCAGTCCCACGCTTCAAGGGAGCATGGTTGTTTATTTATCGGCAACATTGCCAAATTGATACTTCTCCTTTAAAAGGACACTGAATCTAAGTCCCCTCTCATTCCTTCTTATCACTGGAAACCTGGAAAAACTGAATCTTGAAAGTGTTGGCATTCAAAGTCCTCTTCCACCAGGGCTCACCTGTGTAAATCCTTCCCTGAGTCATGCAGGAGAAACCTCCCAGCATTTCCAGGAGCTCTGGATCAGGACGACACTTGGCATGTACTTCCATCAAGCACAACCAGCTACTGCGGGATCACCTTCAGCCTGGGGCTGCCTTAAAACAACTTCCAAATTACAGAAATTTGGGCTGGAGACGCAGCATTTTTCAGATGAAGGGGTTGAGGTGGGCACAAGGAGCCCAAAGCAAACACAGAAAGGGTTTAAGGCTGTTTTGCCATTAGGGTAAAAGGCAAGGGAGAAACGAGTGCCAGTGAAAGGGTGTTCAAAGTTGAAAGAGGAGATAACCTAAGACAGTCAAATTGAATATCTGAATCCTCACATGCTCCAAATCCTGTATAATTTCCCTCTACTTCCATAATTCAGTATATTTTAAAGCAAAAAGAGAAGAAAAAGAAACTTTGAGAGCAAACCCAGCAGAGTTAAGTAATATGATGTATCTAAATACGTAATTTTGATATCCCTGCTTATAAGCTGTCTTGAGGCATGTGAAAATCACTGGGATTGAGTACTTACAGCCAAAGGCAGATGCGAGCCTCTGCATACAGGATCTATATTTTCTCATGTTCAAATCTTGAGAATAAATAGTTCCCATCTTGCTGTCTTTTTGTGACCAAAATAACAAACCTTAGCCCTATAAAAAACAAAACAACAAACACAAGCAAAATCAGTTTTAAAAATGAATCTGTGACGCTGGTTGTATTGGTTTTACTGCAACCTTCTAACTGTAGTAAGAATGCCATTTCCACTCTTCCTTCACTTCTTTTTTACTTCCTACCCATAAAAGTAAACAATTCAAGACAATGTTTTACATCCTTGAAAAGTTCCCAAAACAGGATTTTCCACTGAGGCTGCAACTCCCTGGGCTTGCATTTTTTTTCCTTTCCTTTATTTTCTGTAGCACAAATCAATTTTACAACTATACCAAAACTGTGATGCTAAATTCTGTTATCTTTAATTATATTGCTAACAGACTTCGACAGAACTGTGTAGTTACTTAGACCTCAGCAGAGCCTTTGCCTTATTCCCCTATCTGCATGCAAGCTACTTTTTACAGGCTATTGTTTTCTCCCCACAAATATCCAAACTACTTTTCGTTTTCTGAATGAACCCATCCACTACTCCTCCACTTATCAGCTTGGAAATGTTGCTGTATTGGTTTCACACAGTTTGATAACTTCATTTTGAATGGATCTTTGTCTTGGCTTATTTTGTCAGAAGTAGCTCTTTTTCAACAAGCACCTTTAATTCTGTTTCCTTTCAGTTATCGTCTCCTGAAATATCAACATGTTAAAAATAAACTGTTTACACCTTCTGAAGGGCAACAGTGGATCAGGCAACTTTTATTGTACTTCTTGTTTATTATCAGCAATCCCCATCCTGCACCCACAAAGGACAATCAGGGCTTTACCACTGAGTGAAATAAAAGCAGGATGAGACCATATGGTTCTTGTTAAATGAGCCTCATCTTCCTATTGTTAATGCTTATCTCCAAAATAAAGTATTTCTGCAGAAAGCATATTCCCATAGCATGTTCTCTTTCCAATGACCAGCTGGTTGCCAGTTTGTTATTTGCACTGCAGTAGACCACTTTCATCTATGTCTATTCCAGTCCAAGAACACCATTTGTACATTGTCCAACTTGGAAATGTTAATCTGACACCATTGGTCATGGGCCTTTAGACTTCAAGTGGCAAACTTCCAGCTAGCTGCCAGTTGAGTATTTACACTGGAATCTTTCTTAGCCCAGAAATAAACTGTTTGTTCACCATAAACATCAGCAACATGCCAGTAATTTCTGTAACACACATGTAGGAAGGTACAGCCCACCGCACTTTGCTGTTGGCTTCTCAATAACGTCCTAAGTAGCTCCTTGGGGAGATGCTGCTTGTCTTGAGCCAAGATAAATGCATCTATTTCTCTCTCCATGCATGTACATAACTTTTATTTACATTCATAGGAGTTACAAATGCATACTGAAAGGCAAGAAGAGGGACCAAAATTAGGATGGTTGGGCAAGGAGTCTGACAGATTCTCCTGGGATCCAGGACTGCCCGTAAAGGCCAAAACACCAGGAAAACCCTAACACAAAAATATCCAGTTGCTTTGGCATCATCCACAGCTCCTTGTGAACAACCATGAGCGCAGCACTTTGGACACCCACTGGGAAACAGGCAACACTGGATGTACTTGAATGCAGCTTTTCAGAAAGTAGAGTGGTGGCAAAATCCTGCAGGATTTTGTGCAGGAGATTGGTATTGCTTCCAGCAATGTAATTTATGCTTCCTAAAAGAATATTATACTTTGGACTTTTTTCAATGAAATAAAAGACGGAGGGAGGGGAGGAGGTTTATGCTGGGTTCTGTGACTTAAGGAATGTTATACAGTGGCAAGAGTATGTTTCATGTACTTTGTTCAACTCTTGTTAAAATAAAACATTTCCTTTCTACATATTTCTTCGGTGACCTGAGGATGGAGGGGCAAAAGAAGGAGTTTAGTGAGTTGAAAATGTAAACCTCAGGAATGGACACCTCTATTGAATAAAAATACCCCAAACTCAACAAAGATGGTTCTCTCTTTTGCTTTTCCTTTTTTTAGTTAGATAATGTACCTGTTGCCTTTAGTGTTACCTTGGTTGTTCCAAGTAAAAGTAAAACCCCAAACCAAATCAGGTTAGAGGAGAACCGACCCTCTTGAAGTACTTCAGCGAAAACTCAAAGGACAATTTGGGGTGTACAGCTGACCTTATTATTCATGGACCTCTCAGCACCTACCTGCGCCTTTAGTTCACATTCCAGCCACTTGCACCCCACAGCCACCAGAAAAATGATGGTCAAAGTGCAAATACCGGCCAGCACGAAAAGCAGGATCCTGCAAATCTGAATTATGTGAACTAAAGGAGGTGCGCATCCCATGTTAGGCTGAACCCTGTGACCCGATGAATACCGCAACCAAACCAGAATGCTGTCCAGGCACAAACTGTGGTAAATGACAGGCTGTAGCCCCTTGTTCCTATATGGACAGCAACAAGAAGCACTTGAGCTTTGGTGGCCCTCACTGACCTGTCTAGGCAATGAAGTGCCCAAACAGTGGCTGCACACAATCTCTCCAAGCCTCCCAGAATCTCCTTCAGAATCCAACATGTTACAGGGAATATTTTCAATGTTAGAGACATGACTTGGAATCTTAAAGGCTGAGATGTTAAAAAAAATTCCCCTTTGCTTGTAGAAGTCATGTAAGAAAAGTGCATTTGCTATCCACTTACGGCAGGACGATGAGACACTCATTGTTGCTAGATACTCCAACACCTTGGGCAAAAAGTAGTGTGAACCCAAGGACTTCTTTTCCCGGTGCTTCTGCATTCAGTGGGATTTCTATGTCAGATGTATCAGTTTTAATTCTGACCTTTGCTAACTGCCCACAGCTTGATTTTTTGCAGCCTCAGCACTCCTTCAATTTGGGAGTATGAAATACATACAAACATGTAACCATCTACTGTGCACCAAAATTTTGATAAACATACATTTTTCTTACCTCACCTAAGGCTCCTCTTGCAATCGAATGAAGGAGAACAAAATATTTTGACATCTCGAAATACATTCTCTTTTCCAGGAGGGCAAATAAATAGACCTGACATAAAATAATGTCATAACAATCAGCAACTGCAACTCGATTCTCCCTGCTGTAACTTGAAACTCGTAAGAGAAGGTTAAAGTAACCCAAGTCTGAATTCCTGGCCACTAAGAAAGCATCAATTCCTTCTGTGTTGGTTCTTTCTGTAAGGCTAATCCTATTTGGGACAACCTCTGAGCTAGGTAAAATAGCAAAGTATTTCCCCAAAATGCTTAAGGAAATTTGATGATTGGAAATCGGCCTCATTGACTACATCTAAGCAATAAGAAACTGGAGCAGGTAAAACTGCAGACTGAGGAAGGTGCTTGGACTCAGAGGGAAGAAGAAAATCAAGCTGCTTTCAGAAGAAGTCTGGTTACCAGGAGAAAACTAGGAATCTACAAAAGGATAACGGGCCTGAGAAGAGTGATGAGAAGACTGGGGAAGAACCCCAGGCTGCCAGAGAGAAAAAATGAGCAATTGAAGAAAGACTCAGAGAACTTACGAAGCGAGGCCTGGGGCTAATCTTTCTGCTAGTTTATTTTTTTCCCCATTTGTTTATTTGCTACAAGTCAGATTTTGGAGCAATTAGTAAAATAGCATGCAAATATTCCCTGTGTGACTGCACATGAATAACTTTAATTTCACTAAACATTTGTCCCATCGTTCCGAAATACATCTGCTGTTTGCATTAAGATAATCTGCTAAAATACTGGGAAGTAAATTACAGTTTTATAAGATATTTATGAAACAACTTCTTATTTGTATATTAAATATCTCTGCCTATCACGGCCTGCTTCGTTGGCTGACGTCTGCCTTCGCTGGGTGCATCCGTGCCCTGTTTCAATTACAGACTGGGCTGAGTACCATCTTGTGGAAAAGCTCCAACTGGCTGGGAATGGCTTGGCATACACTCATTGCAGGCTGAGGGAATAGTATCAGATCTGCCATCAGCATATGACAGAAAAAAACCAACAACCCCAAAACAAAATACAAGATTGCACATGTGCGTAAATTGAGTGGCACTTGCAGAAAATCTGGCATGACACTGCAGGAGTGTGTTTCATTCCTCTCAGCGTGCTGCAAGAAATGCCCTTATGGAGAGACAACAATAAGGCTTGGAGGTTGCACCCAGTCCCTACTTGGTGACCACACACCATATCGGGAAGTAAATTAAAAGCATTTTTCACTGTTTCATCCTCTCAGGGTAGTCCCTTCTCTTTGCAAGCAGGGAAGTCCTAAGTGGTTGGGGAGAAAAGCATTGGTTAGTGTTGCCACAGCCCAGATGAATGTGTAGCCCTGTTCCCAAGTTTTCAAAGGAGATGTGGAAAAGCAGGTCATTCGTCATCTTCCAATAACGTTATTGGGCCAGGATTGGTAATGATAACCCTAAGGGCTGCACTCCGTGGGAGGGAGACAAGGTGGTTCAGAAAGGTGGAGGATGGAAAACAAACAGATCTATGTGCTGAAGGAGCTGGAGGAGATTGCTGCTGTACAGTCAGGGATGAATCTGCACTATCTTCAAGCATGGACAGATTGAGCTCAGGGTTGGCAATGAAACCCTCCTGAGATGCAGATAAACCCTGTATCACTGCCATTGCTTGCTCTAGACAGGATCTGCATTGCTGGCAACATCCAAGCCACTTCAGTTTAATTTAGTTCATGTGTAGCTTTATGAACTTCAGCCACACAGTTACATCTGTGTCCCTCTTAGAACCCAGCCCAGAGTGCACAGGAGTTGCCACAGCCCCACAGACAATGAGTAGTGAGGCTGTGTGAGGTCTATGATGCCATCAAGGAATTTAGTGATCCTCCAACATTTTTCAACTATCTGGGGCCCCGTGGATGGGCACTGGCTGCAGATTCCTTGTCTGGACGCAGAGCATAGCTGGCTTGGAAGATTTTGAGGATTCAGTTCTCTGATTAGCATTGTCTTACTTTACATTCCCTGCAAAGCTGCTCCATCCCTAGTCCAGAGGTTAAAATTGAGTGCCCAGTTTAAAAGTGAGTGGTGTGAATTGAGAAGAGGGAAGAAGAAACCCAAGGCACTGGGGTTTGCGTTTAGATGATCTAAAGTTTGAATGAAGAAGTCTGGGAAAGAAAAGAGGAGACTGAAATACTTTAACACTAGTTATCATCTTAACCCACAAATCCCTCTGGTTGGGTATTAACATTACCTACATGAGGTCAAGCTTGAAAAATAATAAAAGGGTGGTGTAAGCCAGCTTGCCCTCTTCTTGCTTGTGCCCCATGCAGCACCTCTATTGCTGTTGCACGGCCACACACCACACTGGCCAGAGACCCTTGAACTGATGCAACAGGGTGGGGAAGCAAGTAGGGAGGGTGTATGTTGGCATGGATCAGTCCCCAAATACTACAGAAAAATAATGCCAGCCTGGGGCTGGGTGGCTGGGTTCAGGCTGCCTCAGTGAGGTATATCAGTGCCCATGTGCTGTGCTGAGCTCTACTTGCTGCACTGGCTTCACAGAGCCAAGGGCTCTGGCAGGGACCACACCGGCAATTGTGCAATCCTGCTCAGCTGCAGATTTCCTCTGGCACCAGCAGCACAATAGCAGGCCTGTTGGTAAACAGGAATTGTTTCCTTGCCACAATAGGAGTCGGGATGAAATCATTCCCCGATACCAAGCAGCCTCAACGCGCCTCGTCTGCTCCCCACCCTGGTTTAGATGGTAGCGCCTTCCTGCTCCCCCTGGGCCTTGAGTCCCTCATAAAACGACAACACAGTAAAACAAAATAATAATGGAATCCATATAAGGCTTGATGTCTTCATTGCTCAGTAGAAAAAGCACCAAGGGAGCTCTGCCTGAATATGTGCAGCAGGTTCCCAGCATCAGCAAGGATTTTTTAAAAGGAGGAAAGGACATTTTTCAAGCTCTGGATGCCAGTATCCATCTTGCCCATCCTCAGCTCTACACCTCCCATGGAAGGAAACAGGTCATTATGAGAGATGAATCCCTGGGTCTGACAGGTATACATGGAGTTAAGCTCACCTGAACATCTAGGGGCTGTGTGGGAAGGGTGACAAATGCTGACAGCCCCAGCAAGAAGCTTTTGGCTGGGCTGGCCCATTCCCAGCATCCCCCTTCCTGGCATCATCAGGGACCATTGGGCTCTCACAGAACATTTTGCGGTCAGGGTAATTGCATTGTTGTCTTAAAACTGTCGAGGCGTGCCCCTAAATAAAACCAGACCCCAGCCCCACTGCAAGCCCAGCAGCCCCCAGCTCCCTGCGCGTGCGGTCTGACGCACGGCCCCGTCCAGCCTCCCTGCCCTGCTTGCATTTCAGTGCCTTGGTTATTAATGAATTTGTAATTGCATAGGGGGGGGAAAGGTAAACATATGATTTGGGACAAATATATACATGTCATACATATACATATACACACACACACTCATATCTACATGTACTTTTTGGTCAATGGTGTCCTAGAACCCAAAAGCACCATTTAATTATTTGTGTTGGGAGTGCCAAAGGAACCTACCGTTTATTTATACAGTTAAATCAGCTGCAGATGTGTGTGTGCCTTTTCTTTCATTCTTTCTTTCCTTCAATGTTGGCATTTCTGACATTTCCATTATTTTTTTTCCCCTCTCTCATTCAATGGGGGCATCTGAAAAGCATTGGGAAATGACCCGCTGGTCCCTCCCTGATCCTGTCCACAGGGATGGGCATCCCATATTACTCTCACAGGGCTGTGCTTTCCTCCTGCCCCAAAGCAAAGGCTTGACAAATTAAGATCTCAAGCTCCACAAATTGATGGGAAAAGGAAAGTTCCATGCGCCACACAGGCTCAAGAATGCTCCTTTGGTGAAGGAAGCATCGCAGCTGAGACTCCACAGCTCACTGCACCCATGGGCATGCACAAGAGGAACCAAGTGCAGCGGGAAGGAGCCCAGCAAAATTTTGGTCCCTGTGAATAAGCTTCCTCTCTCCATTTTTTAAAGCCCATAGGATACTATGTGACCTCTGCTTTTCATTTTTCAGGGCAGGGAGAATATAGAGCATCTGTCTGAGCTGGGCTGTGGAAAAACCTGGTGCCTTAGAGGGCTCTGCCCAGGCTGTCACTGTGACTTGCTTGCATCAGCCTTGTTTGGTGGTTTAGGTTTACCCCATGAAAACCAGGCTTGGCATTGGCTTTCAGCATTAGGCAGGTGATGCAGCAGAGATGCCTGTTTGATTTTTTTATAATTATTCTAATCATATCTCCCCCCCCCCCCCTTACGATCTTTCTTTTCTTGAATGAAATTCACAGGAGCAAGGTACCAGCCGCTCCAAGCAGCATGCCAGCAACTGCCAGCAGAAATCAGGACAAATATTGCTCTACCCCTTTTGGCAGGAGAAGGCAATCTCTTTCTGTTTTACCTGGAAGACAGTCATCAAGGCTTAGCAGCCCCAGGAAGCAACTTAACACTGTAGCCAGAAAATGCACTTCAGAATCTTTTGGCAGGAGACTGATATTTCCTAGTATCATTCTGGATGCTTAAATGATGTGATAATAACCGTATTAGAAGCATTTAGGACATAGGACTATTAGCAAATGATTCATTTCTAAACTGTCAAACCTACCTAAAGCTGACATTCACATGTTGAAACCCCACTTGCTGTCAGAGGGTGAGAAATGCTGCGGGTGTCGGGTGCTGGCTGCACCCCAGGGGCTGCTCCTGACAACCCTTTCCACCCCACTGAGGCAGCCTGGCCGCTTTTTAAAGCCAAAGACCATCACTCCCAGGACACTTCCAAGCACTACTTGTGGACATCCTCTTGGGTAGCTGGTCACAATACCAGTGAGACAGTCTCTTTCAATTCGCCCATATAGGAGGATAACTTTGCAGCAGTTATCCACTATATTATATGATCTGGCTCATCCAGTATTATCTGAAAAGGTACAATACCTGTAAAACTGTTCCATATAAACATCTGTATATATGCAAAGCCTCAAGATGTACTTAAATATGTATAGTTCTTATATTTTGTTATGTACCTACATTATACAGATTGTTCTTTCTTTTTTAGGTTATCTCATAAAAATGTATAGAAGCCAAGGCATACATACATATGTATGTATGCATACATAGTTATAGTATGTTTATTCAATAATAAGCAATTTGCCTATAAATATATATGTACACATGTATGCATATATATGTACATACCGATATATACACACACATGTATGCATGTATGTGTATCTACTTATCTATACGCACAGGCACATGCTGGGTATATAAAGATGACTGACTACTATACCAGAACACTGTTCTGAGGCAAACTGAGTCCCATGATACAGTCTATGAGGCTTCACAACAGCTCCCAGGCTAGACATGTAAGCAAGACCACTTACACATAACAGCATTTTCCCTCTTACACATTATGAGCCACTTTCATTAAAATTCAACACTTCTTTTAAGAGGCTTTTCTTGCAGCCACTACTCCCAAACTTGGTTTCTCTCCGGCTCTCAGTAAAGCCACCAACTCCTCCTGAGGCAAGGGCAGCATAACCAAACCAGATCTGGTTAGCCAGTATAAAGCACTGATGGCTAGTTTTATTGCCATTGAGCCAGCATACCCAGAAGACCTGAAATATTTACAATTATCTCTAAAACGACTTTTTACATCTTATTCTCTAGGAGATGCATTGCAATGAGCATGCAGGTTTCCTAGCAGTTCACTAAGCCAATTAATCTATGTATTCTTTGTGACTTTTGAATGTACAAACCAGCTTGTCTGATAGCTGATGGTGGCCTTGCTTCACAGTGCTTTGGCACCTCCCCGGCATGCCTCGGAGGCTGCTGAGGAAAGGGGCCTGGACCACAGCGCTGCAAGGCACCGCAGTGCCATTTTGAATGACAATATTTATTCCTGACATTTTGCTACAGGGGAAGGAAAAAAGAAACAAACAAAAAAAAAGGCAAAAAAGCAAAAGCTGGCCGTAATTCAAAGTCTCTGCAAAGTCACTGGGAATCTTCCAGAAGGCTTCAGCGAGAGCAGGATTAGCTCTCCCCATATATACATAAAATTTGTTGTCTTTTGCATATCAAAGTGGTGAAGCCTCTGTTCTCTTCAGCTGTTGCTTTTAAGTGTGCTATAAACGGAGCCTTATCTGTCCAGCAAAAAAAAAAGGCTTTGACAAGGAAGACTAGCTCAGATGCCGAGACAAACTTGGCCACGTTCCCGCAGCAAGAGCAAAACCAATAAAGATATGGGCTGGTCTCTAGATGCTGTCGATAACGTGATTCGGATGACTGTTCAAAAACTCTCACTGTGTCCCTGTTGCTGTTTACACCAATGAACCCTTCGTCATCCCCTTCTCTCCACACTTACCCTCCCTCCCACATGTGCAAGGATGTTGCATTGCAGACAGGGTGCAATGGGCTGAGATGGCTCCGTATTCCTCCCAGTTATAGTAGCAGACACTAAAGAATCTACAAAAGCAAGAAAAATAGAGTTGGAGAAAGGAAAACTTCTCAAGCCTTTGTGCTTATTGAACTGAGCAGCTCCACTCAACAATTCTTCACATTCCACCTTCTATTCTCCCTAAACTTAGACAAGTCTCTGTAGACCAGGTATGACTTTACCTATTATGTAGTTTCTGGGGATTTTTCTGCAGCCCCCCTCTCCCCTGGGGAGTTGCTCGCTAATGCCTGTGTATCCCATTAATACATTAATACACGCTGGGAATCTGGTCAATAATTAGGCTGATGAGTGTCCTGGGTTCAACCTATTAAAAGGGCCTGAGTGCAGCCAGGTCACCCACTGCACCATGTGCTTGTCATGACCAGGAGAAGCAGAAGTGTGTAAAGCCAGTAACCTCCATTCCCCAAATGCTCTTTTCTCAGCAATTTCAGCATACATTGCTCCAAATTCGTGTAAGCAACCTATACGCTGTGTGCACTGGAGGGGGGTGAGGCTGCAGAAGTCTTGCTGGTCTGGCCATGCCCACGCTACATGGTGGATATCAACAGAGTAGTGAAATCAGAGCAGAAAACGCTTCCCCAAAAATGGCACTTATATATCCATATATGTATGAGCACACATGTATAAAACTCCATTGTGAACCTACAAAACCCCAAGGATGCGCAGGGGCTAGTCTTCATTAGCATTTGGACAGAAAAAACCCTGCTTCCTCATCTTGTTCCTGGACACTGAAAAACATCAGCACTTTTTTTTGCAACTTCTTGAAATACTTTCAGCATGTGCTTGCCCAGCTTCCCTATGCACCCAGGGAATCACGGCAATACTGAAGACTGATGGAGCTGCCAGGAAGAGCAGTGGCACGGTTATGCCCAGGCCAGCAAACAGAGGAGCGTTTCCAGCGTATGCTGAAAATTCAGATTCTGTCCAAGTCTTTGGAGAGCAGATGTCAATTATGAATCACATGATTACTCTGCCATATTTTTCCTGGTTATGCTCATTGACTTAGATAAGGTATCATTTTTCACCTACAAAATATGTTGCGTATACAATAAATAATATGCACAGTACCATAATAAATATTCAGTATATATGGTGTGTGCATTATAGTGGTCCTGGTAGAGTTATAGCAGAACAGTCAAGGCTGAATTGGCATTTTCATTATAAAGGCTGATAATTCAAGATCAGTAGCAAAAGACAATGAAATACCATCTGCTCACACACAAACAGCTTTTACAGAGGAGGTTTTAGGTCTTGATGCAAGCAGTTCTGCATAGAGGGCAAAAACAAGAGAGCTCCTGAGACACTGTCTCTTGCTGTCAAAACTCTTCACCTGAATTTGCTCCTACTTAGATGGCAGTTGATGCTTTTCCTAAATCTCTAGCTTATGGAGCCTGAAGATATTGTGAGCATCAGTTTCCTCACAGGAGGTATAAAGGCTATTTTGTATACTTTCTGCCACAACAGAAAAGCTTGCAAATGCAAACTCTGCAACTCCACAACCAAAATACAAATGGGGTTAAATAAGACTTGACACTAAGGAAGAGCAACACATGCTCAGCATCTGCTGAAGGCCAGGATGGTTTGGGCCCACGCTGACCTGTTCCAGTGGTACCAAGTTCAGTAATCAGCATCAGGTCTGCATCTGCTCCCTTACAGTGGCTCCCAGGGCTAATTCAGGTGTGGCACATTACGTATTTTCAAAGATCTGGCCTCTTTGTACTGAAAATCATTGTGTCTCTAACCACTACAGCCTCTTCTACCTTTAATGCCGTATCAGCTGTAGCTTCTAATTGACAGCTCGACCAAAACTCAACAAAATACTCCTGATCCAACCAATATTCCCTCCCAGGTATCTTCCGACGGCTGCAGCCCATCAGGCAGACGTTTTCACAGGAATGGACTCATCTTGTCTGGAGGTGTTTGAAGTGGGGCTGGCTGGCCCCAGCTGAGCAGCTTTGCTGGTGGGTAGGAGGCAGTGGTATTTTCCAGCAGAGGGTGTTAAAGAACAAGCAGGAGGTCTGGTGGTAGGTGGCAACCTCTTCTTTTCAGCACAGCTGCTTGCAGAGGGCATGTCTGTTTACACCTTGAACTAATCACAGTGACAGCCAGCAGCGAAAACCTGGATGTGGGGAAATCCATGGGAATTTTGCCCAGGCTTTTCCCTCTAGCTGTTACACTCGTGATTTAAATGTATTTCTTCCACTATATGGTACCTTTCCCTCCAACCACAAAATTCATGAAGATTTTTTTTTAGTTCATACCCAACAGGCACCTAAGCATCTTTGCGGTCCTAGTACAATGAAAGGACGGTGATGCTGCAGGGTGTAAATAGAGGCAAGTGGAAGGACCCACCTCTGACCATGTAACATCTCACTGCCCATCCTGACGTGTCTAACAGGTGAGTTCACCCCAGTTCTGTAATGCCCCCCTTTCGTTGGCTGGCTCTGTATTGATGATAAGTATTATTCGCACATCATCACAGCCTCAGTTCGGCAGCTCTTCAAGCCTGTTTCCAAAAGAAGCTGTCACAGACAATAAACACCAAAGTAACCCCACTTCCAATTTAATTGTTTTCTCAAAATATCACTAGCAATTAGACTATATTAGCAACAGATTGTTTGCAGTAGCTCATTCTCTGAGTCAAAACTGGTTTCTTTCTCTTTTCCAATCACACAAACCATCTGAAACTAGAAAGTACCTAGGTTGTTATGTTTCTTTTGCCAGAGTCAGAATCAAGTAAACAACCAACATTACTTCTACAAAAGCCGAAGTGTCTGGAAAACACAGGAGAAAAATATGGAATGGCTGGAATTTTTTTTTTATGTTTACAAATTTATTGTGGAAGTTTTAAGAAAATACAGTGACAGCACTGCCTGCAGTACAGAAGGGAATGACAGTCAATAAATAAAACTAAAGGACTGTGCAATAAATAAATACAAGACTAATATAATATGTTTGTAGTGGGCTGATCAGTTTTAAATCCTCTGCCTAAGGCTGACTTTTACAATAAACAAACCACGCCTGTATGTTTTTCTCTATCAGTGCTTTGTGAGCCCATTTATTTATGGTTGGGCTCACCTTCTTCCCCACACATGAACTTTTTGCCCATTTCAGCTTTCTCTCCTCTTGATAAAAATAAATCAACCCCCAAGCAGAACATATCACTGCCCAGAGGTAACGTACACCTACTCTCTTACTGATGGGGCATTTGAGCTTTACCAAGACTCACTGCGTCAGCAGAACCATAACACACGTACACCAGCACTGATGGAGCCAGACCCTTCGTTATGTCATACACATGCCCTCCTCTGAAGTACGCTGTGCTGTGCATGTCAAAATGCATCCCGCCCTGTCCCTGGGGACTTCTTTTTTTTCTGAGGCCAGCTTAGCCAAGTGACTGCACATCTTTTTATTACCTTTGGTGGAAAACCTTAGCCCTTCTAAGCAGCGCTGCACAGTCGAGGGGACTTGGAGGGCTCCAGACAAGCGTCTGCAAAACCACCTCTGGCTCAGTGGCTGTGATCATGAGCTAGGTAATTTGTTTGATTAGGGCATCCGTCTAAGACAAAGAAAGTGTAGTGGAGTGAGTCAGGCTCTGGTCTCATTTACAGGTCTGGAGATGCATGGAGAAGCTATTACAAGTAACCTGTGACCTGGCCCGCCCTCAGGTGAAACGGCTTTGCCTAGTCACCTCCTGTTAGCCTTAGCCAAATGATAGGCTTCGGGGAGCCCAGGACGCAGCGACGATTCATCAGACAGACAATATCAGACCTATGGGCCCAGCCCCAAGCTATGCAGATGCAAAAGCAGATGAATTTAGACAAAAAAAAAAAAATAATGGGTTTTCAAACTTACTATGGTGATAGTGTTACTTGCAACAAATCTGTCTGCAGTTTTGGGGCTGCAGAGATGAAAGTCCTCAGGAAAAATGTCAGTGGCTTAAGTTTATTTATATGTAAGGTAACCATGAAAAATGTTGGTGTACCACTAATTGTAGGGCATATTTATTCTGCACAAGTTGTTTTCCACATTAGCACAGTTGTTAAAATGCAGTTTTGCCTCAGGAATATTATAACTTTATCTTCTTTAATTATAAATGTGGATGTTGATGGGGTACTATACATTGAAGAAGAAATGTAAGAAATGGGCACTGCAAGGAGGAAAACAATTAAAAGTGTAATGTACTAATTATATGAAACATACTCAGGAAGACCCACGGATAAGCTGGCAAAGCAGCTACAGTGCGTTAGATCCTGGTTTTAGATTTGTATGCCTTCTCACTCCAAATTTCTCCCATGGTTTTCCGCTCAAACCAACTAACAAGGACCAGTTGGCAAGGCAAGCAGCATGTTACTCTGCCCTGTGCAGACACTACAGTGTAAGAGCAATTTTACTTTGAGCAACTAAAACCAGAAACTTGGAATGCAAATGCACATTGTAGTTATCATACAGCAAATGTTTAATGAACGACAGTGTAAGAGCATCTTCTGATAAGGTAGGGAATATTTTAATTAAATAGCCAGTATTATGAAAATACCTGATGTCCTTGATAAAATCATAACTCTGTATGCGTGAAGCAGAGAACGGTAAGGGTTGCTGACCTACTGTGTGTTACAGGTAAGACACACGATGAGCAAACACCTATTCCCTTGAGAAACACGTGGCATAAAAAATGTGACGTTTTCCTCATGGAGCTAAGAGACAAAATTCAGACATGATTTGCTGATCTGGAGTAAAGGCCCAGCTTGCCTGGGAGTCAAAGTTTTCTGAAGAAGGTTATCACCGAGAGTGGGGCTGCAGTGACCACAGCCACAAGAGTGCGTGCTTCACATCGCTTCCACCCTTCCCTTTGGGTTACGTGCACTCAGGCACAGTGTTTGCACAATGTGGATACTTACATATACATATTTATATCTTGGGACCAAGAATCTGTTTCTTTCCCATGAGAGGGGCCATTTAGTGGTGCAGGAAAGCACATGGTAGCTTTTCAGGTTTTCTTTGTTTCACTGACTCCTTACTTTAACATCAAACTCTGGCTCACGCTGTCCTGAGTTTAAAAGACGTAACACCAAATTTCCACTAGCATCTGGGCAGGGGTCAAGCAGAAACATATTTATTACACTCCTACTATTCACCCATGCTTATTAGCAAAAAGCTCCATAATATGGCCATTATTAGAAACCAGTCAGGTATAAACAAGCCTGAAAAGTTCGGTACGGTCTGGAGGTTTGTCAACCAAAATCTCAGAGCATTTCCTTCCAGCTCCCCCTGGAACACGTCCATCTTTCACCCACCACAGCCACCTTTCTTTCTCTTTTTTCCCCTCCAAGGATACTTACTGCCCTCTAAAGGCTCCTTATACTTCAGTGTCCTTTCTCTCTCTGTTGCATTTCCCCCCTTTTTCACCTCTCCTCTTCTCTTCTGGCAATCTCCTGTTCTGTTGAACAGCACAAATGAAACACCTCAACCTCACCCATTTTCTCATTCAGGGATATCTGTGGCTAAGCAGAAAGCTGGGCAGCAATCACCCTGAGAGTTCATCAGAAAAACACGGAGAGGGTCCACTGAAGGACTTGGACTTCATTCTGCCCAATTTGCTTAAATTACTTCTTTCTGAAATGAGGTGTGCTAGTTCTTATTCCTCATTTCCTTCAAACTCATTTATCAATCTTCAGAGCTCCAGCCCTGCTGTTGTTGCTCCCCAGACCTAAAAACATGGATCCCTATCACAGATGACAGCCAGCAACAGGCACAACTCTCCAGTGGCTTCACATCACAGACTCCCCAAAGTGCATTCCCCCCAGAGTCATCACCTCAAAGAGCTGGAGGGGATTTCCAGAGGTCACCAGTCCCTTCCCTGGCCCATGACATCTGTGTCATTCCTGACAGATGCTTATCTTTGGGGTTTTGAGGCCTTCAGTGCTGGAGACACTGCCACCTCCCCAGGCAGTGTCTCGCAGTACATCACTGTCCTTATCACAAGAAGGTTTTAACCTGAATCTTTCTTACTGCAATTTAAGCCCATTACTTCTTGTCCTATCTGCAAGAGGCGAGGAGAACTGATTATTCCTTTCCTCTTTGCAGCAGTTCTTCACATTTTTAAGGATTGTTTTGTTGACACAGACACTTCTCTGCATCAAAAGCACAGTCTGAGAAGAGGTTTATCTCCCCATCGCTGAAACCAGCATACTTTTGGCTATAATGTGCGCTGGCGGCATTTCGATTGTAAATTCACTTTACAAAATGAACTGAAAACTGAAATGAAACCTCATTGGAAAGCTCACATTATGGGAATTTATATTCCCTTTTTACTGTCCCTTAAAATACAAACAAGACTATTTTTTGACTTATGTGTAATTGAAAAAAAATAAGCAGATGCAGCTTTGCCGAGTACCAGTGCTGAATACTCATCATTTAGGACCACAGAAATTATCATCTCAGCTTAAAAACGATAAAATTTCAGCAATGCATATGAAGCTCTTCATAACTGCCATCTGGGCTAGGTTCTCTGAGAGCCTGAGTTGGGCTTCTACTCACCTCAGTCAACTATTCACGCACCAGAAAATTAGATGTCTCATCCATCTGCTGTGGGCTAACTGGTATGGAAAAGCCAACACATCTATTTAAGGTGGCATAAATGACTCCCTGGGAATGTTTGTTTTTCTCCTAAAAGGGTGCCTAAGCATGAAAAGTTTTTTGAACAATAAATCTTAACAGAATAGATTATATATTCATATTTATCCCCAGTATAGCAGCATCCTCTCTGTTAGTACACTTGCTTGATTCAGACAAATGCTGAGATCATCACATCTCCAAGGCCTTTAATAAGGACAACAAACATCCAAATACCCTTGACAAACTCATCACCAGGTTAACAGCTTCTACAGAAAGCTGTATTTCTGACTGCTTTAGAGTAATACAGACTAAAATAACCCCATGCTCACTTCAGTTCTGCTGTAACCACTTTCCAAATGCCATTGACTCAGGGATATGTTCCTGTTGAGGAGCAGTCTGACAGGGTATTTTGGCTTCTGTAGGCACCTTCATCTTACTGCACATTTTTAGGAGCTACAACTTTTCTAACCTGCATTTCAGAAGTGAACAGGCTGTAGATCTGCTTGATTGATACCCAACCTTTTGGCTGACTTCTGGGAGAGAGCCTTTCTTTGTGAAGTACTGAGTTAGTATAGGCTGTCGGATCCCAGGTGTGGTGGGCAAGCTCAGCATACATTTAAAGGCTTCTCTTTCAGAGGGCTTCTGAGGCCAGATAATCATGAGGCCACAGGGCCTGAGCCAAGGTCCTTGCATTGGGACATAAGTGAAAATCTACATAGAAAAAAAGGAGAGATGGTTTCCATCCACCTCCACTGATGGGAGCTGAGAAAATAATGAACTACGCTCAAAAATTACGACTTTCGTGATATTTGAGTATAGGAAACTGGGCACATCATACAGAAAAATCCTTCCCCTAGTATTCTGTTTTGGAAAATGGCAACCTGCTGCTTCTGAAGTTACAGTCAGGTGGCTGTATTTACTAATCATCAGTGAACATTAACCTGCATTAACTTGTTTTCTTGCTTTTTGAGCCAATTTAGATCATGTTTTGTGATGTGTACAATATTGCTGGCCCCTTTGGAGCCCCTTACATCCCATCCTAAGTGCCAAAGTGCTCAATTTTGACCAAAATGGTACTCAATGACCTTTAAATCTCCCCTTGCTTTCATCAGCTCAAGTAGTACGGTGCACTTGTCCTCTTAATGAAGTTAAAATGACAACAAGAGACTCCTACAGTGAAGTGACAGAGCTCTGGCAGTTGCTGTTAGTGAAAGGCTCTTAAAATATGTCGAGTTGCTCCAAACTAAAACCACGTTTGAGCATAGCAATCTGCTCTTGAGCTTTCCACAGTGGTAAAATTAGTCAGATCAATTATATTTTTCTTCTCAACAGATTTCCTTGCTCCAAAACCAAGCTGAAAAGTCTTCTTGCGCCATGTATTCATATATATAAGGCATATATAAACTTGTGCCATATTTATATATATATAACAGGGGATATTTAAGTTAGATATTAGGAAAAAATCTTTACTATGAGGGTGGTGAGGCACTGGAACAGGATGCCCAAAGAAGCTGTGAATGCCCCGTCCCAGGCAGTTTCAAGGCCAGGCTGGACAGGGTCTTGAGCAACCTGGTCTAGTGGAAGGGGTCCCTGCCTGTGGCAGGGGGTTTGGAACTGGATGAGTTTTAAGGTCCCTTCCAACCCAAACCATTCTATTATTCTATATGTTTATATTAAATATACATATACACAAATACAAAATATACACATACATAAATATATATATGGCATTTGGTCATATTTCTTTATACTGTGTTATCAGGATGCAGTATGAAAAAGTGAGCATGAAATGGTTCAAAAGGTACTGCTTGGATTCAAGATTTCCTGTTTTATCAGGAAAAGTCCACTGGGGGAGCTGCTGGAGAAAGAGGATAAGGGGGGGTCAACTGTTGTGCTAAGCTGTGGATCTATGAGGCAGGCCAAAACAGCTTCTTGGCTGTGGGTTTATTGAGGCATGGCTGATAGTTTACTGTATCAAGTAGAAATAAAATAACCAGCTTTGATTTTCTTACTTGATGCATGCACTGCACCCTTTGAAACCCAACCCAAACAAATGAAAAGCCTTGGATATATTGCCATTTAATAACTGCCTCCTGCTCAGTGAGGAGCAAAGCTTTTTCTTTCCTTTCTTCCCTCTCCTCCACAACAAATTCTCACTAGGATTTTTTTTTCTCCACTACAGACAGCAAACATAATTACACAACAGATCAGAACAGCTTACATAATGCCCTTTATAGAAACCTACCTTACCTCAGAGGCATATTAGCATTTCTTATGGGTTTAAGGGGTGAGGGATTAATTACAGATTTTCAAAATGTGCCTAATTACATATTTACTGGCGGAATAAATAATTCACGTTTCATAACTTGCCATGAAATGACTGGTTTCTTTTGAAGATTGAAAATCCGAGGCTTGAGGAATGTTAAAGTTCAAACTCCGAATAAAGGCTCCGAATCCATTACAGATCGGCATTTTACTCACATAAAAAATACAGCAGAAAGTCGTTCTTTCACCTGAATGACTTGTAGACCCCTTGAAATTTCTCACTTGGCAATCTATCAAACGAAATGAGCAAAACATTAGAAATGTGATTTGTTCATTTACTTTGCCACTTCAGTAGATCATGTAGGATTTCGGGAAGCACCTAAATGACCTGAGAGCATGAGTTTTCCTGACTCTTGTCTTTTGCACAGGGCAGAGGTGGGACCAGCAGCATCTCTCTGTACTGCACAGTGCAGGCAGTGGCTGGTACCCTCCTCCTGAGGCTGGCGTGGGGGCTGCTGCTCTGCCATGCGTGGCAGCAGCAACCAGGGACTCCCCTCATGCTTGCAAGTGAGTGTGCCTTTAAATGCTTCATGGCATTGGGTCATTTGGAAGCATAAATCAACTTGCCCCTTTCCTGACCTGCCCTAACGTACAGCCAGCGGTTTCCTCCATTATATTTTATTTTAGCCAGAGTTAGCAAGAAGAATATCCCTTTGGCATTTAGGGAATATACAAATTATTATAGAAGAGCAAATAACTGCTTCCAGAAAGGAAATAACTGCTCTGAGTGTTTTATAAGAAAAAAAAAACCAACAAAACCCAAAGCTGCCTTCAACAGAAAAAGTGCCACATTCAGTAACGACAGATACCACAGGAAAGAAAGAAGGAAAGGTAGAACACCACGTGCCACTACAACTGGTCTTGATTTGGGTTTTGTTAGACTTACAAAGGAGTAGGTTGGAAAAACAGGACCAGTATTGGTTCTGTGTACATGTACATGACAGGCAAAATCTATCCATGCCAGCCCAGGGACACACAGAAAAGACTTCTCCTGGCCAGCTCATGCTTTCCCCTGCCCAGCTCTCCAGCTTTGTGAAGATCCTTAAAATAAAGCCAATATAGATTTTAAAAGTAAAGATATAAAAGGAATATTAATAGCATACAGCAATGGAATCTACCTATACAACTATCAACATCCCCAGGAAGCAAGGAAATAAACACTGACTTATAGCACAGCCATACTTGTGATTAGCTTGTAGATGGAAGTTCCTGTCTTTTGAACAGGTGTATGAAAATAGCAACCTGCTGTTCAGCATTTTAGTTCTTCAAAACAAGAGCTAGGTATGCAGAAGAACATAAATACAACAGATGCTTGGTGAAACTCTCGTCCCAGTTCAGTCTTTTCCTTTTGTGCCACCTCATGTAAGTGACTTAACCTTTCTATGCCACACTTCCCTTAAAAAGCTTTCCACCTTGTAAGCTAAAATGATTGTGTACAGACTGGCTATTAATTTAACTGAAGCAGGTGGAAAAGTGGAAACCTATGCTTGTAATCAATTTGAACATACAAATGTCACTTTCATTTTGGAGCAAAGGGTCTACTTTTTCATACACTTTACACATTTTTCAGCACTTTAAAATCTAAAGGTTTAAAAAAATGTTTTTTTTTTTTTCCTTTTAGAATAATGCCTTACTTTCATTCCTGCTTTAATCATAATTTCCGTATCAGTGTATACATTAAAGCAGGAGAAGATATTATGGGGAAAACACCAATAAGATTGGTTCAACCAATGACTCCACTGTAAAATTTTGTCCATCAAAATGCTCAGTTTCCCCAACAAAAGCTCACACATTTGATCAATCAACTGCAGCTTTTTCTTTTATTAATAATTGCATGCTAGCAATATTTAAGTATAAATACGTAATTTAAGCTCTACAATTATTTAAAATAAGCAAAATACTCTAGTGATGGCATCACCAAATGGGAGAACGCAGTCAGTGGTATGAGGTGGTGGATGAGGGGCAGGTGAGCATCCTTAGCCGTAACTACAAGCACTGAACAACGTAGGACAGATTTATAAATGTACTGCAAGCCATTTAAAAAGTCTTCTCCCTCTCTCGCCCACACAATATTAATTACCTGCACCAGCTTGTACTAATTCATTTTCCTTACACCTCAGTAAAGGAAGATGGTGTTTGAAATAAGTAGTGTCAAGACACAGTGTAAAGAAGCTTATGGATACTCCAAAATTGCATTTTTGGGACCGGGGAGAGAAAGAATAACACCTATAAGTTATGCTTCCAACCCAATTTCATTCACTGAGTCATGTAAATAAATATCCAGCCAGTTTGGTCCCCATCCCACAGCCTCGGCACAGCAACTCTAATTACTCATCTATAAACAATGCAGACAAGCCATTGCTCAATGCCGCGCTACGCCTCATGGCCACACGCTTTGCGTCCTACCTGGGTAAATATTAAAATGAATATAATCTACTATATTTTAAGGGTAAAGTTATCTGCAAAGCCCAGTGATTCATGAGCTCTCTGAATGTACATAAAGTGCTTTAGTGAAAGCATTTCCTAAGGGCCTGATCCAGTCATGCTTCTCAAACCCTCCGCAGCTGTCTAGACTGGAACAGAAAGGTCATTCAGCCACTGAAGGCCAATCCATCACTCCCATTAAAAAAGAAAATACCTAAACTGCTCCAAAGGTTCAATTTGTGGATCTGATGGGGAGATACTGAAAGAACAGCCAAGGTCCCCTTCCCCAGGGGGGATGAGGGCCAACACAAAGCCCATACCCTCCCTGGGGCTCGTTCTGAGGATCTGAGCAGGAAGCCAGGGGATCCCAAGAAAATTCCTGCCTTGAAGCGTATCTCTTGTCATCCTCTTCTTTTTAACACACTTGTGCTGCAATGCAAGAAGCTGCTGTGCTCTTTTACACCAGGACTTTTCTCCCCTCAGCACTGGGGGGCTCATACATGCAAAATTCAGAGTTTATGTAAGTCCCAAGATAGGAAAAGTCAATGCTCATCCAAAAAGACTCTCCCCCAGCCTGTAACTTAAAGATGGAGGATTACCCTTTCTCCAGGTTACATGTGGCCCCTTTGCTGCTCCAACCCCATTGACACATCTGCCATATGAGAGCCTCATGGTGATATTGGAGATGGGTGCTGCTGTCTCCTCCATTGGGAGATGGTGATACCCAGGTCACCACTAGACTGCAGGGAGATGCTCACCAGACGGGGAAGTATATATCCCCCTGCCACCCCTTCACCAACGGTACACTAAGGTGTAAAATATCCCTATACCTGGGGGATTCCCTGCATGCTGCAGACTTGGAAGGTGACTTCAGCCTCATTAAGCTTCAGCAGCAGGGGCTGAAGGAGCCTCCACAGGGGCCAGCTGGGAAAGCCCAACAGGACATTGCACAGACAATGAGAATGGGGCATTTTCTTAACCTTGAGTGCTGGCAGTTCACTGAACTGGTATGGGTCAGCAGGCAAAGGGGCTGGATATCCCAGCCCCAGCATGCTCCCTCCCTCTCAAAAGTAGGGAAGAGCACAAAGAAGACAGAACAGAGAATGACAGTGCTGCTCGAAAAATGTATTCCAGCTGCTTTCCTTAAACTGCAAGCTACAGCCCAGTTGTTTGTGATCACAAACAGTTTTAAAGAGGCATTTCTGGGGCCCAATAGGACCTGCCGCCTCCAGACGTTTTGGGAAAAATAAGGGAGGGAAGGAGAAAAGAAAAGGCAACGTCCTCCTGGATCTCATCTTTTCCATTCGGACTTCAACCACCAGAACCATTACCAAATAAAATGTCAACTTTTTTCCCCTGTTCATTAACCTTTGATGCTTATTGTACAGTCAGCTTCAGTGCTCACAGGGGACTCAAGCGGCTCAAATCACAGCATTCATTTTACTCAGGGCTTAGGTACAACTTAAACCACAGTCCAGAAAGGAGGGAGGGGAAGGGAGAGAAAAGGCTATTAGCCCAATCCTGCCTCTTCAGCGCTTTACATGTTTAATAGAGATTGAATTTAGGGAGAGGGAGAACCCCCAACTTAGTAATAATTCCCTTCACAAGTTCTACTATAATTAAAAAATAGAGGCAAGGTCATGACGAGTGCTATTGAAAATAACAGACAGACCTGTAATTATAGCAGGGCCAGCTAAACCAAGGGTTAAAGGTCTCTTAATACTCTGTCAGCATTTCCACTATAACCCCTCAGTTTCAGGGGTTTACAGCTCGCACATAAATATTTGCTGCAGGCCAAAAATGGCCCTTCGAGGGGTCAGCAAAAGGAGGTAAATTTTATTTACATATTTATAAAAAATGGCCTGGTCTGCAGAAGCAGCACGTTCCTCACCAGCACCGCCAGTGCAATTCATGGGGATGAGGAGGTAGAGCCGAAAGTATCAACCATGACAGTGTATGGGGTGGGTGGAGGAGCTGGAAATACATTTTACCCAGAGCAAATGGCTCCAAATCCACAGAAACCCTGTACAGAGGCAATGATCTGCAAATACAGTATATATTATAAAACTGAATCCTTAAATAATAAGGCCGTATTCCTACCATGAATTATACAGATAATCACTCCCACTGTTCAGCCAAGCATGCACATAAGTCTTTGGAAGATGAAAACCTACAGCCTTGCTAGCATATTGGTTTAACTTAAATCAGTACTTTAATTGATTTATTTAAGCCAGTGCCAAACCTGGTGCGATTCCCTGATTTCTGCCAAAGAGTAGCTTATTTCAGTTTAGTTTAAAAAAGCATCTCTCAATTTTTTTCCAAAGCATTCCTTCCTCCCCTTTTCCTATCTATTTATGTGACCCTGAGCTGACATCAGTTCAGTGCTTAACAATTAGAAGAGGTAAACCGGCTCTGACCTGTTCCAGGGCTCCTTTCCTTGATGGACTGAGACACTACCAGTGGCCCATAGTTGGAATAACCACTTGCACCCCTTTAATATGGATGCTTACAGGTTGAGGAACTTAAGCTGCGGCTGCCATCCCTGCAAATCCTAATTTCTTTTCTTTAAAAGTCTTCTAAAAGACTTCTGCTCCTCAAGAAAAAAAATCCCAAACAAACAAGTGCTTCACAGACGCAAATTAACATCATTCAGAAGGCTCAGAAAACCACACAAGCAAACAAAGAGTCCTGAATTATGGAAAAAAAACCACAACACAAACCCTTCTTTCAGGCTGGCACACTATACAAGCCAGCCTCCCGACTTCTGGGAGGTTATCTCACCATTTTCCAATGCCTGCCATTAGCAATCAAAATTAAGACAGTCTGATTTGCAGTGAGAGTTTCTCCGTTGCCGGCTCTCCAACTGGACTGCCTGTCTCACGTGGCCACGCATCACCCCGGCTCTTCAGTTGTGGCTTCAGGCTGAGTTAAAGGGAATGGTGGCAAAAAAGTGAGAGCACTGAATGATCTTAGATCTTGTGAAATTCATTTACTAGAGCTTTTTGATGGTTCAAAAGTGAAGAGAGAGAAAAACTGAGCTAAAATGATTAACAAGGCAAACCCTTCCAGAAATTATTATTTTCACGTGTACCTAAAAATGTCACAAAATAATACATTTCTTTTCCTCACTAACTTCAGCATATTTTTCAGTGCGATCCTAGAGGAGCTTGAGTTTCTTTCAAGTGAAATTATATTGAGGATATATAACTTTTTTTTTTAAGTTTCTACAAAATATTTATTGTGTAAGACCCAGAAGATAAAAAAGATGCAACTGTTTCTCTTGGTTTGTTTCGAGGTTATTTACTTAGGACTAAGCACCTCATTTTTCTTGTGTACAAAAAGTAATTATGCAGTCAAAAGAATTATGGCCCACATACTTCAAAACATATGAAAAATGTAAAACTTTATTACATACATTAATTTCTAACAAAGGACGTCTCCAGCATCAGTGTAACTGGTATAAGGCGGATAACTGATGTATGGTATATTCGTTGATGTTCCTCCCAAATGGGTTTTATAAAGGCAAACAAACAAATAAACAATTTCTTTCGTTATGTCTCTCTCTCTAGTATAAATTTCATCAGCCTCGTACAGGGGACTGAAGGCTTAGGGGAGGGGGTTGGCTGTGGATTTATTATTTTATATTTTTATTAAGCTAAAATATTCTGCTCAAGCAATCTGTTCACCACGCTTTCCTTTTATTATCCTTCCAACTCCTGCACTTCTCAAACCAGCTTCTCAAACACTATCCTTCCAGCTCCTGCTCCTACTGGGCTAAACCCAGCTTCCCTGCCATGAGCAGCTCCACTGGATCCCCACTTTAGGGAGTGCTGCAGAAGCAGGATTGCTCCCGACATCCCGGTCAAGCAGCTTTTTATGTGCATTTGAAGCGGAGGTCTGTGGAGTACTGTTATTTTTCTCCTCCCTTTCCCCCCTACTTGCACTTCTGTGAGTGGGGCAAGCTCACTCCTACTAAATCAGCTGGGCTGAGAGGCCAAGGCAGGAGTTGTAAAACCAAAGTTCACAGCATCCTTATCTTTAGCTGAGCCACTTTAACTTTCTAACTATCCATCTGGGTACCATATCCAAGAGGAAAAGGATAGCCATTTAAAATGTCAAGAATAACGGCAATCCGTTCTCCTCACCGCCTCTCTTGAAGAAACAAAACAAAACTGAAGTGCGAAAGACAGATTCAAGGTAGTCTTCTCATTTTAAGAGAATGAAAAAAGTGAAACCTGATTTTTTAATATTAAGACAATGATCTAATCAGAGATCTAATTTCCTTCCAATACATGTGTTTGTTCCTGCCATTTCAATGCAGTATCTATATATAAAGATGTAAATTTTTCCTGATTAGGCAACCCTTTGGCTCCATTGATAGATGTGACATAATATCAGAAGTCTAGAGGAAAAAGGATTCATGACATCCAACAAATAATACACCCAACTAAATACTGGAAGCTTCTATTTCAGTCATGCAGAGTTACCAAACTAATCCAACCAAACACAAACTCCCACACCCTGATGTAAGCACAACCCTCACTCAGCACAGATGATTTCAGTATTTTACAGTGCCTTGTCAGGGTTTAAGGACTTTAAGAAGAGGCTTGGCAGCTTCTCTTAGAGAAGGCAGCTCTGCTAATGTCACACTTCTGGTCTGCTTTTGGCATGTCTGGGCACCAAATGGGAAAGCTGCTGGGATGGTGTTGCTAAGGCTTATGATCTAACATTAATAATGATGAGGCAGTTCATTTGTGTCTCAGTTCTCATTTATAGGGCCTGGGCTCAGCCAGGTGTATGGAAGTCTTCAAAAAGCACAGAAATCCCCAAATAAAGTTCTGGGTTTAACCTCTTTAAATTTGGCGGAAGTTTGAACTTGGTGTAACCTTGAGGCCCATCTTTAACTGAAGTGCAGTATTTTGGGAACTCGGGACAAAGGGGAAGGAAAGACCTATTTCAAGTTATACCTAAACCCATGAGAATCAAAGCAACCCAGACAGCTGACAGCTTTAGAGCCAGTGAGCCTCTCCCAGCCCCTGAGTTTTCTTAGGCTACTTGCTACCTTTAAAATCTGAAGCCACAAGTCTCTCTATTCTGTTGCACCTTCATAAGTTCTCTCTCCCTCCTCCCAATACCCATGAAAGAGCTTTCAGTGTTTCAAACGTACTCATCACAGGTATCAGGAGAAAAGTGGACCAGTGCCAACTCTCAATGGCTTGCTTGTTTTGGGGCTGAAATCTATCCACCTCCATTTCAGGCGTCCATCGGCTGAGCCACCATTTGACATGCCTGGCCCCAACAATCACAGGGGCTTGGCGGGTTAAAAATGCTAGGATTTCATTTTATTGCAGGGATATTATTCATTCTTGGGAAGGTTCAAAAGTACATGCGTCAACTTATGTCATCAGGGTCAAACAAAGTGGCATGCAGAATCATAGCCAGATTGCATCGGTAGAGGGGTCTGGAGGCAGAGCCAAAGAGTAAGGAGAAAGAAAAATGTTTTTTAGGATGTACTCTGGATCACTTCATCCTTCGGCAAGGGGAAAAGAGGAGGAGGTAAAGGATCCCCTCTAAGCACGTTGCCCTGAACAGCATGAACTGAAATCAAGTTGTGCAGATTTCACTAAGATTTCCACTGCTCCTTGCCCAGCGACATGCCTATGGGGTAAGACCATCAAACAACAATGCCTCCTCAATTGCCAAAACGTGCCTCCAACATATACCAGCAAGCCCACAAGTACGTACACACTCGCACAATAATAGCATTAGATGCCATTAACAGGCTTTAGCCTTGTTTCTTTTCAGTGGAAAAACTATTTGACATCCCTCAAGCCCAGGCTCAGCACTGCTTGACCCTTTCCCTTCCTTGCCTACATTAAAAGAACAACTAAATAGCTGCACACAGAGCGAGCCAGCCCCTCCTCGCTCCAGGTGTCTGTATTTTACTTAGGGCCCCAAGCTTGATTCAGCTCATACAGTTTCTGACAAGCTTCAGCTGGCCCTCGTCACCAGACAGGCAGATCAATTAACAGAGGGATTTTTCTTCCCTAGCTCTCTTCCTGGACCTTTAACCCCTTGTGTGTCCTAATGCTCTATGAAAGAAGGGCAGAAAGCAAGTGCTGGAGAAAAAGAATTGCCATTTAAAGCTTTGCTTTTTGCCTCCAAAACCCCCCATGCTTTTGCTTTTTCTACCCATCTCCGAACCTCACCTTTCTGGAAAGGCACTTCTGCTTGATCAAAACTCTTAATTTTTTTTCCCCATCAGAACTGAAAATTTTAAAATTTCCTTTCTCTCTTTTTTTTTTTTTAAAAACTCTTTATAGTTTGTTAGCAAAAGGGATGAAGTTTAATGTTTTCATTGGGGTGGAGAATTCTTTTCCACTTGTTCATTTTTCTTTCTGTTTTTCCACTGCACCAATTTTTCCAAATTGCCACATGGAAAGGATAAATTCTGGCTAAAGAGTCTAAACCCAAGTCTGTAGCTGACGCTGTGCAAGCTTTCTTGAAAAGTTATCAGAATACAAATGACATTTCATGGATGGGAAGGAATGAAAAAGAGGTAGAAGAGACCAAGGCAAAAAAAGTGTATGTTCAAAACCTACAAAACAGAAAACAAACAAAACCAACTCAAACTGGAAAAAAAAACCCACAGATGGTTACAAATTGCGCTATGAATGAGAAACAACGTCAACACTGACCATTTTCGTTTGCAATTTAATTACACCTCCATTCGTCTTTGGTGAGAGCGTACAAGACAGCATGTCAATGGCATGAGAAGCTTCTGCAGCAACAGCAAAATATAATAAATAAATTTAATTGCTAGTGATAATAATCAGACATTTCTGCGAAAAACAGTTCCCAGAACTACTGAAAACTATTAAGGAAAATAAATGTTATGGCTACTACAGGGAAATATATATTTATATGTATTAAACAGTGATAATTAAACTGTTGAGCAGTTTTTATTCTTTTTACTTTTTGAACACAAAACCCCAACCCAACCCAAACCCCTTATACAACTCCTTATGTTGTTACTTGTACAAGTGGATTCTGCCCATCGCTTTACTACCAGGGTAGTACCGCAGCAATAATGACAATGACAATTAACGATAAATAATAAACACCACACAACCTGTCAATCTCAGAATTGTACAGCAGCAATGCTGTACAAAGCAACATATCTAAAAGTGAAGACACAAATGCTGCTCTTCCTATAAATAGCCTTCACCTGGTGAAATACACCTCAGCATTAGCACACATCATTTTATCAGGCAGACCAGAGTTTTAACACTTCCTTGGTAGACATGATAGTTTCCCAGTATCTCTTCTCTGAACCCACGTATTAGGTACTTTCTCAGGCCAGTGTAGCAAGAAAAACAAGGATGAAAAATCCCTCACTGAAGTGGGCATGACAGATGTGGAGTGCAGGGCAGAGTTGAGGGTATCGCCTCTTCTCTGTGGTTTATAGTGCACGGTTTCCTTAGCAAGGAAAGAGGGGAAGGGCAGCTGGTTATCTTTCACTCTATACAGGGAATCCTTATCAAGGATTTGGGAACTGAGCATTACTTCTTGGATGGATGGGTGCCGTTTAATGTTTTCAATGCTTGTTGGAAAACACGAAGTTGCTGCTGACACAGATGGTGGTAAATAATGACGGCAGGTCACTGATGCACGAAGGAAACAATAAGCCAGGGGAAGTGTAAAATGATAACTCTGGGTAAACAGATTGTAGGGAATAGTTACAGAAGGGGAGGATGGTCTCCTAGAAAGAAATGGCTCCAGAAAGAACATGGCAGGATGGTGGATATTCAGCTACACATTAGCTCTGTAGCTGGAAGGGTAACTTCAGTCCTTAAGATATGTAAACAGGGGGATATAGCCTAGAAGCCCAAGGCAGTATTATCTTTGTCTGTGGCACTAGTGTGACCACTAATGGAATAGTGAATCGAGTTCTGGTGCCTATGTTTCAAGAGGTTGTTGATAAATTAGAGAGAAGAGCCAAGGGAATGGCTAAAGGACTAGAAAACACTGTGAGGATTAGAAAACAATTGTGAGAGGCTCAAGAAGCTCAGACTGTTTAGCTTAATAGAGAAAAGGTTAAGGAGTGACTTGACCACAGTATACAAGAACCTTCACAGGAAACAGAAATTTGATGGAGAGCTCTTCAGTTTAACAAAGACATACGTAAAACAAGATCTAATGTCTGGAGGTCGAAGCTAGATGAATTCATGCCAGAAATTAAGGGGAATTTTTTAACTGTGAGAGCACTTAGCAATGGGAGCAGTTTACTGAATAGTGTGGTGGCTTCACCATCATGATATTCTAACATCAGATTTGGAAAGTCTGTTGGAAGATACAGCATCATGTAAAACTGTCCAGGAGTTCTGTGGCAGAAAGGCAAACTAGGTAACGGCATGGCTTATTTTGCCTTTAGCATCTAACAATTTATAATCTACCCATTATGTCTAAATATTCACAGATACCTGCACTAATGTGTAACATTGTGTCTGTTGTTAAAAAAGCCCACTTTTAGTCTGTTCATGCTCTTCAACTATTACCAGAGAATACAGAACATGACTCTTACATGATGCTGAAAACTTTCTAATATACTTCTTGCTTCTTTCAGAGCAAGCCCGGTTTGACGCTGTTAAAAACAATGACCTTCCTTTTTTAGCAGTTTACTGTGTAAGGACAGAAGGCCACTTCTCCCTTTTAGTGAGATGATGCCCAAGTTTCACTTTTTAAATGTCAGCATAGAGCTTGCCACTAATTAATACTGTTGTACTCAAATGGTGCTGGGGGGAAGCTCAATGGGTATAAAATAATACCATGTTTTTGAAGGGATTTTGTAAATGTGCCATCACAAACTTAAAAAGCAAACCCTCCAAAATGCAGAACTGCATTCAGTCCTTCTCATTGTGGGTTTCATTAAAATACACATCTAATGAGCAAATTAAGCCATTCTTCTACCAAGGTTTCAGTAACATTCCTGAGAGCATGCCTCTCATTTTCACTTCTTCAGCCATCCCTTCAACACTTTGTATCGCACAGTCAATTATTGAGGATTGGTATCTTGTTGAATCAACACGTTTTGAAGATAGTGCCTTTGAAAGTTAAAGCGAGGATGAGCAGTGCAATGGGCTGATCAATCCTATGGCCCAAAACATTTGTCAAATGGGATTTAATGAAAGAGGAGTGTCCTTGCTAACATGTTAAATCCAGCCTGTAATCCCCAGTATAACAAGAAAACAAAGACGTTTCCATCCCCTCTTATATCAGGAATAGAGATAGGATGATGGAATGACGTGAACATAAAATAATTGTACACACAGAAGCTTATGCAAAAAAGGCTTTGTTCGAAAGTGCTAGAAAGCCACTCACCCTGAAACAATGGGGCAAATTAGCATGCATCCAGCCCAAGGGTGCAAGCAGCACACACACGCACTCCCAGTGACGGATGCTTAGCTCTTGCTGGGAGGTCACCACTACGAATCTTTCTTGAGAAGGCAGCATGTCAGATTTCAGACACTTTCCCTGCAAATGGGCTTTTGCAGCTCAAAGGAGGAAGGGGGGGAGCTTTTCGATCCAGATAATAAAGTCCATTTACATGAAAAGATGCCGCTTTCAATGACATGATTAATTTCGGAAATACCTGGCATCTGAATGAAGCAAAGACTTCAAGAGATGACTGATGATGAGAAAAGATAATTAGGCAAATGTCAAGAGTCAGTGTTTTGATTGGTGACTGAGAGGCTGGTCTGACTAGGTTATCGTATACTCATTCCAGATGGAAATGAAAGGTCTTTGTAGGGAGAGCGGGGCAATCCCTTGGTTAAACATAAACTCTGTTTAAGCCTAGACTTCTCCTAGGCTTTCGTCCTGGGAAGCCCTCCTACCACAGCAAGTGTTCTACTTAAAAGGCACTGGACCAAGCTTGCCCCATTTGAATCTTAAATTGTTTTAAACATGAACAATTTATCTTGCATTTTATTACTGCAAGACTAGAGCGGTCTTAGCCTTCCCAAAAGATCTTATGCTGCCTTCTCCCCAGCTCTCCAAAACTGGAAAATAATACAACCCTTCTGCAGAGAGAGAGCAAAAAATAGACTCCTTCCCAAATGTGCCCAAACATCTCTTCTCAGCTCCTCATCAAATGCTCGGGGTAGTGACTGCCATTGAATGCTGGTGCCCTCCACAGGACAGAAAAAAAATGAAGAGGATGCTGGGACCCCAGCATGGTGTACTCTCACAGGATTGCCCTGGTGAGACTGACGGATTATCTCCCCTTCAGGAAAGGGAGCATTCACAAGGCCCTCTCCCTAATCCATCACTTGCCCCTTCTGCACACACGCTGCTTTTGATTTGTGGGATATGCTGGCTTTGTGCAGGCACATTTAATCCTCAGCAGGAAAACGCCAACGCTCCTAGACCTCACTGGCCTTCCAAACCAGTTTTCAGAGGAGCTCAAAGCACTGCTCGCTTCATCTCTCTATTGCTGTGGTGCAGACCAAGTACCAGGCCTGGTTCATCATCTATTGAACTAGCTGCTGGCAAAGACCTCCTCTGCAAAGGCAGGCTCCAAAGAGCAGCCGATGAAGCACCAGTCTGATAAGTCATTCCTAATTTGGCCAGCCATCCAATGCTGAAGCTGCTATTAGTTAATCTTCATATAATTTGTTAAAGTAGGCTTTATGAAGTACTGGAAATAATTGTCTCCCTCCCCCCGTCTGAATCCCACGGCCGTGCACCGTTAGGGGTTTAATAACAGACTGTATTGCGCAGTCAGAAACGGTGAAGGTTTTATAGCAGTGCATTAGCCAGAGGTGGATAACCTATCTCTAGAGGCTTGATTGACTGGAAACATATTCTTAGCCTGCTTAAAACTGCTTAGACCGTGTCACGGAGGTCCCCAAAATAAAACGTTCAGTGTATTTAGTGAAACCCTACACCCGAAGTACATGTAAGGGCACTGTAAGATACTAATTAGGTTGTAACATAAAACACCGTAAAAAGCAAACCATGACATAAAAAAAAATGTTTAAGCTCTGGCCAGCTCTTTCATGTTAGTGAAATACATTAAAAATATATTCACAGCAAATATACTGGGGCTTTGAATAAATCTGTTTCTCATAGTAGGCTGTAGCTGGAAATGATGGATATTACTTATTATGGAGAAATTTCTACTTAACATTGTCCTCAAATATTAGAAACTATCCTTATTTACTTTTCCTTTAAAAAACCATATCTGGTAGCCCTAAAACCAGCAAATGATCATTAGGATGACACCAGTTAAAATATGCATGCCCAGCATTCTTTTCCCCAGTCTTTTTTCATAGGAAATGTGAGGAGAAGGATGATACCAGATGAAAATAATGATTCTGCATGATGGCATATCAAATTTATATAACCATAATAATTTCAGAAAAGTAACATACCATAGAATTTCCCTCCTGAACTTTAAAAGTGCTGTTCAAATACTTTTCATGTTCAGTAGCAGAAAGTTGGAGTTTCAAGGTGAAAATCTTCAGTTCTATCTCATGAAATCACAAGCTACAAAAGCAATGTGTTATTTCTTTTCCAGCACCTGTAAATTCTGAGATTCTTAGTATTTTACTTTTTAAGCATTAGCTGTCAGTGAAAGAATTTTCTCCATTCTTATGCATGCTCCTTCTGTTATCTACTGCCACTCAGCTATACCACACTGTATAAACTAGAAACACTACCTCCTTTACAATGTTGGAGCTAGTGTAACTTTTAAACATTTAAGAATATAATTATTTACCTGCATTATAAATATTAACTATTAACATAAAACATGTGTGAAGTACTGAACGAAGGAGAACTGAGCTCTGTTCAAATATAAACTTAAATTTACCAAAGTGCACACATATAGTTTTCTAGAAAGAAAATCTAGGTGACATTGGTTTCAATGCCTTTATAAACATCTCTAATGGTACATATATACGTATCTATATGTAATTTGCATTGTACCAAAATAACTGTATAGATTCGAATATCATCGTACCACTGCCAAAAGCTACCTTTTGAAAGAGCCTTGCCATTGTTGCACATTATTGAAAGGAATGAAGTGCTAATTTAATAAATATGTCGCTAGCTGTGTTCAAACTAAACACCATTAACGAATGTTTGTTGTTGTATGTGCATAAGGTTACAGATTGCAAAACCCCTTACTAGGAAGCAAGCCGCATTTTATCAATGAATATATTCTTCTTGGGATTTTATGGCTTTGCTTTCATGTGGACGGCCACTTTTCCTCCTTTGTTTGGAAGGGTACAGTTTATGTTTCTACCCAGATTTAGCATTTCCCTTCAAGGTTTTTGTGATTAACAATATAATATTTTTCTTGAGCTATTTCACACACAAATGACTGGGCCCGAAGGGTATTCTAGGTTTACAAGATTTTACTAATAACTATGCTCCCCTTTGTATTAAAGCTGCTAATTAGTGCTTTTAAACAGCTCAACATTTAATTCTTTGAAGGCACCATATCAAGGGCTGATATAAAACTGTTTATGTAGAAGGATATATAAAATAAGAAGGTGTTAAACCCAACACAAATTGAGTGGCAGGGGGTTCCCTAAAGTGCTAATTTTATGTTTGTTTTCGTCTCATTTAAAGTTAAGATGTCTGCATTGTAACAGTGATGTGTAACATGCTTTACATGCAGATTAAGCAAAATGTGCCAATTCATGAGCCTTATTTGCCTGGAGAGGTAGCCACCAGTAGTTTCATCAGTGATTTTATTCATATGTATATACACACACACATATGTGTGTGTGTGTTTTTGCATGTGGCGATACAGAAGTGTGTGTTGTGTACACACAGACACAGGAGTGCCCACACACACAAACGCATTTTTACATCTGTATTAGCTATCATCTGTATGTCCCTGTAATTCAGTGATCTTGGAAAACTCAAAACTAACTGATTATATGAGACTGCTCATTAAAAATATTTAAATATGTAATTTCATTTAAATATACTGTGAGATTTTAAAGCCAAATTTTGTTTAATTGGCACTGCTCAAATGAACTGAGGATATTAGGTTGTTGTAACTTAGAAGTAAATGATTTGTGAGCTACATTTTATCCTTCTTCAAGTTAATCTTCAAAATGTCCCGGAAATTCATTAAAAACATGGGAATGTCCACTCAGAAGTGCTGACTGAAAATTGGAAAACTGCTTCTTAGGAAACTAAACATGAGAGTTTCCATTTTTCATTAGAGCCACTGTTGGTACAAATACAATTTTGAACACTGTGTTCAATCAGGTTTTAAAAACAATCTCGTGAAGTGAATTTCTGAGTCTCACAAGGAACTGTGAATTGAGTGAAAGTCTCAACTGTCCATCTTCAGCTGACCCCACTTCACTTCCTGAGAGCACCACTGCTATGCTTCACTCCCTGTGACCACTTTTGGAGGGGTGGTAATTGTTTTCTGATCTATCCCCATATACATCTCTAAGATGACACTATATTGTGCAGACACGGGAGAACAAATCCTGGAAGTGGAACAGCTCAGTGCAGAATCCCACCCCAGCTAAATGGTCCTGGTGCAATTAATCAGTTTACAGGTCTTGAGCTAGTACAGGTGTACTCATTTCAGGGTTCACATGCAAAACTGATGAGAATTTATTTATGCAACCTAGCGGCTGTGCATAATTATGTACTAAATGTAATTTACATAGTACCAGTGTGTCTGATGCAAACATTAAGATGGAGAATGTCACAAAGGTAAAGCTGCAAGAGGGGGTAAAAAAAGGAAAACTATCATGTAGGATAACAAATACATCAATGTCATCTCTTTAATGCTTTATCTCATTGCAAAGAAATTGAGGATAAGTACTAAATATCCACCCCTGTGTTCTATGGTAAACTTTTTTGAGAGTTCCCTTCTTAAATGACATTCAGTTCTGTCTTTCCACTTTTGAGAGACAACTATTAGACACCAGCATCTAGTTATACTGGCCAGTGTACAAACACATGCTAAAAATAGGCTTTCCCCATAGATAATCAGTCTAAGTAAACTGACAGTTCATGGAAAGACGATAATGCAAGAAGAATATACGCAATATCATCTTTGTGGGGTTGTTAGTTCAAGAACAGTGCTTCACCACTATGTTATGTTTGTTTGGGCAAGCATTTTTCTCTTATTTTGCAACCAAAACTATAAATGTTTCGGTCTGTTTGTTTTATATGTATCTACGAAGGCAGTGGGTGGAAATGAACTGGCTAAACTCATGATTTTCTTAGCATGATCTTGAGTAAAATCCAGTGTGGCTTTTTAAAAGTCTTTCTGAAATGCCATTAAAGCTTTACCTCATTCCTGAAGTATACGATCAGCTGGCATTGTCAAAACAGTACTAGCAATGCTGTCCCTGCAGCTGCAGGAGCAAGCACTAGCATTTGCATCTGATTTATGCACCTCACCACAGGCTGAAGTATCTAGAAAGACATGTATATTGTTTTGTGCTCAAAATCTAAGATGAAATTACATGTATGATGCTTTTCAGTTGCCTCAGCATTAGAACCTGAAAGACACCAATCTCTCATTTTTATAGTCTTTTCTTCTCTGTTCCTAAACTCAGCTTCCCCTGGAGAGCCTCTGGGAGCAAGAAAAATTGGAAAGCTGCCCTGACTCTCTTTCTGCCCTGACACATGTGTTGGTATGCTTCAGAGCAGCCTAGAGGCAGCTTCGACAAATAACATCTGGCAGTTTGCCTCCAAGACTTGCATTTATTCTACTGAACTTCAGGCACACACACTGAGGCATCTTTGGTGGGAGCCCATCATTTCGTTTCCTCTCTAGGCAAGGAAGAAAGGCAGCCGCATCCAAAACGGGCATCCCTGAGGCACATGGGATTGGTTTTTCTTTATAAATTAATCTCATAAAAGAAGAGAGAAATGCAGTAATGATGTGAACTGTGGATCAAGTAGAAATGGAAGAGCAGCTCTGCCACTTCTTTTTGTAACTGAGGAAGTTTAGCCATTAACCCAGTGGCATCAGCAATTTTACACTAGATTGATGGGTGCCACCGGCTTTTACTGTACAGTGTCAAAGGGTTGTCCCTAGTCAAACCTTCAGAAAAGTCAGAAACAGTTTGTCTCCTTATGGTCTGAGATGAGACGGACCAGCCTTCTCCTTTGCTTCTGTGTGAACTTACTGTACTGAAAAGTTGCCTCATACTACTGCATGACAGTCCAATTCCTAATAAATCCCACCTGACTGAAATGAATTAGGTCTGGGAATATGCGTTCCAGATTATTAACCAGCACCTTTGCAAGTAACTTACCATCCACATTTATTAAAGATATTGGGTGATAATTTGTGCAGTGTTCTGGATCTCTCTCTGGTCTAAGAATTATGGTAATTAGAGCTCAGAGAGAGGATGTCACTCGTATGTTTCTCAGGGTGCAGAGAATAGCATATCATTACACTCCTTTTAGATTTGAGATGGATAACTCTATGGCTACTCCTATTTTTTAACCTTGGCCAGCTGGAAATGGATGGAGGCTCTGAGCAGGTCAGGAGACTTGCACTCCATCTCCAGCTTTGGCAGCATGGGACAATGCACTGTTCGTTTTCACTTGGCCCCTCATTTCCAGTTGCAAATAAGAATAAAGATTAAATAAGAATAAGAATAAAGATAAGTTTCAACTTCAGCAGGCACTTGCCCAAGAGGAAACACTAGGTTTGATAAATGGTATGGAATAAAAGGTACCTACATCTTCAGTGCATGGTGCCAGGTGAGAATCTGATGACAGTTCATAGGCCACTCCAGGAGGAAGGATCAGTAAGAGGTTCATACAAGTAACAGTGTTGGTGCTGTAGAGTGAACACTCTAGAAAGCCTTTTAGGACCTTCTTAAAGGATGCAGTAAAGGGCAGAAGATAATAAACCACCATCTATATTTGGAGAAATCAGAAACCAGGTCTTCAAATTCTAGGAGATAACGTAAAAAAGGTTATCCTCCCCCAGGAACTTATATATTAAATTACATTCTGTAAATGTATTTTCACTTCCTAAAGTCCTCAGAAGTGCATCTGCAATGGTCCCAAGTAATCAGTCTGCCAGAACCACCCAAACTGAAGGGCCTGCCACTAACACATTTCAAATTTTTGAAGAGACTTTAGCCATGCCTTTCACCTGAGTTACACTGATCCTGCAATGTTATCTGAAGATCTCTGACTGCTGGAACATGATGTCTTCATACTTCTTTCCTGGTAGAGAAGGTAATCTGCACTGCCACATCTTTATTTCTATGTGCACTTATGCAGATACACAAAGGACTGTGATAACACTACCACCAACTCTTTTCTTCACCCCTCTGTAAAACTTCTTGGCTTATTTCATAGCTAGTCATTAAACAGTGCAATAATTTCCATGGTGCTATTTTGGGGGATGAAAAAAAAAAAATCAACATTTCCCTTCAACAACATATTCCTGCTTGACTTTCATCAAAGAGTTAAACAGCCAAGGGCTTTTAGCATCTCATTTCACTTACACACACAGGCCATTATAACCTGCATAAACAAGGATGACAAGTTGAGATTAATGAAGGTCCCAAAGTGACAGAACAATTTAATTGTCAGAAATCATAGGAGGTGAACTTTGCCAGTGTATTTATATAAGACTGCCATAGTCTAAAAACTTCCCTAATTGATTATGACCAATAAGTAATAACACTGGAAGCAGTTTTTTGGTATACAAATAAGAAATGACCCAAAACAGTTAACAGCGGTAGTAAGATGCGTACTGTAAGAATATTAGATTGATAAAATAAATGACCAATAACACTCTGCAAATAATTGTAGTGTTTGCACCTAAAAGTAGAGCAGAGAAAACTGCAGCTCTGACAAAAGTCAAATAAAATGGGCTGGCTTTAGAAAAACCACTCACAACAATCAGGCAGGGAGCTTTACAGTGATATGACTACATCAGAGGCAAGCAGGATTCATGTGCAAGTGCAACAGTCTTTGTTCTTCTCTGGCTCCTGCATTACTTTAAGAAACTTTAAAACCTATTTTTTTTAAAGAATCTTCAAATTGTTGTGCCTTTTTGTTTAGGAGGAATAAACCCAGTGCTGTGTAAGCACACACGTACATACACACATCTCCGATACTAATTAAGAGAGGCAAGCCATACAAAATCTCACTTCAAACCTCCCGAAGGATCACCTGGCAATTCAAAGCTCAAAATGACAACACACAACTCTTTATGGTTTTGAATTCCACATGCTCATTTAGGTGTTCCCTAAATATACTTCTGCCTTTGGAGCTCACCACCTCAACTGGAAGCCTGTTCAACCTGTTCCCTTGCTTTCTATGATCATATCTCCTTATATTTCACTTCCACTGTCTTACATTCCACTTATGTCTTCCAGTCAGGCTTCTCCAATGATCCCAAGCAAATCAGCAAACTAATTTGAATGATAACTCTTAGAGAGCTGGAATAACCTCTTTCATGTTTTTTTCCTTCTTTTCCAGAAAGTAAGTAACTAACTATGCTGGTAGTATTCCCCCTTCTAAATATAAAAAATATCTCTTCATTCCAGTAATATTTTATTTAAATGGCTGCTAGGGATGGCTGTATAATTGATCCTGCCTTTGAGCAGGGGAATGGAATATATGGACTACGGAGTTTCCTTCCAGTCTTACATTTCAATGATTTTCTAATGATAAAGGAAAAAGCCAGCACTTAATGCATTTCACTCATATCACCTCGTAACTGCCCCTCCACATGACTAAATCAGGCTCATTGCACCATCTTGTCCTCTTAGTTACAACAGCACGTGTCAGCTTAGCTATTCCAAACTTCTTTCAATGCACAAACCAAACAGAATAGTGTAGACCAAGCTCTGCCTCAATATACATGAGCTGTTCCCATTAGATCAAAGGGAAAGGTAAATATAGCTGAGGCAGAAATTGTCTCCATATGTCATAGGCAGCCTAACTGGTGTTTTATAAAATGATACTTACTGTCACCAGCAATCTGTGAAAACACTTCCCAGTTTCCACAGGATCTTCTGCTTGCCATTCTTTTCAAATGCTTAGAAAAAAGTTGGACTTTTTTTCACAGGAATTTTTGCAAGCAGAAAGTCTACACTTACTTTTCAACAAGAGCTCGAAAATCTCAGTCCCAAATGTATTATATGCTTTTGGAGTTCAGAAAGAAAGTTCCCACATTTCAATTTAGATTAGTTAGACACATCTTGATAAAAGCTGAAGTCTGACCAACCTTCCTTAGCGCTGCTTTGAGCAGGGCATACACAGAATTAAGTGCAAACTCTTTCCTCTCAAGTTTAGCTTCTCTTTGATGAATACATTATCTGCAGGATTTTTAACAGAGATTTTTTTGTTTTTGAAAATTGCCAGACAAATACTTTGTATAAACCTCTTTCAGACAGTAGATAACTTCTAGCTGCTGCTTGGTTGATGGATTTTGAGAAGTGAATATTTGAAATTCATATCTTGGCTGGTCCCTAATGTATTTTAATTCTTTGATCAGATAAATGTAATTGCTTCAAAAAAAAGTATGTGTCTTGAAGGACTAAGAAAATGAATTCAAAATGTGCTTTCACAACCAGTTAAGGTTATTTACAGAGAAGCGGGCTTCTACAACCTTTTCCCCCTAAAATTGGTCGTGTGTTTATTTACAGAATGGGAAGGAAAAGGAGCACAAATCTAATGCCAAAGGGTTAACAAAAAGTAGTGGTTTTGGGGGAGGCTCAGGTCACACTCCTCTTGAGCCAATGTATGCTTTCAAGACTTTTATCGTCCTTAAAATCCTCACTGATAACAAAACCAGAGCTCCTTAACCTTCTTATGTCACCTCCCATTGGAAGGTTGGGAGCACAGCTCATAGCGGGGTTGGGAAGGACAAGCTACAAACAACATGGTTTGGCTCCAGCACTTTTACTTGATAAGTCCAAAACAGTCCACTTTGACAGGCCCTTTATATGCAAGCTTGAAAAATAACCTATTTAGCATTCCCCAGCCCCAGCACATGATTTCACTGGGAAACTATGCAAAAGATACTTTGGAAATAAATATGCACAAGAAATTACAACTCTGTCTGAATGACCCCCTACCTTGGAATGTCTAGAACTGTGAGAATTATAAGGTCAGGAAATATGTACAGGCCTAGTGCCTCAAAAAGTTACTATTCCTTATTAGGAATCCGCACAGACATGGAAGCAGGAGTTGTATAAACTAAAAGGAAGATTTTTTCCTGTCGCTTACATGCCTAGTCCTTGACCTATCCCATTTATAGTTTCCTTTAAGATACTATGCATTGCAAGTTCATTTGTTTCCTAGCAGTCCTCCAGCAGTGATCGTCAGATCCAGCCAATACTGCAGACAGAGCGGGGCTATGTAAGCAGAAGCTAGAGATTTATATGCCTGTAAAATCACAGGTATTCATTTGTATCACTGCTAACAATTTTGAGCTCTGACTCTACAATTTCCAGGTAAAAGGTATCCTTACTCTCTGTCTGAAAATCTTAAATGCAGACATATAGAACTGTTTAGTCTGCTTTACTATAAATAGGAGGTAATATGTTATTTCAAACAAAAAGCATACCATAAACTACACACTTAATTTTGACAGCTTGTGCTTTCCTATATATGGCATGGTCCTGCTGTGCTTTCATGGATCAAACTCCCATTGACTTCAGCTGTTTCTTCTACCAGTGTGATGCTAAATATTGCCTTTTGTTATATTTTACACCTTTGGGGTTTTTTATTAATCCTTTTCTCTGCATTACTGTATTCTGCAGTATCCAACTGTAGGCTTGCACAGGCAGCACAAAAGCCTCTTAAGAGCTGAAAAGTGCTTGCAAGAAGAAATTCTCTACATTTCCTTTCCTTTAGACAATCAATTCTCAAAATTAAGGAGAATACTCTGCTGCAGATCACCCTCAAAAACTGCAGGAGGAAAATAACTGCTTTTACACTGTAGATAACCTTTCAGTGAACATTCTCCTCCGTATCCCCCCAGCTTGCAGTTAAATTGCATGGTGTGTTTATTCTTCTAGTGAACAGGCCCATTATATGACTTAAAAGTGTTAGCGTACACAGCACTGACATGTCCATTACATCCATACACACTGATACGCAGATTACAGAGAAGTTCAGGTTACCCAATTAAGAATTTGAGCTGCATTTTAGAAACCAAGAAGCAGGAGGGAGCTCTGGTTGGAGTATTTCAGTTTACATGCTGATAAAGACACCATCTGTTTGCAGAATATTGGTCCACCAGGTCCAAACAGCAGCAATTAGAAGGGGAGTGGACTGAAGAGAAAGCCCAGATATAAATCCATAATACTGGCTCTTAGCTTAGCCTCTGAGAATTGAAAAAATGAGACTGAAGAGGAGATGTGGCTCATCCTCCTGCCAGTCTGGAAGTGAGGTCTTGAGGATGTCTGCAGGTAAAACCCACTGCACAGATCTTGGTCATGCCTAGGACAGCCTGCCTTGTTCCTGCATCCCACAGCTGGTTTACATCCTGCCTCCTTGCCTGCATCAGGACTCACATTTAGGCCAAACAGTCCATGTAGCCATTGACACAAATATAAAGTTAAAATAAAAACCAACCAACACTGCTATACCAGGAATATGGGCTGGTCAGCACTTACTTCCTCAGTGCTTCATAGCTGTGGAGTTAGGGCAGATTTTGCCACATGAGCCTTTCTGATTTGAGCCTACCATTAGCTATCAGAGATTGACAGCTTTAATGAAAAGAAACTAGAAATAGTGTAAGAGGTTTTCTGAGCCTGTAGTTAAGCTGAAAACCTGATTATTGTGAATGCCAAAGGTTTCCAGTGACTTAGAACTGGAAGACTGAAAAAATCTCATGGAGGGGGTATAAGGCTCTTGCAAGGGACTCTAGCCACACTTATCAATGCTGTGGGTTGGCAATATCATTCTGTATGTATACAAATAACCCACATGCTGTGGGACAGCAGTGCACCTTTCTCAATGCTTTGAGACTTCCCCTTTTTTTTTTCTGGTAATGTCCATGCCATCAATCATTTCAGGTTACCAGGAGATTTTCCACTGACTTCAATGGGAACAGAATCGAACCTTAAGCAGCTGTCAGAGGAGGACACTGATAGAAGCAGCTCTAGCCGCTTCCATTTTATTTAAAGATGTTGTTACGTGCTTTGACAGTTCAGTCCTGCACATTTAAACATTCGGTTACTGTGGCTTTAGTGAAAGTGATTCTCTCTAGCAATACAAATCTCTGGTTACCAAACATTTACGTTATGCTCTCAAAAAGATAATCTAACAACATCCAGAGTTTTCTGTTTCCAAATAAAATGAATTCACGATATCCCCTTGTGCTATTGTTACAGACTGTACAGCTAAATTTAACTCCTTTATCTCATGCTGATCTTTCAAATAAAGTTCATTATTATATCAGGTATGTTCACGGTTAGCCATGATTGTTTAATATTAAACACCCTTTGCCAATAAAGCTCCATATATAATTGACTGTTACAATCTTGGTTACGGCTGCTCCAATAATAAAACCTATAATTAAAATCACATTCAGATTTCCTAGATAACTGCTTTGGCCTCGCTCACGCACAAAGTAGTACCTTGTAATTGTCCTGAAGACCAGAGTGGGGCCATTTCTCCAAGAAATCCCCCGATCAGTGGGAGACAGCAGAAGAGGTTCCTCTATTTCAATTGCTGTCTCCTTTGGGAAGAAGGAGGCTGAAATTTCAGCACTTTCAGGCATATTTCTAGCTGGCCAAATCCTTCAGAGGTCCAGATGAACTTCTGAACAGTGAAACTTAGCTGAAAAAACAATTAACTATTAAACCTGTTTATCTTTCTATGGTGTTTTAATAACAATAGCTCTCCTAGTATTTTTCCTAATACCAATATAGCTAAGCCTCCTATATTTGAACTGTGAAACTTGCCCTATTCCCTCTGATATTCTTCTCATCTACTTCTTTCCCACCTAGCCCTAGCTTGAAAAAATTTTAGGAACATCTGCTCATACGTATTCGAGTTTGGAGTAGATGGTGGTATTATTTTCCTGAGATAAAAGTAATACAGTCTTTGCTGTGACTCTATCAAAATGCCTACTAAAGAGATCACTTTCCTTGAACACAGTGTGCTACAGTGAAGCCTTAAAATGCCATTACTAAGAGTGTTGAGATTAGATACTCAAAATTGCAGTGGTCGAAAAGAAGCAAATAAGTGAATTTAGAAGTTAACTTTGCGGCATGGTTTGTTTTTTTTTTCCAATCACACAAGCAGCAAATGACAGCCTAAACGGCAGATCATCTTAACAGGATAAAGCAGAAAGACATGTTTCCTTACCCATCAAAACATAGGTAACTCCTAAATAACTGCTGCCCAGAGGCAGGAAAGCATGGCTGATACTTTAATAGAAATCTGGACCTGTTGATCCCCAAACCTGTAACCATATAATCCTGTATGCCAAGGGACACACTTCATCCCTGGAATGGAAACAAGTTTATTCTTTTCTGAATTACGTTTGCTCTCACAGCTGATAAAGGTGCAACTCTGTATTACTGTTTCCTATGAAGTAGGTCACAATATCTGTTTACTTTTAAGGAACTGTATAAGTAAATATTAACAATAGCTAAAACTACTACCATGTAGAAGAGAGTAACAATCCCACTCTGAGCAGCCAGTCTGCCTTTTGGCAGATCGGGTGGAGATCTGTAAGTAGTAACATAGGTAGCATTGACCCAGCTCTGGATCTACCACCATCTCATCAAAACGGTCGTAGTTATACTCTCTCCACAAAACCAAATTCAACTTAACCATAAACAGCATAAAGAAATCATGCACAGTGTTCTGCTCCATTTATTTCCCCCCCCTTCAAATATTAAGTTTAAAGAATTCAGAACATGATACTAACAAGAACAGGCAACTATCACAGCACAAACTAAGGAGTTCTTCACTGGTAGTCTAACCTTACAGTAAGCCATTCCAAGCAAACAGTACAGAACCAGATGTCTGGAGTGGGGTCTTTTCCTGACCCAGTTGTCCTACTGGAGCATCGTCCAGCCTTCTTAATATTAATATTAAAAAGTAATAGCAGTTCAACTTTTCTTTCTTTCTTCAAATAAAGCAAGCACACAGGGAAACTAAACACATTACATGTTTAAAGGGATAGAAATAATTAAATGAGAAAAGGGAATTAATAAAGTTTCTACCAGAAGACTAGCTCACTGTCCCAGAACTTCAGCCACAGGTCAAAATTTCAGCCAGTGGCCACGAGTGTTATTCCAGGCACTTCAACCACACCACCCTAGTTCATACGCTCCAAAGAACTCAACCCTTGCACATGAGCATACAATTATGGCTAGGCAGTCTTTACCACTGGAGGGTTTTTCTTCATTGCTGGCTCATCCTAAAATATTCCAGGGAAAGATCAATGGCATCTGACATGTCCTCTTTTCTCCTTTTTACCCAGTGTCAGTCCCACTGCTGCTGACTGAAGCTTTCTTCTTTACTGCCCATTCACCTATTTAGCCCCTGCCTTGCAGGGTGGACTGGGGAAGCTGTGTCAGTAGTACACAGCTGAAATCTGATGTTGCCAGTTTTTGAGCAGTCTCCTAACTCATCTGACTGGCTCCACACTGGGAGCAGTGATTTAGGAAAGCCCTGCTGATATGCAGAGCTCTTCTGCAATCATGCCCTTATGTTCATCTATTCCATTCAAGTGAGTGAACACTACTGTGAAAAACTTTGGTTCCAAGCTTCCTTGAATTTTAAATTTACACCCAAACTCTGCATTGAGAAAACTGGTTGTTGTTTCCATACAGAAATAAACCCAATTTGTTTTTATGAGGGTAATGTACCAGGCTATGCACTCTAGAGTGAAAATGAATTTTGGGTAACAATAAACTACAGAGTACTGATCTACAGAGGACCAGTAAAGCCATCCTTCCCCTTGGTACATTAGTTATGCAGGACAGCATTTGGTTTAATTGCATCCTTCTCACTGCATCATTATAAAGTGCTTTACAAAACAGCTCTGCTATCATGTCAGGTTCAGTGTTTCTGTTGTCATATAATATTTTCTGAATGCATACAAGGAAAGGCATCTATTAGACCCAGGACATCAAAAGGAAAACAAGTTCCATACCTGGTCACTCAGGTTTCCCACACATGTCTGCAATGAGATTTTAACTTCATCTAGTCAGCTCTTAGAATCTGACAAAGCATCTTTATTCAGTGGCAGGTCTGAGCCTCTTACTTGTCATAATAACTGACCCACTTCTCCCCTCCATCAAAGAAGAGAACACACATGATGTATATTTTAATGTAATACAGGGCTCCCCTCATTGCATCTCATTCATTCGACAGCTTCTATCTGGCACCAAAGCCTGATTAAATATTAACATGGAGTGGGTCCTATTATTTCCTGACTTCCAAGAATCCATTGGTAAATTGAGATCTAGCTGCTAAAAATTTCTGACACAACATAATTTGTATTGAACCCCCTTTCCATGCCAGAGTGCCAGTGTTAATAAATCAGGCTGTTCACATTGAATAAATCTATTTAAATACTTATAAAATATTAAAGATGCATTTGGGAAAAGCCTCTAAGGTGATTGTTGCACCCATGCACCTCACAGTAACTAATTTATTAAAGAGTTTGCAAACCTGGGAAGGAAGGGAAAAGAAAAATGGTTTCATAAACCAAGAGCAGAAGCCAATTTTTCAGCTCAGATGATGAAAGGAAGCATGCATTTCTAATCAAAAAGACAGATACGCCTTTTCTCTCCCACCATTCCCTCAACAGCAAAGTGCCTTTTCATCATCAACAACACTCCATTCCTAATGTCTGCTGAGGCCTTTCTGCACCTTCTCCATACACTAGTAATGTACACACAGCATCCCTTTGAAACAAGAGCCCATTAGCTGTGGCAGACTACCTTTTCACATGAAGTCCTTCCGTTGGTAGTCATCAGCAGAGTGCTAAATCATCCCAACTGGGCATGCTTACAGCATGGCAGTGGGATAAACAGATATTTAGAGCTGCAGAATGAGAACTGCTTTTCTACCTTTCCTGAAGGTTGTTGGTTTGGTTGATTTTTTGTATTTCTTTTTTTTTTTTTAAGGAAAGGTCATAAACTACAAAGGAACATCCAGCTCCCCTCTCACCCCCTTCCCTCCTCCCTTAAATACAGATTCTTTAACAAATCCACTTTTGCTTACACGCAGGTCATCTGTAATTTTAGACCTTCAACCACCAGCCAGTCCCCTTTAAAGATTACATAGTAAATGCGACCATAAATTTGTCCCACAATAAGAAACGAGTTTGAGCATGCCCTGCAAGAGGGATTTATGTGATTGTTTTCCTTCCAGTGGGCATGGTGAAGGGATATAGAAACTGTCAGCGAGAGCAGCAAGCGGGGTGATACTTCACAATAGCTACCTGAGTAATGCAAGAGAGATTAAGCCTAAATTGAGGACTGCCATTTCAGAGGACAATTAATTTTCAGGCTGTCGTAAAAGCTCTGTTGACATTTCTCAGCCGAGGTTTTGCTTCTCAGTAAGAGTTTAAAGAGCTTTGTTCAGCACCACAGGCAGTGGTGCTGCTGCCATTCTTTCACCTAAGTCTAGGGGGGGTTCCCCCTAGAAGAGCTTATTTCTCTGATGTGCAAGAAAGCTTCTGTATATTTTATTAATGCTAGCTTGTAGATCTTCACCTGAGCCCATCTCAGACTCAGACTCTCGACAGCTGTTTTTCCATAAACCCTCGATTTGGTATCCTAATGCAGTTGGGCGGACCAAAAGTGAAGCAACCAAACTATAAGCAGCTGCCTCTGACCACATTTGGACGAAGGTCTGTCTGTGAGACCCCTTTGATAGTCCCTTTTTTTTAACCCCAGCAAGCACCTAGGAGTGCAGTGGACTATAACTATGAATGGGAAATCTGTTGATCTCTGACTATGCCATACACGGGTAAAATGCTTTTCTGAACGCTCAGGTCATCCTTCGAGTCAGTAACTGGTTTTACCTCAAGAGACGACAGATGATGGTTCCAGGTCCACAAGGAGAAATCCTGGCCCCTGCTTGACAATAATGCCAGAATTGCCTGTTGTTTTAGTGATAATAATATCCCATTCGAGCTCATTACGACAACCGACTGACATTCCCTAAAACTATTTGGCCAGTGTGGCCTGGGGCATGTTATTCTATGAGGATGCCTAAAAGGAGGTGACCAAGTGAGCAACTGGGCAGCTTAGAGAGCGCAGAGACAAGAAATGAGTGAGCTAAACTTTGGAAAAGATTTTCTGCTACAGTGAGGGCACTATGAAATTCCAGATCATGGTACCTGGCTGCAAGCATCCCCATTGGAAGTGGCTGGCCTTGCCACCGAGTCCAATTTATTACCAGTGACAAATTGCTTGTCTAGAGGCAGCTGCGTTGTGCAAATATACAAATGTTTGTGTACAGAGACCGAAGGACGAAAGGGTTAATTATCCAACAAACTCAGGCAGAAGAGGAAAAAAAGTTTCAAGCTCAGGGAGGTTATCATTGCCTTTTGCGCAGGCTGGTTTTAATCACTTTCTTGTACCTCTCCCTGACTTCATTTATCAAGCCTTCACATAAAAGTTGCAAAGTGAGGTTATTCAGCGGATACCTCCATTCATCTCGGATGATTGACCAGGGTGGTTTGCAGTACAAGCCAACCTGGGTGATGGCATTCCTCTTGTTTTCATTGCACAGCCTGCTTTCATTTTATGCTGTAATTGTGTTTTCACAAAACCATAACCAAGCAGGCTGCAGATCCCAGGTTCCAGATTTATTTACAAACACCCCTGACCAGCCCCCTCCGCCTTCTCCTGTTATCTGCTTTATGCTGCTTTGAATCTTACCGCCAGGAGTCTGGGGTGGATTAGCACAAGATAGGAACTAGATCCAATCTAACCAAGGGGACCTAATCAACCCATGCTTCCACCCCCGCTCCTCCTCCCCAGCATAAATCCAAGTCCTGCTTCCACACAAACATTTCATGGGAACTGATACCTGATATTAAATAGGTCTTTGTGACTTTGCAGGAGTGGTGTTGATCGCAGGCAGGTAACAGAAGTGATGGTCTTGTTTGACAGAAAGAGATCAGCTGCTCCACCAGGCGATTCAGGAGATAGAAGTAAAGAGGCCATGTCTCAAGAGAGCTGAAGGACCTGAGGATCATCATTTGTGCACCTCCACTAGACAGGCCATTAAAGGTGAGCGAGGCAAGTTATACTTACTCTTAGTACTCAAGGTGAGTATATATGGGCAAAGAGCAAGCAGAGACTATTTGTCTAACCATCTTTGTATTAATGCAAATAAGACCAAAGTGAAATTTCATCCACTGTTAAGACTTCAGAGCCAATCACAGAGCAAAATGTGACAAAAACCTTCTTCCTGCCCTTTGTGGAAGTAAACCCACCAGAATCTGGATCCCACTGATTACTAAACAGCTGATTCACACATAATGCAAAGGGGGGGGGGGGGGGGGGTGTGTGCTGCTTCAGCTGGGGCAAATCAGCATAGTGATGGCTCTGAGTCAGTTCACATCACCTCATTTCAAATCTTGAAACATAATTTTCAACGTACTTCCTTTGGGAGAAGTGAGAAAAGCCCAGCCAGTGATTACAGAGTTCCTGTTGGCGCTGTTCATCTGCAGTTGCTTTCTAGGTAAAAAGCCTTTCAGATGAAAGTAGCATTTCCATCCAAACAACCTTGACCAGTTTGGGTGGGGAAGAGGAAGGGTGAAGGGACAGAAGAGCCAACCAAGTCTTTATTCTATTTAAAGCATTCCAATAAGATTTCAACCACAGAATATGGCAACAAAACTGATCACAGGGGAAAATGCAATTAAAATACCTTCCTGCATTCTGCAGCCACAAAATCGTTGGCAAATCACTGTAATCTGGCTTTGCTGAAGTGGAGGGCATGAGTCAATGCACCAGGAAAGAGTTTCAGCTAAGTACTTTTCAAGTTAATAACCTTGCTCAGGGACAGTTCAGAGTCTTTTATACCTTCCCTCATAGAAACTGGGATCCACAAGTGACTTTTCTTACTGTCCTTTGCTTTCACTGCAGTGCTGAAACCTTGACGAGACTCAGTTCAGTGACTGTGTATGCCAGTTCAGGTGCAGCAGACAGAAAAATTGAAGCTTCAGGTTGATATATTCTGTCACCATTTTTTTACCTTTAGGTTTTGTTTCTATTAATAGGAGACTGGTTTTGTAGATTACAAATTAACTTTGAGCAAGAATAGCCAGCAAATCCATCTGGCCTGAAGCAAGAAGAGCCTTCAGCTGGGTGTTTGTAGGCTTTCTTTGTAGGCTTCCTGAACACGTAAAGGGAGTTCATTAGTGGTGGTTTGTATATCACTGCTGCTATCTTGTTGATAGCATGCTTGTCTCCGATCTTCTTTGTCTGAGTTCAATTCAAACTGGAATTCAGACCAAAGTAATAACCAGAGAGGGATCCTCATTCATTTTTTTTATCTCCTTCCAAACTCCTTGCTTTCAAAGGTAGTTCTTAGATTGCACCTTTGACAAAAAAGTCTTCCACTATTGCTTGTGCCTGGACCGAGATTAGCGTTCCCAGGAGTACTTATCTGTGTGTGTACGTGTACACTGAAGTTGAATATTAAGATTAAACGGAGTTCTTGGTTCTTTCTCATCAAAGACCTGAACACTCCCTGACCCCTCAGCGACCTTTTAGGTGATGCTGTGGGGAGTCTAAAAATCTTCAAAAAGGCAAAGGCTCAATACCATGAATGTTACTAGATGTTGAGAAAGCCTTTGATCGGGTGGAGTGGAATTATTTGATAATAGTCTTAATACAACACTGAATTGGAATCACTTTTGGAGCTAGACTTCTTTCTCTACATGACCTATAGCAGATGTCAGGATTAATGTAGACAAGTGAAAAGTTTTATTCTTTTCTGGGAATAACACAGGCATTTTATCATAAAGCTAATGAACAGGGTTTTAGCAGGAAGATTACTAAGGTTACCATCCCGCTGAGATGATCATACAGATATTACAGATGTAAATTGGAACGTTACCTTCCTGAAGAGATGAGAAAAAGGTTTTGCTGTGCAGTGTTTGAGACAATAAACTTTGGGGCAGAACGGTAATGGAGAAATGAATGCATCAAATTAAAACTTGGCAAGAGAGAAAAAAAATAAAACCCAAAACCCTTGGGTTTTTCCCCCTTAAATTTTTAAAAGACACATTCTCCAGATGTAAGGAAATGAATCATTAGAGAGTAAACCTGGCATTATCCCTGTATTGAATCTGAGGAATGAAGCAGGATTCATTCAGGGCGGCTTTTTCCTTGAGGATGGCAAAGATTAGCTGATTTATGTGAGAAATTTTAAGAGATTTTTTTTTTCCCCTAAGATTTTACAGATTCCCTTGTTTCGGGATACAAATCAGGTTTTGTGGCCTTCTCCTTTGCTTTTCCTTTTTCCAGTAAGTGTCACTGTAAATCAAAACTTCCAAGAGATTTTTCAAAAATTCATAAGTCTTACTGTCAGTTCATCATTATAATCAGTGTAACCTTTTTGTTGCTTGTTTCAGTGCACAAGCCTATCTTATACCTCCTGAAACCCACAAGGGAAAAGAAAAGCCCTGTTTGAAATTTACCCTGTGATGTAATATCTCTTTGTTTGTACTCCAAAATTTTATAGGCCTCCTTTGCTATTGTGCCTTATTGAAAACTCATGACTTATTTGCTGTTCATTATTATCTTTTCAATATTTCTGCTTCTTAAAATTCCTTATCCTCTTCAGCATTTGTTTCAAATGATTTTTTTCTGCAAAGGTACGCACTTGCATTTTTGAAGGGGAATGGTGCAGTGCTATTACCTACCCATTTTTCTAATTCTCCTAATCTCCATTGCGAGCTGTGTGCTGTCCAAGAGAGCTGTTTGCAAAGTATATTAGTTAAGAGTCTGCAGAGGTCAAATGTCTGGCATGCATGGACGATGCAAACAGGTTTAAAGGCAGGAGAAGGTAGGCTTGAACTTCTGTTTACTTGTCTAACAGTCAAAATTAATAAACAAATAAGGAAGGCAGTTCATCCTAAACACATATGAAACTCTGCTGAAGTCAATCCTAAAACAGTGCTGCTGTATTTTTAATGCACTTGCAAAGTTTCATCTGCAAATTTCATTAATATACTCCTGTAGATCCAGGATGGCTTCTCCTCAGGAGTCTCTACTTTCTGCATCATAAAGTTGTCTTCACTATAATTTAGGAACCTCTGCGATGATGCATGTTCAGCTGTATTTGTTACTCAACAGATGTCTGGGTAGTTAAATTCCTCCATGAGCCTTTATCAGTACTTCTATTCTGGGATTCCCAACTGGTTCAAGATGTACTTCTCCTAGACAGCAGCAGTACCACTGCTCAGAGATCAATATGCACAGCTCAGGCCACCCTTCTTCAGCATGGATCTAGAGTGGCTGGTTACCCTGACCACCACCAGTCCCAGTGCTCAAGGTGACCATGTAAGCCTGGAGTCAACATCTCGTTGGTTCCTGCTCAAAAAGGACCTGGTTATAGGGGCAGCTGGGGATAGGTCCCACATTCATAATTCTCAAGACCATCTGCTGCAGTAACTGTCACTGCTCTTCCTGTGGGGCTGCTGCCTGGGCTTGCTGCTCCTCCATAAATTTCCACAACACCTGCTGCTCTCGCTATTCCTTCATATATTACATGTACAACAGAAGCTTGAAAACACGCACTGCTCACACTTCATTTAAACAGCCACCTTTCCGACATAATGCGTTGATTCCAGAGCCGCCCCTTTGAGCAGTTTGGTTTCAATAAAACAGGCATGATAACGAGCTAACAATGCTGAGGGTGAAACATCTCTTCAGACCTACCCCAGGTTCTTCAGCTGTCTCTGCTGCTCTTCCTGTTCCCTAGGTCATCTCTTGTCTTGGAGAACCACTTGTGCCTGCCTTAGTTTCAAGGACTCAGCAGGATATATTTAACCTTCTGCCAGAAGGATCAACACCCAATTGCAGTGTGGGCAAGTTTTAGGCAAATGATGCCAGCCTGGTCTATTCCCTTAGGCTACTTCTTTGCATTACATACTATGGAGCTTTCCCTAGAGCTGGTCAAAGAATAAAATAATAATCTGATTTGCAACTAGAAGTGCTGAATCTGAATCACTATGATTCACAGAGTCATAATATTAATTATTAATGAGTATTCAGCCTACTGGTGGGTATCTGTGAAAATGCTCCCGAACCCTCAGAGTTTAACATATTTTAGGCTGAATGATATTCACCCAGGCATTTACATTTTGTCATTCTTCCATCTAGAAGCATTTGTCATCCAGAGATCAGAAAAAAAAACAGTTGCTTTTTGGCTTTCTGAGCAATCAGAAATGAATAAACACAGTGGAAATAAATGGTTTACTCTGAATAAGCTGAAAATAAATTGTTCTTCTTCTGTGCTGCCTGTGCACATGTAAGTATTAAATTTACAGGTGTTGGAACTGGTGGGCAAAACATTCCTTATTAAAAAGAGGATTATGCTAAGCCACTGTCCATCGTATTTGAAAAATCCTGGCAGTCAGGTGAAGTTCCCGACAACTGGAAAAAGGGAAATATAACCCCCATTTTCAAGAAGGGGAAAATGGATGACCTGGGGAATTACAGACCAGTCAGTCTCACCTCTGTGCCTGGCAAAATCTGGGAGCAGATTCTCCTGGAAGGCATGCTAAGGCACATGAAAATCAACAAAGTGCTTGGTGACAGCCAGCATGGCTTCACTGAGGGGAAATCCTGCCTGACCAATTTGGTGGCCCTCTATGATGGGGCTACAGAACTGATGGACAAGGGTAGAGCAGTTGATGTCATCTACCTGGACTTGTGCAAAGCGTTCAACACTGTCCCATACGACATCCTTGTCTCTAAATTGGAGACACATCAATTTGATGGATGGACCACTCAGTGGATAAAGAGCTGGCTGGAGGGCCGCACACAAAGAGTTGTGTCAATGGCTCAATGTCTGGCTGGAGACCAGTAACGAGTGGTGCCCCTCAGGGATCGGTGTTGGGACCAGTCTTTTTCAACATCTTTGTCGCTGACATGGACAGTGGGATTGAGTGCACCCTCAGCAAGTTTGTCAATGACACCAAGCTGTGTGGTTGGGTTGATACCCTGGAAGGAAAGAATGCCATCCAGAGGGACCTTGACACACTTGTTAGGTGGGCTGATGCCAACCTCATGAAGCTTAACCATGACAAGTGCAAGGTCCTACACCTGGGTTGGAGCAAATGCAGGCACAGCTACAGGTTAGGCAGAGAAGAGATTCAGAGCAGCCCTGTGGAGAAGGACTTGGGATGTTGGTCCATGAGCAAATAAACATGAGCCTGCTTCAGTGTGTGCTCACAGCCCAGAAAGCCAACCGTATCCTGGGCTGCATCAAAAGGAGCATGACCAGCAGGTCGAAGGAGGTGATCTTGCCCTTTTACTCTGCTCTCCTGAGACCTCACATGGAGTATTGTGTGCAGTTCTGGTGTCCTCAACATAAAAAGGACATGGAACTGTTGGAACAAGTCCAGAGAAGGGCCACGAGGATGATCAGGGGACTGGAGAACCTCCCGTATGAAGACAGACTGAGAAAGTTGGGGCTGTTCAACCTGGAGAAGAGAAGGCTGCGTGGAGACCTCATAGCAGCCTTCCAGTATCTGAAGGGGGCCTATAGGGCTGCTGGGGAGGGACTCTTCATTAGGGACTGTAGTGATGGGACAAGGGGTAATGGGTTAAAACTTCAACAGGGGAAGTTTAGATTGGATATAAGGAAGAAGCTCTTTCCTGTTAGGGTGGTGAGGCACTGGAATGGGTTGCCCAAGGAAGCTGCGAATGCTCCATCCCTGGCGGTGTTCAAAGCCAGGTTGGACAAAGCCCTGGGTGACATGGTTTAGTGTGAGGTGTCCCTGCCCATGGCAGGGGGTTTGGAACTAGATGACCTTAAGGTCCTTTCCAACCCTAACTATTCTTTGATTCTATGATTATATTTCCACCTACCAGTAAAGGCATAGCTAAACTCTGCTGTAATTTCAATTAGCCCTGTTCTACAGTGCAGCAACTGGTGAAGTTGCTCCTTTGGCATGGGAAGCTTTGACTCCATATAGGCACCTTTTTCTGAAGCCTAAGTGCTTCCTTCTTCATTGAAAATTAACAAGAAAGGAAGGAGGTGAGACAGTATCATCTGAATATCTCCATCAGTTTGGGGATATTTGCCCCTCTGCTCATTTTTCTTCCCAGTCACTTGGGCTATGCTGATAAAAGGGATGTATTTCAGGACATTACTTGCTATTTAAAAAAAGGATAAAATGCAACCAAAAAGAATCGTTTCTTCCTTTTCAACAACTAAATTGATCTCTTTGCCCGTACCCCTAATCAAGAATACGACTTCTTCTGGCTAGCTAGCAAATATAAAGTCAAACACCTGTTTACCAGACACAGAGCTATGTGCCTGCCGTTGCTGATCCATCTGTGGAACATAAACATAACTTTCACCAGCTGCTTCTTTTAGCATGGGCTGGTAATGGAAGCCATTATAGAGCATATCAACAACATACTTTCCTAATAATCATGGGCCAGAGCATCACAGGGTGTAAAGTGGCAGAGTCTCACAGAAGGTGAGGCTGATTTACACCATCAGAGGACCTCACCCTTCTGTGTTTATTTTCTTCACACTCTTCTCCTTTTAGCACTCTTATTTTCCTAGTTTCTAGTTTGTTTCTGTTTCTTGAGGTTTTTTTTTTTCCCCATTATATTATACTAATGAGGCAACATATTGTGAATAACTCCAGGGCCAGGCTCAAGCAATAATGGATAATTACCCTGGGTACCATACAGCCTCGATATTAATGACTCTATGAAAACCTCTGAAGATTCAGAGGTGTGATACTGCAAAGACTCCAAATGAGTTTGGGCCAAATGACTCATTTGTATAAACATGCTCAACTCTACTGACTTCAGGAGAATTATTCCCGCTTTTGTTTGTTGCTGTAGGTGATTCACAAAATCATGCCCAACCACGTCCACGCTCTTTAGATTTGAGCTTGAAATCTCACAGTGCAAACAGAAGATTCCTTTTTGTCTTGCATGAAGGCTAGTGTGTTAAGACTGTAATTAAATTGCTGATAGATCCCCTTATCTCTCGGGCTGCTTCAGGATGTAGTAATGAGGCTCTGCTCTTGATGAGCATCAACATACCTCTTTCCTTGTGTCACATCAGTTAGGCAGGTCAAGATCTTGATGGTGACCCAAGACAACATTCATCCTATGACCAGGCAGTTCATTTTCTTTTCAGTGTAAAGGGCAGAAAGGCCATGGGTCTCTTTGACTCTTCATTTTCCAGTCAGGAGACAACCTGGAACTCAGAAAAGAAATTCCATCAGTACCCAAGGCTCTCAAATGGGAAGAACTTGTACAGCTTTAGATGTCAAATTTGGGGAAGCCCATCCTGTTGAGTTCAGCCAAGAAACGGTAGTAGTCCCTCAGACTTACTATTACAATTTGCTTTCCTCTCAGTAATTTTGTAACACATGCTGAACACTGAATGACACTTTCCAGGACTCTAGCAATTGCAAAAATCGATGCTCACCTCTAATATATTCCGACTTAAAGTGTGCAACCTTGTTTAAAATGCACTGCTAAAGCATATATTTTCATGTATCGTTATGTCGAAATGCATGATAACCATGTTGAAAAATCAAATTATCTGTGTTAAGGTGAATATTACAATGTGACTACTGCCTGCTGTGTTGCGAATGAATCTTGTAAACACAATCAAATCTCTCTCTCCCACTCACACACACAGAGAGACACATGCACGCCCTTGCACAAGAAAAGAGATTCTTCACCTTCTGCCATCGTATTGTCACAGCAGCTCATGTTTATTGTGAATGACATCTTCAGCTACAACTCAGCATGAGCTCTGGTATGCTGGAGCTGAACATCCTACCAAGAAAATCAGCAGTGACATTAAAGTTGTTTCATGAATAATGAAAAAATAAATATCACATTTACTGTTGGTACACAAAACGCTTTGTTTAACTAAAACTGTTTTCAGAGAAATTCCAGGTCTCGGAGGGTAGATAGTATTTTATTAACTGTGGGTAGAGAACTTACTTAGATGGAGCTGTTTTCATTATATTGGTAATCTTCTCAATTACACAAATGAGAGAACATGTGATCAGTACTATTAGTAGGATAAGACTTCTCTCACAAAACTCTGCACTCTCAGAAAAACAGAAACCAGCAAATCCTCCATGCTTGCAGCCGGTCTTTCAGCCACTTGCATTCTGTATAAGGAGGCTTAATATGTCTCCTAAGTCCAAATTTGAGTAACAACAGTTTTAATTATTTATGAGGGCAAAAAGGCTTCAGAGACAGTAATGCAATTGCATAAGCGTACAATGCAAAAGAGAATTCAATTGTCTTGATGCCATATAAGGCAAGCTTATTACAGGATCCCAGCAAAAGACACTCAAAATGCTCAAAACATGACTGCACAGTGTCCAGAGTTTTGCTGGCAGCATCAGTGTGTGTTCCTGCCAGCTGTCAGAAGTTCATAATCACAAATTTCAGGCAGAAGAAACAAGCCTACTTTGAATTACGGGGTTACAGTGACCAGAGATTTATATAAAAATTATGTGTAGTGGAAATGCTATATTTTGTCCTATTAAGGACTGAGCAAACACACTTTTCTCATAGCATGTGTCAGGCAAAAGTGAAATCTTACAACTCCAGGCTTTGTGCTAGACTGAAACTTGTGATCCTAAAAGGCAAATTTTTTTAATGAAACAAATATACTTGCTTCCAGAAGTGGAAAACAGTCTCACTACTGTCCCTTAAAAAAATAAAAAAGGGTGGTTATTACCCTTTTTTTTTTTAATGTTTCATCCATATTCATGGCAAAAACCCCAAGAAATGTTCAAAGTGCCAAAAAGTATGAAAACTAATACCAAACACATTGTCAATATCCTACTAACTAGTGTTTATCAATTTATCAGCATCGGAATAGTTATTCTCAGTAGAACTTTCTGAATGGCAATCATTAAGAATCAGCTTCACAAATTGTTCAACTCGTAAGATACAGGCTCAATATGAATGATTTAAAAGACCCACCTTTTCTTTCATGGAGAGTGAACAGATTTGTATTTTAGCTTTCATTGAAGCAGGCACAAAACCAGTGTCTTTTCCATAAACTGAAGTCTTCCATTTTTTATATAGAGTAATATACTTTATGACTCCTTTCTTGTGAGTTCAAGTTGCCTGTATTCCCTATTCATAGAGAAAAGCTCATTTCCTGGTAAAAACACACATGTATTTACTCTTATTTGCTTAACAGCATTCTAAATGGCAGTAACAAAAAGGGCAATAAACACAAATAATCCACTTTACTGGTACCTGTACACAGTCTCTATTCCTTTTTATTCTTTGCCTTTAAACAAGACAGAAAATTAAGAGTATTTTAAGGAGATGAGTCTAAGGTTTGTTATCTAATGTATGTCTAAGGTGCGTTAATCTAAGGTACAGTATCTCCCACTACTGTTAGGTGGGCTTAGGCAGGTGGTTTAGAGTTCCTCCTTACTAGCTGAAAGGCTAAATCATGACTTGAGAGAGGGCCATGACTTGAGGAAGAGGTGCATCAGGTATTCCTTCTCGTGCAGTCAAAAGAGTTAAAAGTAAGCAAATGTATATGCAAGTAAAACCTGTGTATTAATGTGGAATGTGTCAGTCAATAGCAGTGCAAGCTGTGTTTCCATCTATTATACAAGAAAGGTAAAGTATTCTACTAGGTCACTTAGTTACTTCAACCAGATGGAATCCAAAATGTTCAGAAAATTAAAAATCCATTTATTCCTCCAAAGTTGCATTCCATCTGTTTTCAGACATTTATGGAATCTTTTTGCATACAGGATATGGCAACCACTGGTGCCTTGGAAATATTTCTTCCCCGTGAAGCTCAGAGAAAGCCAGGCTGCATATAGACGGCACTGGAGTAAGCCCTTTTTTCAGGTGCTCTTATTTCTCTTCAAAATATAGGAAACTCTAGTCTTGTTTTAAATAGAGGAATCATAAAATCTAGTGTATCAGTGTCTGCAAAAATGCAACAAGAACTTTTAATCTAAATAAAAAATAAAAAAATAATGAATGATCAGGCTATTCCCTGCTCTTTCCACCTTGAGAATTTTAACTTTCTTGCCAGTCTGTTTCTCATTTTCAGTTTGTGGAGACAATAAGAATGATTCAGATGCTATGAAGGAATGCAGCCCGGCATGTAGAGATCTCCACCCTGAAGATAAAAGTGACAAAGCTACCCTAGGAGTTACGAGCTCTAGTCTTCATCAATCATTTTTCAAGAAATATTTTATTTCATTCAACTACATATTGTGCCTAGATCTAACTGAGGTATGGTCCCCTTCCTTCTATCCTTGTTCTCCGAATCTTCAGCTTCACCAGATGGAAGGATATCATCTGGCATGCAGGCCAGGCCAAATTTTCTGTATATGACACAAACATCCACATTTCCCCTGTTTCCTTAGGATCTTCCTCCACTTGCAGTCAGTGGCTCATTCAATAGTCCAGCATCAATAAGCATTATCCTGTTAGATGCAGGGAATATTTTACCCCCCAGGTGAAGCTCACCCATAACGTAAGTACAAGCTGCACCTATATTGTCAGCTAGGATATAATCCTATTTCTCTCCTGATTATCCACACCTCATGTTAAATCACTCCCAGCTTCTGTGTTGGAGGGAACCAACTGCATCCCTCCAGGGTGAAAGACATTCAGCAGGTAACTCTGTACCTGGACTACTACTTACAGGTCAAAACCATAGTGGGTTTGGTGATCTTACACAGAGTCCCCAGGTGCTACATCAGCAGTCCTTTGCACTATAAACACTTTTCATGCCCTTATGCCAAGGTCTAGGTTACTTCAGAGTATGCAACTGGGGGGGAATATACCTATCTTCTATTATCTACATCTGCATTTTGTTCACCTTTCCAAATCATTTGGGTAACTGACAGGTAACTGTCACATGGAAAGTCAAAGCACTCAAAAATCCCAAGGCAGCAGATCAAAAAGCAGAGAACTGGCTTTTAAGTATAAGACTGCATTTAAAAAAAACCCCAACAAACACTGAAAAATAAAATCACAAATGGTGGATGGTTTGTTTCGGTCTTTGCGTTTTGTTTTGAATGTCGGGTCATGTCTTCACATTTTCTTCTGCAACCCCAAGGGCAGGGAGAAAAAAAAGGGGAAGTTAATATTCATACACAGTCTCATGCTGTCCAAAGCTGACACTTAAAAAAACCCACAAACACAAATTCAACGAGAGTATTACAAGACTGAAAACTGGTACCAGTGACATCAAGTTCTGCTATAATAAGCTTGTACTTTTCACCACTTCAGAGTTGAAATCCACCAGGTTTGACTTGGGGTTGAGGACCACATGCTAAAAGACCACATTTAATTAGCAGCAGAACCAGAGACTAGATTTTCTCCTTTTTTTGACAAATATTTTCCTTCCATCATTGGGAAACTTGACAGTGAAGAAGCTTGCTGCCCAAGATGGACAAAACCTAAGTGTCAAACTGGCAAAACTAGGAAAAAACCCTAACTGGTGCATGAAGGGCTGTCAAGGAGCATCCCAGGTGTGCAGCCACCTACATGAGGCAGACACACATCTCCTTGGTGTCATCTTTTGTCCACAGAAATAAAATACCTCTCTCAAGAGTTAAAACTGATTAAAGGTTTGCTTTGATTGCACAGAGGGACTTGGATCCACACCTCCTTATCAGCTGAAGCACCTGCACTGCTTCTTTTTAGTTTCACCCATCCCCTGCTAAGTTTAGAAGAAAAGGCAATGGCTATGGCTAGTGACAGAACGAGGTTGGCAGCTGCAAAACTGAGATGCCACATTTCAGTATATAATTTTCTTTCCACAGTGTCTCTCCCTAACTTTCCTCTTTAAGAGGCACTTAAAATCCATGTGTCTGACTCAATTATTGTTATTGTAGCTATGGGACAGAATGTGATGCTGATGAGGGCCTACCTGTCTAGTTAGCTTCCCTTTCTGGATGCTTTCTTTCTTTGATTCATCATTGCTTGTGACATATGTATTGTCTAAACTATGTTCAAGAACAAGTCTCTAATACATTCAGTGGAAGAAGGTGAAAAATCAGAAAGTGGCGTTATCAGTTGCATGCATAAATTTATGCGCTAACTTTAACCATCCTATTTCTGAGAAATCTCTTATGTAGAAAGCATGGTTTTATTTCAAATTAAGAAAAACATTTGCAGTAAAATTAAGAATAAAATTCCTTTTGCTTCCTTTGATCAGGAGAGCCCTGACATTGCATAAATGCTCTGTCTTTATGAACTCATCTAGAAATTCTATGCTCCTTCAGCATTCAGTACATTATCAGATCATACCCGAAGTACTATGAATTCATGCCCCAGAGGGCATGATCCCAAATTTAAAGTCATCATCATTCTGTACATTTTCTGCTCAGTTGAAGGTTTTATGATACAGGCTGAATGTCTTCTCAGGACAATCCTAAAAATAAGCTAATGCAGTGGGGACTGAATTTATTGGACATGTACACTCACCTTCAGTTGATGCTCTCCCTAGGTCAGTTCTCATGTGATTGGCAAGGGATCGTGACAGCTTGTATCTTCCTATGAGGAACCTGTGTAGACACTGGTAATTAGAACTGCCACTCAGTCCTCCCTGACAATAGCTGCTGCAGTGGCTCTGGGCCTCTAAACTAGCTACTGCCTCTGGAAAATCCTGTTTCTCAGTGTCTTCTCCTCCGTAGGCACATACCTAATTGCATGTAAACATTCTGTAATTTATTGTGCGACACAAAAACATTGGTACCTTCAAGCTGAAAATACAGTGGTTGATAAACACTGAAAAACTACACTTCCAAAGTGTCACGTAAAATGTAGCTCTCCAGCTGCTTTCCCTGACTGGCTGCTGAAGTAAGGATGCTTCCTTAGTAATGGAAAATGTGAGAAGGGTCTCAGTCTCTTTTTTTTAGGAGCCTGATTCTCAGTCAAAGTTATGAATGTTGAGGTTTGTGAGTTCAGTTTTGGAAAAAAATACTCCATTTCTGCTTGAAAATACCAGTGCAATTTCTCTGTAGTATTCTGCCTCAATCATCATGACAATAAAAAGGCTCTATTACCTGTTAGTATACCTTTACCCATAATTGATTTAAGCCATGACATTCACAAACTGTTAATGACTACAACTAATAAAGAAAAGAAAATGAAAGCAATGTAATAGGAAAGTGCACATGAAGCATTTCCAGTTCAGGGTTGTATTTACAAGAGACTAAGGATAAGGCAAGATATTTGGAAATATTTGCAAATGACAATGAGGCTGAAAAATTTTGTTGTACCAGGATATCTACAGAATGAAACTTGGATTCTATTCTCTGCTTTGCGGCCGTTTGGATGTATCATTTCAGATACAGCTTCCTTGTCTGTGAAATGGGGCTAACAATAGAGCTGTACTTTCCATGCACGGTGCCCAGTTATTTAGATCTCATCACATTAAATAGCATCTTTTTTTCCCCGCACTAGAGAAAAAAAGAGCCAGAGTGAGGCAGTCAGGAACCGTTGAGATCCAGGGTTGGAAAAGCAGTGAAACTTAATCTCCAGACCATGGAAATCACTGGAAATTGACTTCAAAACACTGTTGATTTCAGTGGTTTGGGGATCAAGGTTTAGGAGAACAAACTTACCACACGAAGACAAGTCTGTTTTCCAGCGCAATGCTTGACTTCTTGATACAAGCAGCCTGTCAGACAGCTGCAGGCTATACCTTTGGGGCAAGCCTATACTGAAGGGTTGTATACAGTAGTAGGGTGTCCAGAGGCACCTCAGAGAAGAAGTTCCCGCTCTGCTCTCCCCACAGCTTGCTTGTTCAAGAAAACCCCTGTGGTTAAGCAGAAAATATTTGGCATCAGACCAGGTGTGCAGAGCCCTGAGAATCTAGGAAGCCAGGCTGTGAGGGAAGTGGCAGGCACAGGGACCTGCTTCTACTTCCTACCCCTTCCCACTCCATCAGCATCAGGCCCACCGGTTATGGGAATTTCAGATGAATTTCAGAATTCAGGGAATTTCAGAATCACATACAAGTGCACTGAGAGCTGGAAGATGTTGCAACCATTGCAGTGCTGGGTTAATTTTCCCAGTAACAATCCAGGCCAAGCAGAGTGCAGCACACTGTATTGAGCATCTTGATAAAGTTTTATGCAACCGCTCTTCAAAAGCAACCCAGAAATGGCAGTGCTGTATTTTTAGACAGGTAATTACAAGGGTACTCCCATATACGTGCTACAAAATGAATCCTGTAGTGTAATCATGGAACGGGTCAGAAATTACTGAGTGAATAGTACCATTTCCTTTTTAGACTTCTATTATAGCACAGTGGCAGTGTAATTGTGCTGTATTTGGGTAACGCTCTGGCACAGTGCACAGGGGTGCAAATGTGGAGCTCCATCTCTGTTCATAGACACTTATTGTTGAAGCCTCTGCCCATCACAGACACAACTCATCCATCACTTCCATCATTATTGAACTGCATTCAAAGATTCCATGAAATCCAATAGCAAACCCACAGATTTCTATTCCATTGACTACACCCAATTTTCAGAGGATTCAAACCCCAATATGTTGGTAGTGCCAAGCTCATCCAAAATAGCCCATAACCCTCTTCTCAGGGATGGGGAGGATAACAATGTTAAAATCTAACTAGCAACATGCACACCATTAATCCATGCAAAAATGCATTTTAGGCAAGTCACACAAAGCCCAGAACATACTACTGCAATCTCAGCAACACAGGTGGAAAACAAAATCTAAAGGAAATCACATCTCAAGCATTGAAGTACAGTTATGGCAGCCAATTAATCTGAACTCTGCCCTTTCAGACAGCACACAGTATCATTGCACTTAAGAGCTCATGGTCTCCATAGTATTCCAATTTTGAAATAAATAAATTTTTGCTTATTCTTCTCCCCTACCACTCTTCACTACTGTGTAATAATCTGTATACTAGTTTTCTATGTACTAGAATAGGTACCTTATGACTTTCTGAGAAAAATATTATGTATTAAAGATGCCTACTGTTTGATTTTATTTTTGAAATGTATCTGTTTAGCTATTAGCAGAGGCTGATTAATGGAAAAATCTTTTCAGAGAAGTTTGTGAATTCTTCCTTTTCAGAGGTCTTCTTGTCTGCCACTCCTAGTGACCACTCTGTCCCAACTTCAGCCTTTCCTGCTCCCTGTTGATGTGGTAAAGGCATCGCGTGTACCCAACAGGTACCACTAGTCAATCCCTAATTACATCCAGACCCATTTCATTTCAGGTTTGATTCAAAAAGCTTACTAACTTTGAGAAGTGCCTTATTATGAATCTATGATTTCCACTGGTGCATTCATGAATACCAGCATCTCCCCTAGCAGGAAAAGGTCAAAACTACCTGAAGGTCTACAAAGGCACAAAGGACAACTCAGCTGGTACCCTGGCAATGTTCTTGGTTTAGATAACACAGAAAGACAGCTAGAAAACGATTCCTGCTGAACCTGAATAAATATGCTTGCAACATCATTAATGGATTCTATTTCCTGTAACTGAAAGGCAATTTGATAAATCATTTTTTGCCATCATGCCACTAATTGCATTGGATTCTAAAAAAAAACAAAACCAATCCAAAAAACCCCAAACCAAAATGATTTTTTTAGAAAAGCCACAAATCCTGAAGGTACACTGCTGGCAAGCCCTGGAGTGTTTATATTACAAGCCAAGCAATTTAAATAATCCCCAAGTTCATTACGTTTAGCTAGATGCTCAGGAGAGGTCCTCTTTGCCACTGGCTTCCAAGAATACACCAATATAGCGTGTCTTGTTTTTCACAACTGATAGGTTTCGTGTGGGTAGGACTAAACTACAGTACCAGGATTTTAACAACTGCGGAAAAGACTGTAAAACTTTCTGCCCCTTATTAGCTACTGTGTGACTATTAGGTTTATGGGCAATGTTAACATTGCAGCATAGGAACAAAAACATTGTAAAAGGTCTCCAAAATGTTGGGAAGCAATTTTTCCCAAGAGAAGCAGGGGGCCCTTCCAATCCCAGTGAGGTATGTAAGGGGTCATGTGGCACACATGTAAAACTGGATTAAACTCTCTGTTACTAAGTAATTAAACCTAAGTGTAAATGTGGCAACTGCTAATTTTAAAACCAAGGTCCCTGTTCAGAGCTCCAAAATCTCTACTGAAAGTTCATGGAATATGAAAGCTGCTTCTTTAAAAGAAATCAGCTTGCAGCTCCCCAGAACAGAGCCCCTGGGCAAGTGGTTCAAAATATGATTTTTATAAACAAATCTGACATAGCAAACTAAATGCAAAGCCCTATGCATATAACATCACTTATGTGTGCAACTCGTTTAAATTATAGCTGTAGAGAGAAGGAAATAAAACTGGCATATTAACCTTTGGCACAACAGTGCTCACATACTAGCAATGTTCAGCAGCAGATAATATTATTGTGACTCCCACTAGTATTGTCATAGTGAAGGGTCTGTCAGAATTCATGTTCAAAACCTCTACTGTCAGAGATTATTAATTCAGCCATAAGCATCTGTTCCAGACCTACCCTGGCATGTACAGTCTTAAGAGCAAAATCTTTTTTACTGCAACTTCTCTTTTCCCATCACCATTGTATTTAGTTGCTGAATGTAAAAATAAAACAGAAATTCATGAAATAGAGCATTTCCTCATCACCATCATATTTAAAACACTGAATGCAAAAGGAAAACAAACCAGAAATTCATTAAATATAGCATTCCACAGCTTAATGACTTGCTTCCCAAATGTCCTTTTTAAAGAATGGTCTGCTATTTCTTCCTCAAGAGAGAGGGCCCTCAAGGACAAGCTAAATGCATGAGCAAGGTAGACTTAAAAAACAATTTATAAATTAAATTTAAAACTTTCTCAGCTTTTTTTTTTTTTGGTGAATGCTCCACATTATTGAATACATTCCTATATAATTAACAAAAGCATCATATGAAATGAGCCTTCCTTACTAAATACTTAATGCGACTAGCTTTAACAATGTCATTCAGGCCCTGGTGTATGTTCTCAGCCTATATGCTCCAAAACATTCTGGGCAAAAGTTCCAGACACAGTACTTACGCAACAGATGGGATGTATTTTGATTTGGTTTCTTCATGTATCTTGAAAACGAAAACTGGTCCGTTACACACGAAAGCCATGAGGCTTACACATGGGTAAAGTTGATCTACCTGGAGAAGTTAGTCTTCAGAGTGATGGTAAATGGAAATGCAACCCAGCACAGGTCCAAGTGAGAACATTCCTTGGCTCCTTATTTCAGAGAGTGGCTCACAAAAAGAAAAGAGCTAAACAAGTTTACAAAGTTGACGTTAAGTGAACGAATTGTGAGAGATAGTAAGTATGACAGCAAGACAAGTTTTGGAGTCCCATTACAGTTCCCTTGCCAGTGAAGCAAGTGCAGACCTGCTGCTAGGCTGGAGGATATAATGATTGAAAATATAATCTAGTTGTTGGAAAAATCATTAGATTTAAGAGAAGTTACTTTACCAAAATATCACACTGCCATCACAAGACACATTTATATATCTTTAAATGACATCTAGACAGACTGGTTCAAGCAAGCCTCACTTTTTCTTCTATGTGGAAGAATCTTGAAAGCCACTTCGATTTCCCCAAATCCCTTCTACTGGCAAACCCTGGGGCCAAGCTGTGACATGGGCAGTGCTAAACAGAGGAATACATGATGTACTGTAAGCACTGCAGGATAAAGAATGTGATGCCTTTTCTATCCTTACTTCCTCTGATCAAACTGGGACAAATAAGGACTGCAGAAGCTGCTATACAAGTTTCAGAAGGCCAAAGATCAATGTATGTGAAGCAGAAGGGAAAAAAAAGACATATTTTGAGTTCCAAAAATAAGCTGCGAAGAAACTTAATCCTCAAAGGTCAGATGTACATCTGAAAGGCCCAGGCCATGCCTTTGTATCAGAATGTTACAACATTAGCCCTAATGACTTAATAGTTTTGCCCTTGACTTGTGTCAACAGGAACCTATCTTATTACATGGTAAATTAGTTGCTTCCAGGCTACTCCAGACTAGGTAAAGGGAAGACAGAGGCACTTCTAGCAAGATTAGAAATGTAACCCAGTATCTAAACAGTATTGCTTAGTATAAGTATTTAGTAACATTTTAATTTTTGTACAAGTGTTTGATTAAAGGAAGGCTGGACACAGCATGGGGAAGAAACTACCATGTTTGGCATTCAAGAGCCAAAATGAAAAGGAAGGCATCTCCTTTGCACACTGTTGTGCAGTGTCATCAAAGGTCATCGTCTGCTCCAGATATCAAGGGATAATGAGCCGGGGTCAGGCGTAATGATGGTAGGCGCTAGGTAACAGGAGATGCTTTCTTATGCTCCTTCCCTTCTCTCGGAGAAGTCAGCATCGTTACAGGCTTTCCTCACATCCACACAGAAACAGTTTCCAAGCCTGGCAGCACATCACAAAGCCACCAGGTGACCAAGGCGTGCTAGCACCCAACTATTCAGAGCCTCACCTTGCACAAAACTAGGACAAACAGTAGTTTCTAAAAGATTACTGTTACCAGGTAATTGTCTCATTCTATTTAAATTGAGATATTCCATATTTTCTGATTTATCTGGAAGGCCTTGCTTCACATCTGTCCTAAAAGCCTGCCTCCTGTCAGCTAGACAAAGGGCTACTTTTCACAACAAATACATAAGAAGGGAGAGACATGTTTATACAGTTATTTAAGTCTTCTTTAAGGAGTTTTACAGGCAAGTAAGATGCAGCTCCAGACAGTAGACTTTTAAACCATTTAAAGCTGACATAAGCTGATCCTAGGCACAGTTTATAATCATGTTTTTACTTTTCACTTCTGACAATTACAAATTGTATTAGCTCCACAAGTATTCCTATTCAGCAGTATTGTCAAAGTCCATTCATCCCAGCCTCATAAAAGCACAACAATCCTTTGCTTTGCCAGCCTCCATCCATAACCTTCATCCAACTGTTACCAGCCATACAGGGAGTGGCAGAAGAGATCTACAGCCTGCAGTCTCCCCACCCCCCCACCCCCCCATCTGCAATCTGTGGTAGATGCAGTTCCCCATGTTTCAATGTGGTTTTCAGACCATCTCAGCTTGACAGGAAGAAGCCTGGCATCCTCTAAGCATGTGGCACTTGTAACGTTTGAAGATGTTCAAAAGAAAAGAGAAAAAAAAAAAAGTAAACGAAAGGTCTTAACCATTTTGCATGAAGTTGCATGAAAAGTCTTGGGGCCTAACTTGACTGGAACTGTTTTAAGTGCTGCTCTACTACAGCAGCGGTGCGTCATATGAAAGGCTATGTCTGGCATCTCTCCACAGTTATAAATAAAAAGCATATTTATCTTTGGTCATGCATATAATTTAGAAGTCAGACAGAAGAAACCTTTTTTTCTCCTTTTAAATCTGTAGCAAGCCCAAGATAAATTCTTATAAATTATTTCTTTTAAAAGAAGGAAAAGAAAAAACTATAACAAAATAGCTTGGCTATTTGGAAATCTGGAAAACAGATTATTTCTTTGGATGGAACAAAGTGTGTGTATGTGTCATCATGACTTTAAACAGTTCCACGGTTCCCCATGGAAATACTTAATTGAAGCTAATAAGATGTGGAGTTATCAGTGGTTTGCCATGATGGATTTCACATGGTCTCCCCAAGATGTTTTACCTCCTTTAAAACTTACTGACCTAAGACTGTGTTAACTGGTGATCTGAGCAGCAACAATTGCAGATACTAAGTCGGAGTGAAATGCTACTCACCGATGGGACAGGAGTTTGGGCAAACATTGTAACTCCAAACTCCATGTGACATAAACACTTCTGATTTGCAGCATGTGTGACAATCTCCCATAGGAATCTGCGAAGACAAGACTTACTTGCCTCTTGTCACTTGCAGCATGGGTCAGAAGTCCTTTTTCATCAGAAAATTAGGAAAGAAGCTATTGTCAGCAGACTACAGATCCCAATGCAAATCTCCCCTCAATTACCATACTTTGTAAGGTGATCCTACAAGCTCCCCCCCCAACACTACAGAGGACCAGGCCCACCTTCTTCCAATACACAGGTTAGTTGATCATGAGTACACGCTAAGAATATTTTTTACTACTAACAACAACTAAAAAATAAATGTGCTTTTCTTACATCTCAGGTTAGAAAAGTAAACCCCTGCTGCATCTGACATGGATATACAGTGTATACATATCTACACAACCAAATGGAGGGCCAGTAAAGCTTTCTGTACGTGCAGAAACAGGTTATATGACATCTGCAAAGTGTAGGTGTTTTGTAAGCACCTGTATAATATCTGATAATATCTCAGTAAATCTGGCTTAAGCCAATGTAACTGTGCCATTATATGTGATTAAACCATTCTGATGCTTATGGAGAAGGAGTTTTTTTCTGTTATTGATAGCAGCAGATTTTATAAAGGACTTTGGGTACAAGTAATTTGCATAACTTTGGCACTCATTGCACACCTACATTTTATGTAATTAATTTAACTGTCTTGCTAAAAATGGCCAAAATTAAGCAGCTTATCATTATTTTTCTTCAGGAAGAGAAATTTGTAGACCTTTTTGGCATAACCGCATTTTCCCTTCAGCAATGTTTTCTGGTTATTTTTCCTGAAAACATATCCCCTGCACCTGCAAATGCATCCACTGCATGTGTTTCTTTTTAATGTTAATATTCCTTTCAAATATACCATCCCCACTGACAAAGTCAAGTACATGTCTGTGGGCTGTAGAGTCAAGTTCGGTGTACCACCTATCAGTGATTACATCAGTCAGCAGCAAGCGCAGTGCATTCATTAACCTATAAGCAACCTTGGTATTCAACTTACACTGACCAATACTGTATTCAGTGTTAAGGAAACGGTGTGCAAATACCATGATGCAGGAAATGCAAGGATACAGTAGATAGATGGGATAACATTGCATTTGGAAGTAGATGAGGTCAATATAAAGAGTGAATCATAAGATGAAACAACTACTTTGCAGCTACTTATGGACAGGGACAGCCCAGGAAACCAACACTCAGGATTAATACAACATTCTTTAAGGAGTAAACAAAGTGAATAGGAGCTCAGCATTCATCTTCTCGTCTGCAAGGAGCAAAAGTCACCTCCTGAAGGCAATTGCTGTCTTAGGTATCCAAATTCTGAGACACCTCTGACTCGTCATACAGGGAAGCAAGGGCAACTGAGCTCCTAAGTCAGGTGCCTTGTGTAGTTAGCAAGAAAAGAATACAGGCTGAACTTTCTGACATATTTCTGTTACCAGTTTCCCTATAAGACAGTCTGTAACTTCATGTGTGTTCCTTAAAATACAAAAGCGCCTAAGTTCCATCCCTGGCAGTGCTCAATGACAGATTGGACAGAGCCTTGGGTGACATGGTTTAGTGTGAGGTGTCCCTGCCCATGGCAGGGGGGTTGGAACTGGATGATCATAAGGTCCTTTCCAACCCTAACTATTCTATGATTCTATGATTTACAAGGTTAGCAATGTACGTTGCTGTAATCAGCACGCAAATTCAGATGCTGTGTAATTCTTTACCAGTGCAAGTTTGCATCCATCTCAGCATATGGATGAACTAAGCAGAAGAGAAGCAAGCCTGATTGTAATTACATTAAGCACTTTGGCAATACGGAAAAGTTTGTACTTGTACACAGATGGCTTTATGTTACAGTGCTATAAATGTGCCAAGTTTCATGGCTTCACCACATGATGCAGGGAAGGGGCTTGATCCAAAGTCTGTGCAAACCTGCTGAAGAGCTCTAACCGATTTCAATGCATTAGTATCAGGTTTACGTTAAGTCCACTGGACACACCTAAAAAAGGGAATAGCCTTTTGTACTAAAATGCAATTCTTTTTAGACCATTTTTAGCACCTGGTTTGTCTTATATAGTCCAAGTCTTCATGTTTTGGTGACTGTTTTCCTTCAAAGGAAAAACAATAAAGTCCAAATTTTGGTTGATTGAAAAGACTTTGAGTGCCCACTGTAGCCCTCAGCTAAGCTGGAAACTTAAACTTTACAGACCTCATGGAAACTACCTGGGGGGAAAAATATTACATTCTTATTCTATGAGGCCTCCTGAGTGTTTCTGGTGTTTTTGATTCAAGTCCTCTTTTCTGTGACCCTCCCTCCCCTACTACTTCATGAAAGTAAGAGATCTTTAAAAGTCCTTAATTTAGAAAAATAAACAAAAATTCTGTCAACCCATTCCCCAGTGTCTCACCATAACTTATTTTAGAGTAATAAATCTTCACCCTGACAGCTCTCTGATGACGCATTACATTAATACATCATAATGACAATACTTGTGATATATGATGGATATATTTTCTGAAAGGGATATCATCTATACATTCCATCTTCCCAGCATAGCAGAAGATTGTTTGGGGAAAGGGGGAGAAGGGGAGGTAAAGGATGTTCTTTACCCAGAAGGCAAAATCTCACAAGAGAATATTAATTGCCCTTGTTAAAATACCAAAGAGAATAAAAAATAAAATGCCTTCTGTGCACAAACATCTTCTATCCGTAAGATGACCTGCTTGCTTCTCAAAAACTGATATTCAGGCTGGAATATAAAAGGGTAATTCTTTAATATACTTGTATCAGTCATGCTAATACAGGAGAAACAGAGTAGGAAACAATCACAGTGACTTTGATAAGGTTGGAGGATTGTGATAATGAGAGGTGCAATATTTAAAAGGGTAACTACGGCAGTCTGCAAATAGAAATAACTGACAGCCTCAGTGAATAATCTGGACAGAGCTGTGTGCGCGCCAAAGAGTCACTCGTGCCTGAAACAAACCAAAATCTTTTCAGTGTCTGAGCGCAGACAAGGCGATGATAGGGCTTTACAGTAGGAAATAAAGTTCATTTTTGACATGGGTATCTGGCCTTTCACAACACCACTGCACATAAGAACCGGATCATAGGCTGGTGTTTACTCTGCTAGGCTCTGCACAAACAGAACAAAGACAATCCTGTTCAACCAATCTAAACTCAATTTCCAAGGTTTAGAATGCAAAACCAGGCCCTGGCTTAGAAGACCCTGCTGCCTGGGCAGAAGATAGTAGTAACTGCTCCAAAGGCTCATCTTGCACAAATGACTGTATGAGCTGAACAGTATGAGACCTGACAGGCACCTTTGACTGGTCTAAAGTGGCCTTACTGATGCATTTGGCTTACACATATGTTAACTGATGACATCCTCAGTGTCCCTGCTCTTGGCATAAAGATCGCAAGGCCAGTTAGAACCTACCTTGGGTCTACCAATAGCCTTCCTTTTTCAGAAACGCCATCTTTCACTACCAGGCTACTGAATTCTCAGTATTCAGCTCAGGTGCAGAGAAAAAACCAAACAGGGGAACAACGAGCTTCTGCCTTTCTTTAGGGGTTTTAATAGTAATCTGATCTTTTGGTGAAAAACTTGACTTTTGCCAAACACTTAGAGCAGACTCCCTTCAACACCAGACTGCTGCTGGCTACCCACACTCTGCAAGTATCTGAAACACATTTGGACCATATTAATATTCCTGAGGTCTTATACTATGAGTGATTGGTGAACTGTTTGAGAACAAACATCTTCTGTGACCTCTTTTCTCTTACAGGCTTATCCACAGGTACCCATTGTGCCACTGAAATGGAGTCTGGTGATAAATGTTCTGTCCTGGCAAATACTCTCACCTCTGCAAAGGACTAATGTGAAGAAAATCACAGGAAGCACTTTCTGTTTCTCTTTGGCCTTGCTGATGCTGCACCTGAAGGGTAGATCTGTTGCCTGTTTTCTGAAACAACTTGGAGACCTGAAGTATTTCTTTGTCAGTTGAAGAATTAGTAAACAACATTCCTGATGGGACATTTAGTGGGAGAAAAAGACGCTGTGATTAAGATTCACCAGAAAGGATTAGAATTTTACAGTACGAGTGAAACCCAAGGAAGTATGTATCTGAGCATATATTTCAGTGTGCAATCATCCCAGCTGACAAGCAAATTAGATTTGAATGCAGTGGCACCAGCACCAGTGTAAAGCTCTGCATAAAGAGAGGCCTTGGACGCTGCTTTTTTGACTTTGCTAGAAACACTTGAGGGAAAAGCCCCAGACTCCTGATAGGCACTGGCAGGTCTCACTCTGTCTCAGAAATGCTAAAGATGAAAACATCAAGAGTGCAAGCACAGTGACAGGAGTGTTGAAGTTACTCTGTTGAACACATGAAAATAAGCGACGATGCCCAATGCAAGGCACCACAATAACCACACTCTCTGAATGTGAATGCAGTGTTTCTGAAAGGTACTTCTTGACCTCTGAATCTTCAATCTGCAAAAGAGATCTGAGCTATAATGAATATAGGAAGACACTACACGATAGCTGCAGTGCCTTGCTAGCAAACCTGTCTCCAGAGGGTTGATTGCAGGCAAAAAGAAAAAAGTTCTAATGGAAATCAGCTGATACAATCAACCCTACTAAATCCACTTCACTTTTCTATAACTACTTTTAAGAGCCTATTGTAATGTTATTTTGCATTGCAAGCATTTGTCCTTCAGTTGTTGAAAGGAAACAACCAGCTCATTTTGTAGATGAGCCATCAGTTTCTGGATACTGCTGCTCTGAGTCAAGCAAACTGCATTACCAAGTCCCATCAATGCTAGATTTCTTGGCCATGCCAGATGTCCTCTCACTTACAGAAAGAAAAAATAATAAATCAGTGTCCTCAAAAGCACCAAGAAAAATGCTAACTGACTCACACTGGGGCCAAGTATATACTTAAGAGTTATAAAATACCCCCTTTTTGATGACTTTACAGGAGGGATAGCACCCCATTTTTTGTCAGCAACATGAAAATGCTATTCCTGTCCTAGCTCAGCTTACGCTGCTATCTTACCCTAGGGTGAGGTGGGGAAGTAGTACTACAAAAGCTTTTCAAAGATACTCCATGCAAACAAAGCAGAGGTCTCTATATATTTTTCTGTGATGTCTTTTCTTCTCACAGCCAACTTTTGCTCATTTAATCAAACACAGCTCTGGGTAAGATGCTGTAATTTTAGTTGCTATTAAAGTCTAAAGTGATTTTCCTGCATTCACTTGTTCCTGACATTGAATATTCATAGCAGAGTTCTGTTTACTCTTTCACTTTTTTTTCATCTGATGTTATTGCTGTGAAAATTGAAGAAGTGTCAGAACTGTATTGCCTTTCAGGCGGGAATACAGTGACTTTCAGGTTCACTCTTAAACCCAGTGACACAGGTTTAAAGTAACTATTAAAACATCTGAAATGGGGCATCTTTATTAATAAGGCTAGCTGACTCAAATGATTTTATTAGAATGTCCTTTGCTGTTTTCCCTTGGATGTTAGGTGAGGAGCATATATAGAAAGCCCTGTTACCCATCATACAATCCATAGACTCATATTACTGTAAAAAAATCACTCAGTTAAAGTTCACACAAAACAAAAGTGAAATTACCCCAAAGGAATCTCTGTGTTTCAAGACAATTTTCTTGCTGAGTTTCAAATATTAAAACTCTCCCAGTTGTTAAATAAAGAGTGATGAGAAAATGCATGCAATTTTAATTTCCACTGGGATTATGCCTGGTGTGAGACAATCATGTTGTTAGATATTTTTCTAAAGACTAAAACAATGTTATAGCATCTGTGAAGGATGTTATGAAGAGCAAGGTACTGAAATAAAAATGTTTTTATCCCAGATTGGCTACTTGTAAGCCTTTTTGCTGAAATTGCTTGAATCGGAATTTATACAAAGCTTAATTATCTAAGACACTTAAGCTCAACTCGGTTTAAATGATGTACCTATTAGCTTATATATCTTGTAGTTGGTGAATGCTTGATACATTAACTAAAGAAAATCTATGCAAGTCCAATGGGTATTTAAAAAACATAACATAATGTTCACTTGTTTACCCCCCCAGCAGTGCCAAAGCAACAGCATTCTTTAAAATCAAAGCTGATGCTCACGATGTTCCCTGCAAAGCCCCTGGTTAGTGGAGTTGTTGGGTATTTCCAACACCTGTGCACCCGCCTTTGTCCTCTGGGGTCTGGCAGGATTTCAGCTGCTCTTAAAAGATATTTGTAGGGAGACCAAAAAATGGGGAATGACAAAGAGAAACTTTCAAAAACAAATTACAGTCTTAAATATAACTAGTTCATAATCCCTAGCTCATAATCAGGCACTGAGAACCAGATATACCAGATATGAAGTATCACACTGTAATTGTAAGGAGGAATTTGCTTGGGAGATGAATTTGGCTCTGGCTGGGAAAGAATTTAAAGGGATTTACTAAACAGCTCCATTGTCAGAAAACTAAAAATGTCAGCAGAGACTATGAAGGCATACTGCTAGAAAAGCAAACATTACCTTGTTTGCTTTTGTTTATAGTTTTGTGTGTAACTTTTCCTAAAATGCTTCAATCTGGAGGAAGGAAATAACACTAATAATAATACTTATTATCTGAAAAACATGTCTTCCTTGTAATTGAGAATAAATATTACAATATTGACAGTAAATACTGACAATAATGTATGTTTCAGTTACTGCACTTTAAATGTGGCAAACCCAAAAGTCATGGGACGTGCCTTCTTCAGATTTCTCTTCCTGCTCACACAAAAATCCACCTTGAAAACTTTCAGGAACCTAAAAAGTCCTTTTCTCCTTTTCTATTGTAGTATTATTCAGTAATATACTTTAGATAAGGGTGGGTTAGGAGAAATGCTGATTTTCACATAATTCCACTTTCAGACAGTTTTCACAAAGGAAACTGCTCTCTAGGAAATGCATTATCCAGCCAAAGTTTAGGTGAAACCAAATTTTTCCAAATCTCCTTATATTTGATTGTCCTGATGCAAGAGTCTTCCAAGGGAGACATTCTAGAGGAATTTCCTAGATTAGAGGGCAGCTTGTTTGCTTTGTGTGTTTCCCGTTAAGTTCCAAACTTCTTCACGGAATGGATAAAATCTCAGCAACTGAATCACATTTGTGGCTCTTGGCCTAACGCTTGTCTGAGTGTGAGGAATGGGTAATGGTAGGAATTTTACCATGTATTCCTTGACAGGCAGCTGCATAGCTGAGAAGAGCTGTGAGAGTGACAGGGAGTTTATGTATCCTGGAGATATGCAGAAAAACAAAGGGAAATAGGAAAGAAGTGAGAAAAAAAATTAAGCAGCAAAATCAGCAGTTACTCTAGCGGAACTATACTGCTGCTTCATTCTTTTGGACTTGATTTAGAAAGAAAAATAATAGGCACATTTTTTCAGATTTATTATGTCTGGAGGTGGTATATTTAAGCTGAATAGACAGAGTGGGTGATAGGAGTGAGAATATAATGATAATACTAATTAGGGGGAATTTCAAGGCCAACCAAGAACGAAGGAGACAATCTTTCTGCCCCCCCAGACTATTGACCAAGTGGCGCCTCTTCCATTTCTAGACATTTCCAAAGACAAACTGGGACAAAACAGTAGTAAAAAAGACAAAACAATGCCAGAATCAGGTTCTTGCAATAGTTCCAGCTAAAGCTGTTCCAAAGCCACGTCAACAACAGCAGCAAATCCAAAAGCTACAATATAAGTTCTAGGAGATACTGCACCTTTTTCCTTTCTTCTGAAAGGAAGAACCATCTGTCGGGTGTTAGTCCCTTAGAGGCTGACATGAAAGACCCTCACATTTCGATTCCCACCCACCCAGCAGTGCAGAGATCTCTCTAGATCTGTCCTACATGACTCACGCCCATGAGGCAGAGAGCACATAAAGCCATCCTTACAGCCTGCAACTTTGTTAGTCTCCATGTGGGTTTCTACAGGGCTGGCCTGTATTGTGGTAGCCCTGAACTCCATCTCTAAGGTTTCCCCAAAGCCAATGCCAGCCCTTGACAGCTTTTGTAAATCATGTGGGAGTTTATCTAGGGATGCCAGAAAGGCTGTACCAGTTCCAATAGCAAAGCTCTGACCTGTGCAGGGGCATTACCACATACCAGAGAACCCATTTTCCCACAAAGTTACTACAGCTTGGGCTACAGCTTGCTAAATGGGCAGTAAAGGGGTCAACATCTGGCTAATTTCTCCTAAATGGCCAACAAGGTTTTAATACCTGCAGGGTCAGAAAATCTCTGTCTCCACTGTGCAACAGAAACACAAAGCAACTTGACCTGGCTCTTGATTTACCTTTATTGTATCTGAAGTTCTAAAAACAACATTCTCAAGAAATACGTCGAACAGTTTTGTCTGTGCAAGAACAGAACTTAAAAAATAAGACAATATCATTGGGATTAGAAGAGTTTGCAGTTTACTGAATGACACTGTAGCTGTCAAAAATGCAAACCATAGAAACAGAAGTTGAAATCAGAGACAAAAGAAAAACCTAAATGTCTCTGATGACTTCTGTACAAAAAGGGAGGTTGCAGAGCTCATGCTGATGTAAACAGGAAAGAAAGAAAAGCCAGCCCCTGAAATTGGGAATAAGACTCAAGAAAAGTCAGTTCCATTTCCCTCCATAGATTGTTTGTGTAAACGATGGGCATATTTAAACTCAAGTCTCAAAGACAGAGAATAGGAGATTAATACTCTCTACTTCTGTCCTGCCTAATGAGATTGTAAGATCTCTCATTAATTGTTTGTCCCAGTCATAGCACAGCTGAGACCAGACCTCCTTTGGGGCCCCTCTACTTTATGATGCAATTAATGCACATAACCCTATGCCATTTATAGTTCTCAAGCCCCAATGAGTAACATGTGCTGGGATGACAGCTTTTTGTGATCGCCAGTGTCTCACTGGCAGCAAGTCTCATTTAAGTCCGCATCTTTTGCATCTACCTGTTTTGTGTTATAACCCTCTAAGGTCGTGAGTGCTGGAGCTGATGAAAAGCAAGAGTAAATCAGAGATGCACTAGGTAACTATTCACAGACATCCATCAGGCCAACTCTCCTTTATTTTACTTACAAAGGAAGGTTTAAGTGGAAAAATGCAAAACCTTAACTGGGATGGCACTTCTCGCTTTAGGGTAAGTGACACTTTTTGTCAGTGCAAGGAGGATTTTGCTTAGTCTTTCTGTACCACTTCACTTTTTCCAAAGCCATTTCTGTTTCTCTGCTGAAGAGATTTCCAGCCACAACTGCTTCATGATTAGATAAATTGCTTCTCTGTGCCAGAAAGATTTCATCTTATGTATTTGTTTATTTAACCTGCGTACCTCCATGAACTAACATCTTCTCTGCATTTAATAGGCAGTAGCGGGGCATGCAAAATCAAAGCTATGTTCTGCTGAAACTGCAAGATGAAACACACGAGCACTTCTAACTTCAGGGAGTTTTGCAGAGAGAAAATAGGAAGTGAAACAACTTTAAAAAATGCACACTTTTCTAATGCATTAAAGCCTTCGTTGCTTTTGCCAAAACTTCACTTTTAAGAAGAACCAGCTGTGGATTTGATTTCTATGCTTCTCAGCCATAAGTCAATAGAGGATTCAATAGAGGATTCAATTTTAGAGCACAAGACCTATAACACACAGTGTGAATCATCTCTTGTCTGCATATAAGATAGCACAGACAGATAACATGCTTAGTGAAAGCTTTATCACCAAGGAAACACATTCATAAGCATCGAATCGAGCACCTTAACATTTACCACTCACTTTTAAAAAAATGCCAGCTGTAAATAAGTCCATACTCATAACCAGAAATATGGGGTATCTATCACTCATGCCTAGTTTAAGAATTACTCATCGCCTAAGAGTGGCAATGGGCTGAGCCAATTTGCAAAAGTTCAGAGCTTCTGGAGATGTGGACTCTGATCTACCAGAAGTTAATTGTTTCAGAGAGATAATAATTTTTTGGTAATTATGTCCAACCAATCCATAAGTAACCCCTCACAGAATAGGTTTTATCTAGTGCCACTTGCTATTTCCTAAAGGTCATGGAATCTCTTTTTCTCACCTCTAACGGCTCACCTTTCCTGGGTGCACTATGGGGAAGCATAATTCCAGCAGAGTGGAAATTCAGTCAGCAAATGAGGCATCGACATAAATATTCATGGGGGGAAAAAAACTTTTGAAAAAATGTTGGGAAAAGAGGGTAGGTAAATCACAGCATCCTCGGGAGGCCACTAAGATCTGCACCGACAATTTACATAGATTTGCTTAAAATTTTGTCTGTAATTTCAGAAGTGGTATCATACTTACCAACTTACCTCTTTCTTCGCAGTATTCAGGCATCTCTTAGTGCTGGACACTTGATTGAGGATGGAGCAGCTGCCCAGATGCCACACTGCACCCCTTTGTCATAACCTTGATTTACAGTGTGGGAATTAGCAAGGGAAATTATTCTCGATTACTCAGGGAAATACTTATGCCCCAGTCAATATACAACAGTTGTTGACTACCTAACTAGAATTCCTTCTCTGCTTTTCAAACCTGGACCTGATACAAAGGCAAGCAATGGGAGAAGCACACGAATTCACAGGACCACCTGCATGTACAAGGTTAAGTTTCTGTGCAAGCACTATAAGACACACTGGGTATTATCTCAAGGTAGAGCCCAAGTGGAGTTCAGCACAACTTAATATGGTAGTGATCCAGTTTCAAGACAAAAATTTGCAGGAAAAAATAAAAAGTGCTTGATTTTGAACTAGTTTTTGCTTGTGGCTGTGGTCACTGACAACACTTCTATTGACTTTGGTAGGAAAAGAGGGAAGCTGATGCTATGTGCCTTTAGAAAGCTGGCTCTGGAAACACACTATATACTTAAAATATTTGACTCCTTGCAGTTAATCCTACAAAGATGCACATTCATAGAGACCTTTGTTTAACTAAGAATCCTCTGAACTCAATCTCTCTCTGCCTCCTGTCTCCTTCCATGCAGATAAGTAGATATAAATAAATGTAGGCATTTGCCAGCTCAGGACTCAAATCACCAGGAGTCATTGTAACGCCCACAGGAATCTGAGATGTAGAATACCAGAATCCAACATCAGAATTTGATCGTTCAATGAAGAATGAGATATAAAGGATTACTTTAAAGTCACTGCTCATGAAGAAAAAGAACACTGACTGGTGGGTAATGATGCAATCTTGAACTCTCACACCGTATCTCGGTAAATATTACTGCACTATAATTGAGTTCATCAGGTTCCATGAGCATGCCCGTACTTTCTTCTCCATTTCTGGATGATTTTCATTGGTGTTATGCAAAGTACACTACTGTCTACTGGGAGGCTACCTGTGCTAAGCCAAAGCATATGCTTTTCAATTGTTTATTTCACCCTTGTTTGTAGCTTATCAGCTCTCAGATCCTCTCTAATGAGGACAGTGATCAGAGGGCTAGAACATACATACATTTTATAAGGACAAATTAGAGGCAATGTCAAGGTTTCCTCCTTTTTTTTCCCCCTCTTTTTCTCTGATCTAAAGAAAACCTTTTATTCAACCCTGATGGCATAAAAGAAGGTGATGTCATAATTTATGATATTAAACTGGTTACTAAAATGTCATTACACAAGTGATGTTTTAATTGATGATGTTAAACTGGTTAGCAGGAAAGCGTCAAGTGTCGCTTTCATGACATAAACTGCCAGTTATGATTATATAATATCAATTATTCTTTGGAAAACTGCATTAGATCAGTTAGTTCTGAACCAATGTAGTTGGGGCAGGTTCATATTTTTTTAAACGCTGTTCATCCAGTTCTCATTATTAGGAGTAAAATATACTTTGGATGCAGTTTAGACTTTTATAACTCTCCCCTTGAAACATAATACCTACCTTTCTCATTTGCCCTTTCAGCTGCCATCAGACCACAGTGAGCTAAAAAGAAAGCAGTGAGATAAATTGTATAGCCTTAACTGAGCTTGCCTTGTTCTGCAATCTTACAGAAACCAAACTTTTGAGTTGAAGGTAGACAAAAATAACATAACATAATTTTAATAGTAGGTTAAATATAGAACATTTGGATTTGCTGACAGGAGGTTGGTTACTATGAGCCCTGCTTTGACGCTCGATCTCCTAAAGCTTTAGCGTCCAGCTGCTCTTCAAATTCCTCTAAATCTTATTCAGGCACAGAACCAAAAGCACATATTAATATCCAAAACACATGTAGCCAGATCTTAAAAACTTAATCCCTTCTAGGGATAGTTACAAGCAAAAGCAGCAAGTTTAGTTCATACATACTCTCTGGGTCTAACAGGAGGAGGATGAATCACCACTGATGCTGATCTGATCTAGCAAGTTTGTAACATTTCCCTAGTCAAAGATGCATTTTGTTCCTTGCTGTCAGTGACACATCTCTGGCTAACAGGCAAAGCTACTCAGAGATGCCATGATAACAGATGCAGCATAACAGGATGAGATTTTTATGAGAATTTCCCAGCTGAAATCTTATCTATTTTATAGGAGAACAGGTACACTCACATTAACGAGGGTGAAAGCAAAAGGCAGGAATATCTCTTGGTCAAGACTGTTGGATCTGTCTGAATTTAAATAAAAGGATTGCTCCCTCTTTTAAAATGGCAAAAAATTACAATGGAAAGATAAATTATGTACATCCATGCAACCACACTGACCCTGAGAGCAAGGACTCCAAAGCCAACAAAAGTTGGCTGCTAAGTAAGCCACACTATTACTTCCCTGAACAACTTTGTGCTCAGACCAATGCAGCCTTATAATGAAAGCTGGATGTGGAGGTGACTATAAGGGCCACACTTCTCTTCACTCCTTTCCCACACTAACTTTGAACAGCTCAGAAGCCACACTTCATGGCAGAGGTCTTAGAGGCTTGATCAAAGGAGTTATGGAAAGTCCCAGGGAGGAGCTGCAAAGAGGCAAAGGAAGAGCGTGCGAAGAAATACTCAGAAACACACACGTGATTTTCATTAGGCTTAATGGAGATGGTGGAAATTAATCTGCAGGGCAAGGCTTTGAAAACTTACCTCATGATTTCATCCATGCAAAAAAAATCTGTTGTCTCCTTTTAAGTCTCTTGTTCTCTACACGGCTTTGCAAGTAATGAATTTTGGTATTATCCCACTTCCCCAATCTTTCCCACAAGCTTAATGATGATTACTGACCTAAGTTCACTAAAGGAAAAAAAAAAAAGAAAAATAGAAAACAGGACAGAACGATGCAAAGTTTTGATTATCTGTATGTACCATGTGCTTTATTACCCACACATCTCTAGGTAGCATTCTACCTGTCACATTCTGGGGACACACCATTTCCACCAGCTATCAGATCCTTAATACAGATGGTCAAATAATATCAAAATTTTGAAAGTTTATCCCCTTATGCCTGTTATTGCATCTGCTCTATCCCAGTCATTCCCATTAGAGCCATGTAACAATTTTTCTCTTTTTCCTGACTGGCTATAATTATTTAAAATACACTTTCAAGCCAGAGAGAGCTCGCATCAGGTGTATAGGCGATGCATCATATCACTCTGATTTACATAACAAGTCAGATAACATCTAAGCATTAAAGTGTGCACACTTGTTGACATGACAGAAGGCTGAAATCCTCTGAGACAGCTGCCTCTTAAAAGAAAGATGAGGACAAAAATTCTTTCAAAACCTTAGCAGGTTGAACCTGCCCACCCATGTAGTTGCTGCATCGTGGAAACACACCCGTAGCGCACGGCAGTACCGATCAATCTGCAACAAAGCTCCAGCTTACAAAAGCGAAATCCCGGCTAACATTTCATTGTAAGTGGAAGAAAGCACCGAGACACTGGTGGGTTTTCTTAAAAGTTATATCATAATTTATAATTGGTTGTTAATTAATGTCAGATCACAGTGGAATTCCTATGGAATTACAGAGTGGAGCCTCTTTAATTACTGGTTTATAATTATAAATCTCATTGGAATGAATAACACAGGAACTGTAATAAATGATGATGATCTTGGAAGACTTCTTGGACTAATAAAAATCTCTATATATGCATCTTAAGCAATTTTAGAAGCCGCCTTCATCTGGGGCAGGAAACAGATTCCATGGTGCATGACTCCCATTCTTGCATTATGCAAAAAAAAAACCAAAGAGAAAAAAAAATCTTAAATGCTATTTCACAACTAGAGCGATTACACCTTGTGAAATGAAAAATACATCTTAGGTCTCTTGGCCCTACAGCTTGCAATCTGTGTACCTTGTAGATTACTAAGGTAAGACCCTTTCCACTGTTACTCTTTGGTTTTGTTATTCTCTACTGATTTACTTGGCTGAGAAAGATCCTCTCTGCAATCACATAGTACAGGCCTGCAGCTTCCTGCTCAGGTTGTTATGATCTGTGCTATACTTGCATACAATCAAGAATGAGATGATTAGTACTGTGCATGTTCACTGTTAATTAAGTGTACCCACAGCAGTTTGTCCTATGTTCTGCTGCACACATTTGTACCTCCCTAAACACCCGTGGGTGGAGAATTACAACTGTAACAGCTTTACACCAGTACCCTACACACCAAAAGCCGATGCGGTATGTATCTTGTTAGGAATCTATTCAACCATCTTTTCCTCCTTTCAGTTTAACTTTGGGTTGTCTGAAATGAAACAGAAGTTGGGGTGCCTGCCATACAGAAAAAGCCCTACAAGAAGAGCTTCCAGTAGAGGAACTCATCTCTGCAACACATACATGAGGCAGAAGGGGAGGAGGCAGCTGCCTTCCTGTCTTGTCAGTGCCGTAACAGCATGGGACCACAGGCAGACCTGTGCACACGCATAGAATCACAGAATCATAGAATCATAGAATAGTTAGGGTTGGAAAGGACCTTAAGATCATCAAGTTCCAACCGCTCTCAGCCAAAGTCATTCACAAGGACCTTATCTTTAGAATTTGGTTGAAGGTACTGATTTGAATCCAATAACTGTTTTCATAATTGGCTTTTTCCTGAGCCCCACCAGCTTCTTTTTTTATCACAAGTCCATTCACTTTCTCTCATTCTCCAGACTGCTAGTTACTGCTTTCAGCCATCCTCCTAAGACTTGTTTTGACTCTACATGGACATGAGCAACTCATATGTTGAGCCCCTCCACCCCTACTTCTAAGAACATTGTTTTTCTCTGCTCCTTGCATTTTCCCCCAGTCCTCTCACAGTTCTGTTTCTCTGTGCCTTTGAGGCTGCAGCCCTGCATTTCTCCCTGTGTCCCATGTACAGCTGTGGGAATCTCTAAACCTGCAATATGCACTTTGTAAAAGCATGTTGCAGATCTGATGGGTTTAATTTTGTGAGCCAAGAAACTCAGGCTTACAACATAATTGATACTAACAAATTGAGAGAGGCACTATGGCCCCTACCTAAAATAAAAGACAATCACAGTGAATTAAAGGTCATGATATAAAGAACTGTGCAGAGGAACAACACTGGGAAATAAGAACAAACGTAATACAGGCTACAGTGGAGTTAAACCAGAGATGAATTTGACTAAATAAAACATAAGAAACCTATTTCCTGTACTAATTACTCTGCTTCTTAGAGAAGTGTAATGTTGGCATCAGCCTTCATACTAAATTGCACCACAAAACCCCAACACTTAACAGTGTGTTAGCCTACACATTAGTCAGGCTTTACCAACTCTTATTTTGGCTAGCTATTGTTTATTTGCTGACAAATTTTCATTGCAGATTTTATTAAATGGAAAGATGCTTCTTGAATAGGAGAACTGCTATCCAAGGGCTTTAAGAAGTAACCACACAATATTGTTTGATTTTTGACTATCCATTTGTTTCTCATTCCACTTTCCAAAAGTGTTCCTTTAGTAAACGCAGACCAGCAGTGCCAAGAGGGCAACTTCCCTACAGGGCTTCCATGAAATACACAGGTTACAGTCACTAACACAGGCAGAAGGACAGCTCTTTTCTCCTCATTCATTTTGTTGGCAGAACAAAAAGGACGGCACATTAGCAAGAGACTTTCATATGGACACTGGAATTAATCAGACTCAAATTTGCCTTCCCTTAAATCACAGGGTCATGCAAAGGTGGGGATAAGAATTTGCAGTTGTATCTTTGCAGGACTGCATTCCCAATTCTGCCCAACATAAGGGAGTCCCAGTGCCTTGGATTGCTGATTATTACAATCACCAACAGACACACGTACAGATTCAGGGAAAGTGTTCGAACTCTCACATTTGTATTCATTTTACTTTGACTTGACTGGAATCATAAAAGGAATGTGTAAACGAGGAGAGCCTGTTGCTGAAATGAAGTTGAATTTTTTCCCCACAGAAACTTGGGTTCATGACAGCTTTTTGTTGGGCAGGACATTAGCCTTTTGTAATTTATTGCTTTTAGATTAAATCTGGGGAAACTCAATATTGCAGTTGAATGATTAGAGCAATACCCCTCGGAGTAATAAATTTTCTTTGGTGCTGTGCATCTCCCGATCATGTTTCCCTTCTAATTACATTTACATAAATGATATTCTGCAAAATTAAATTAACATTCAAACCGTTACGCTGGCAAGGAGAGACAAAAATTAGTTACAAACTTACATCCCTAAAAAAACCTAAATGACACCTCGTTCTTTCCACAAACTGAATCACAGCTATCCCCCAAAGTATCTCACACACAACTGATTACTCTAGTTGGTTAATCACCAACCTAGATGCTCTGCTCTCCCTTTTGGAAGTTTATAGCTTGAGGTCCTGCTTTCCAAAGGGTCTCATTAAATAGAAGCAACCGGTGACAATCCAGATTTGGTTAGTGAAGTGCTCTGTTCAGACCTAGATTTGATTTCTACAGTTTCGGCCACAGCCCTTTCTCAGGGCTTCCCTGTCTTGGCTCCTGCGCACCATTCCTCTAGTGGGGAGCCAGAAGGTGCTTGGTGAGGCTCCCTGTGAACTTAGACTCAGTGCTGCCCTAGCACCTTCCTGATGAGGCTGAAGAAAGATGTTCTTGCTCATCATATATCCCCAGTGCCACACAGGCTGGCTAGCAGTGCCATGCTTTCCTGGGCTGTTCTCCAACCGACGGATGGGTGCGGGGTAACACAGAGCAAGTTTTCACTTGCCAAGAGGAGGGACCCTTATCCTGATGAGAAAAAAAGAGTGGCTGGCTCGGGAATCACAGAATCATAGAATAGTTAGGGTTGGAAAGTACCTTAAGATCATCTAGTTCCAACCCCCTTGCCATGGGCAAGGACACCTTCCGCTAAGGGAAGCCAGTCTTCAACAGCTTTTCCAACATCAGAAGTTTAAATGGATTGCAATATGTAATGCTGATTTGCCTAAGGTCACTGATCTCCTGGCTACTCAATCTATTTTCTCAGTACTGTATGAAGAATGGTAACTTGCAGAGAGAAATTTTTTACTAAGACATACCTGGAAGAGCTTTATTTTGTTGTCCAGTAGAGGATCTGCCGCTTCAGAAACCCACCCACTGTAAAGACACAGTACGTCCATCTCCTCTCTACTTTCTTTTGTCTTTTGATGCCATTAATAAACCATCAAAATACTTACACAAAGAACACGTCACATTCTATGAGCATGAGGCACCACTTTATGTTATTTGTTGACCGTGTGCCCACTGCACTGAAGATCACAATCTTTTCATTCAGGAATTTGATTACTGAACCTTTTCCTGCCTTCCCTTATAAAGAAGAGGATATACTGCCAAATATCAAGCAATATCAATGCTTACACATGTATACTCAAACAATTTTGAGGCATTAGTAACAAAAAAGGAAAATAAAAATCAATATTTATTACATCTCACATACGTATATATATATACTGTCACATCTGGAACTAAATCTATCAGCTCTACGGCAAGTGTGTCTATATGAGTGTGAGCATACTATAAATTGGGTGTGTTTCAAGGGGGGGAAAATACAATATCTGGAGAAAAAATTAACATAAAAATGTCAAAGTTGCTGATTAAATAAAGACTGTGTATATATGATCCTACTTTTCAGTTTGAAACCTGGATGATTTTAACATTTCAATTTTTGAAAACAAAGTTTGCATTCAGCGATTGAATTTCCCTGTTGAAACACATCAACTCAACATTTGCATTTTAGCATATTTCAGTTTACTTGGCAAAGAGATTGCTGTTTTTTTTCCCCAAAAAAGAACACTGGGCAGCCTGGCATTTGTTTGAGAACCTAATTTATTTTCCCTAAACTTCACAGTTTCTGTATTTCCACAGGTCCTACAATAAATACAGTTAATTAGTTGTAGACATAACATTTAGAGACCGTATTTTCTCAAAGTGCTTGACTGCAGTGAGTCATCTGCATGACTGTCCTCTTTCCAGGTCTCTATTTCATTCCTGTTTCCCTCACCCTGGTAAACATAACATGCCAAACACTCCAGAATTTCTGTTAAAGAAGCTCGTCCCACAGCGCTATGGCCCAGGCCCATTCAGAGCCATAACTGAATTCTTTGGCATGCAAATTGCCTAGGAAGACCAGGCCAATTTATATGTTTAGGACCATATGACAAACATCTGTTTCACTGCAAGGAATGCTAGGGTATAACCAGAGGTACCAAACGCAAGTGACGTAGGAAATCTTGGTGCAGGTTCATTGACTGCGACTCCTGGAAAGGATATAACACCCAAACTTCCATTTAATGGAACAGACTCTTACCCCATGCGAGACTGTGATGAACTTTCTGTGAAATTTATGAGTCAGTGAAAATCCAGGGCAGTGAAGGAGATGGGGGACATAATAGCACCAAGCCAGCAGGTACATTTGCAACAACAAGGTTATACAACAGAATTCCAGAAACCTTTCCCTACTCAAGGCTTCCAAACTATAGCTCTAGAAGAAAGACCAATATAACTAAAATGTCATAACTAAATTCCACTGTTAGCATTAAATTTTAATTTACTTTATTTCACGAGTCTTTTATATTATTCCTATTATCACTGCCATGGTATTTTTTGCCTATGTGTTTAAAAACCAGCACAGCTCCAAGACACATACAAGTGAGGCACAACAAATACATGTCTGAAAGAGCACTTAGTAATCGATGGGAGACTCCCTGTGATTAAGAAAAGCAGTAAAGAGAATACGTGAGGCTTCAGCAACATTAACAAGAATTCATGACTACACACAGGTGTGATTCAGATGGCTGAGGTTATCAGACTCCAGACATATTGGACAGTGTCTGTGAATAAGCCAGGACCATCTGCCATCCACAAAGAGAAAAAAAAGCCGTGTATCTAGAAGTGGGGTTCTTCAAAGCTTTCTGAAAAAGCTCCAAGGTGGGGTTCGAGCATTTTGAAAGGTTATGTATAAAGTACACACACCTTCTTTACTTCCTGACCCAGGAGACACCAGAGCTCTGAAGAACAGAGCAGGGAAAATCAGAGAAGAAATGCAAGTTTGTCAAAAGGTATCTCAATGACAAATGCAAAGAACACCTGAAGGGATGACTGATACTTCCTGTTCTTCAGGGTAGCTGGAAAATTTCGATTGTATTTTATCTCTCAGGAATACTATGAAGAAGAGATTAAAAATTGCATTTGGAGCCCATCAGTAGCAACCAGCATGATTATGAGCTAATTGTACCATAAAGGTCAGGCTAATCTCTCCATATCAGGGACTATATTAATAAACACTTGACCACTTCAGTACCTCCCTCATTTACCACCCTTTGTACCTGCTTTGAGCAAGAACCCAACTACCCAGGGGATGGGATGGGTGTGGAGTGGCTCCATTTTGGGCTGCTCTTCTCAAAAAGAAGGTTTTTTTACTCTCCTCAGGGGCTCCCCAGGACAGGCTACCGTGCCTGTGAAGAGCACACCACTGCATACGCAAGGCATGGCAGCAATTAAGAGAAACTGAAGCTTGCTCTCACAGTGCCCATGTTTCTCCACTTCTGCATTTTCAACTGCCTGATTTTTGTTGTTGTTGATGGTGTTTGAAGATTAAATGTTATGTGCAGCAACAGATGTTAGTGATCTCATTCAGAGCTGAATACCTTTTTACACATGGTTTGGGTGCGCACCAGGGGCCAAGAACTTTGGCTGTAGATAAGCAAAATCAAAATCTGTTTTAACTGGCATATTCAGTGCATTGTCTATAAACATTCACATTACGAGAATGAGATCAAATCTGCCAAGAGACATTATTATGTCACGAAATATATTTGCCCATCACAAAAGAATGACTAGAAAAGAGTGGAAAAGTGATTACTGAGCTATGTACCAGTGACCTAAATCAGCTCAAAAGCTCCACTAACTGCAAGCAAACATGATCTTAGGGAACAGAATCACAAATATAAGTATAGAAAATATCCAAGAAAGAAGCAAGGACATTCTTTGAGGAATAAAGCAAAGAAATACTAAGCTTGGCAGCTTCTGCCTTGCTTTGATTGGATGGGTGGCAGCTATTAAAGGGCAGTGCCAAAAAGATCAGTGTTAGGCTGGATGGGATTTCCCTAGGAATATGAAAAACAACAGCCCAGGAAACAGAAATGCTGTGATACTGATCCATTTTTTTTCAAGCAGTCACAGATTCTTTACATAAATATTTGCAAATCACATCAGAAGGGAATCACCAGGAAGATGTTCCAGGAGCTCTGGCTGGAACTGAAGTATTTAAGGGTTTATACTACTATTGTTTGTAACATGGGAACTGTGTTTTCTCTGGAACAATGAAGGAAGCAGCCTGAGAAGGAAATGTAGGGTTTCAAGGCATGAAGATGTAACTTGGGCATCAGACTGCTTTTGATGGATTAAAAAGTGGAATCAGTTGATAAGAAAAAGGCTGCAACTATCTGACTGGACTCTGGAGAAATCCTTGGGAATCTCACACACCTTTGCAAAATCCTTCCAAACAGTAAGAAAAATACATTTCTGGAAGAAGCAAAGACAAGAAGGAAGAATCTGGTGGTATTAAACAGCATCACAGGAAAAAAAACAAGGGAAAACCATTGCACTCTTTGAATAAATGCACTGGGCTTTCCGAATAATATAATATACTCAAAGCAACTCCCTATAGATTTGCCAGCTTCAGTTCATGTCTACAGGCATGTTTCTCCCCTTTCATTGCTTCACTCACTTTTAAACAACACATGAGCTCTGCCAATGTGTGAAGAAAGCAGGGAATAATTAACATTAGTCATAGCTTGAGATATCTATTCAGCAGTAAGTCATCTTTGTGGCCCAGAGGGTCCATCAGGTGCTTTTCTACTGAAGTCAGTGAGCTAACAAAAAAGATACCCAAAGCAAATCCAGGTCTCTTCTCTTTCAAGAGAAGAAAAAGATAACACTCTCTCCTCCCCAAAACCAAACACAAAAGCCACCCAAATCCACACCTATGTTTATATTCACTAAAACATAGGGATTTCCTTCCAGACCCATGTCCCAAACAGTCAGGAGCTCTGCTGCATCGAAGAGGTAGGACACAGACACCAGGAATGTCTCTGTGAATGCCCCAGCTATCTGCTCAGCCTCAGATGTAAATCACTGTGAACCAATTGCTAAGCAGGATAAAGAAAATTGACAGGGACCTGGGAGATACAAGTAGATATCATGGAGAGAGTCCCAGTGACTTCAGGGTTCATTAAACACAGTCAGTGTTGTCAGAACTGAGCTGCTGTTATAGACGTGAAGGAGGTTTCATGTCACAGTGCTGGAGAACCCCTTTGTGTCTCTTTGGTGTGGAGCACTGTATTATTCTCAGAACCAGAAACCTGTTCTTTGGCTAGAATAAAAACATTTGATTGTGTTTTGCTGTAAAAACACTATGATTTGCTGTACTGTCCATGATTAATGTTGGTCTCTCAAAAAATTGTTTTCCTTTGCACTGTGTAAATAAAGCTTCTTCCCAGGGCTGTTGAAATGCTGGCTTTCATTATGCATAGCAAGGGAGAGACTGAGGATGCTTTATGATCTTTAGCAAGCACCATGGACATTTCTGGAACATGAAGTAAAAAAATAAGAGCAAGTAGCATTAAAATGTTCTTTGAGATAATTTCTCTAACCAGAACATGAACATTCTTTTTTACTCAGTGCATGTGAACAGTGTTCAAAGCAAAATAAAAACCATTCTGAAACAGAGTTTTTATTTTTCTGGTAGGGAGTCAGAACGTTGGAATACCTTCAAAGTGAAAACTCTATATGAGAACTGAATTTGAGTATTGGATTTCTTACTTGATGTGACATCTCATCTCAAGATCCTCCAGGCACTTTGCATGGATCACCTTCAAAATATAAACATCCTAATGGTATACTTCTTCTGTTTCTCTGTGGTGATAGTAATTCACTTTCACAACAACTTATTGGAAGGAAAAGCCACAGGTGTCCACAACTTTTGATACCATATACATCTGCTAAATAAAGGCGATCATGAAGACATTTCCCTCCCAGTGGTAGCTGTTAACATCCTGCAGAAGCAACAACACTGGTGCTGACTTTCACAGAAAGGGATTTTGAACAGAGTCTGGTAAAAGGGACAGTTCTTCAGGCAGAGCGGGGCTGCAGACTGCATTGACTCCTGTCAAATTTTGTCAGTCATATCATCAGCTGATTATACATTTCTGACTCGTGAACTGCTTTGAACATGATTTAATAGCTGAATCAGAGCATGAAATATTCTCAAGATCAGCTAAATCTTGGCAGAGCTTCAGGTCTGTGGATCACAACTTGGAAACCTCTGATTTCATCCATCTTCTATCATGACGGCTAACAACTGACTGTACCTCACCCCGAAGTAGCCTAATGAGCTAGGTTTGGGCAGTTTGAGAGATGACTAGTAATGAGATCTAACTCTTTACTGAACAGCACTGTGATGCATATGATTTAGAAAACATCCAAAAAGAGTCTTATTTTCAGGAGATCAGAAGGTTGTCTTCCAGAAAAGAAAAATGGTTGTATCAAACTCACAGGAAGCATCCTCAAGTTTGTGTTTGCTATTAGCCTGAAGAGTTTGATTAAACATTGAGAGACTTCTGCATTGTTTGTTTTTAACAGGAGGTTAAAGCTGAAATGCCACAACAGCCTTGCTTGCTGTAGGAATGTGGAAACGTAGGGATATACAAGTCATGCATATCCAGGCACCAAGAGACTGAAATTCAGTCTGTCATTCAACAACAATCTTCCTCTTTCATAACCAGCACAAACCCACCATATTCTTCTGACCATCCAGGACCTTCCCAGGACCAATTACTATGTCTCTGATCCTCTCTACATTGCCCTCTGCCCCCTCAAATGCACAAGCACTAACTCACAAACTATTTCTCACAACATTTATTTCTTCTTTGCTGCATCCTACCAAGGAAAACATTTTCTGAACTGATCTCCCAGGCGTCTCTTCTGTCATACATTCAAATCCCCAGCAAGACTGGTTTTTAAAAGACTGTGAATTCTTAGAAACTGAAACCATTTGCATGCTCAAATGTTAATAAAAAAGCAACAAAAGTCAGTGGACTTCACAATGGACCTCCTTGACTTTTCAAAGACTCCTGTCATGAAGAATATAACCTGACTGCTTTCCTGTTTCACACATCTCCCAGCAGTGAGTTGCTGCTTAAGGCAGAGAACACAGCACTGTAACTAATTTGAAATGAAGGAAAACATTTAACCTACAGTCCCTCATATTCAGAACAAATAACTGTCTCCATGTCCCTTGTGCATGTTTGATGGAGTCAGAAACAGGCTATTAATGAAGAATAACTCCATAAAAATGAACTCACTCCAATCAGTCTTCTGGCACTTCAACATCAAGGGGAGATGCCAGTCAAGTAGCTAATATTAAACCTGTAAATCTTTACCTATTTAGGATGCTTTAATCATTTCCTATGAATTAATACCATAAAATGTGATTTACAGGTTAAGAAGGAAGATCCTTATAACCATTAATACACAAATTCAATCAACAGACATTTGGAAATTACAGATTTCGCTGGAGCTGCGTGTTGCTCAAGAGGAAACCAATCCTGCCCCCTTCTCTGCAGAGAAAGCAGGGCTTCAGATGATGGTATAGGTGCAGTTTCATCAATGCTGTGTTCCAGGAAACCTCCCTACACAGGCTTTCTTCAACAGATGGCCTTCTTAATTTGGTACAAGGTACAAGATTTACAGACAACCCTCAGCAACATGGGAAGCGCTTAAGATGTCAGATGAAGCAATAAACAAATGGGGGAGCAATGGTCTCTTAGCAAACAAATCCTCTAACCTGTCAAGGACTGCTATCACCCTGCTGGTCTGACACATATATCTGAGAGAAAATACAAAATTGGTTAGTATGTTTTTTTTCAACATGGAAAAGTTATTTTATTTTTTGTCTAGTTTTGCTGCAAATTACTAATGGCAGTCAATGAGGCTATTTAAGCAAAAAATCCCAGATATGTTGAGCTTATGAGAAACAGAGGTCTGCATGCAATCTGTCTACCACAGTCTCCACTACACTTAGGAACGGCCCAGCTGTTTCCTTCTAAGCAATCCTACCTTGCAGTCTCTAACATTTTCTTGTGACTGTCTTGTCACCAGTGTGTACCAAACATGGCTAAAACCAGGGACATTCATTCCACATTTCCCCCTCTCTGTCACCACAGGTGACTGCTGAGTGCCCACCACCTGCTCTCATCTATTCCTGGCTATCATTATTCTTCTCTTTTGTTTGACCCGTTATGTACAGGCTCATTCATCTCCTTGTCCTTCTTCTGTGTCACTGGTTCTAATACTCCTTCTCTCTGGCACCCCTGCAGATTCACGCACACTGTATCCTTTAAGGATATACAAAAGACCAATTTCATCCTTTTCATATCTAAGTGTTTGCCTGAGGTGCCAAAATTAGAAAATGAGTTGCCCTTTATCACCCGTGATGAGAGACAGTATGTTGACAGGATGACTTAGGTTTTACCTGAGCAGAAGTGCTCTTTGGAGGTACCTCCTGGATTCTACTGACAAGAGAAAGCTCAGGGAGCTTTCTAATACTTCACTAAAATGCTTACAGTGGATAGATGCAGGATGAAGTATAGACATTTTGGTTCTTCTGAGTCATGATTTTTCCTTTCTTAACCTCTGCCTTCTTTTTTCAAGATTCAAGTTGCTTTGCCTTGTCTGGTTTACATGGACAACCTTATTTTACCTAAAAAGGAAGCTCGAGCCAACAGTCCAAGAAGAGCTTTTGTAACAGAGCTCTCCAGTGTGGAGAGAAGGCAGGTGACACGTTCTTTATATATTATTGTGAAGTTTTCCAAACAGTTTTTTAACCTTTGACTGTTCCAAAAGCCAAAATACTCTACTAGTACAGACTGACAGTTACACTTCTATGGAGAGAAGGAAAAAAACACAGAAATCGGAACCATGAGTACTCATTCAGTAGCTGAGAACAGGAGGTTTTCAGAGAGCTAGAAACCGCTGCAGAGAAGGATAGCTAAGCTTTTGCCTCATGGCATTTAAACCCTTTCTCCTGCTCCATCTTTTCCCTCTTTCCTGATCCCTCCTCCAGCATATGTCTGCTAAAGATCTCAGCCTGAGGAACAGAACTGGGAGGAAGCCAATCTCCAATTCACCTTGGGAGTTTGATTTAACTTTCCATACAGTTGAACTGCTTCTTTAGTAATGATGTACATCCTGGCTAGCCTGACAAAAGCAGTGTTGGTTTTCCTGTAGAGCACCAGTGTGATGGAGTTTCATAGGCAATCTGATACATTTGCTACTGGTCCAAGTACAGCAGCACTTAGACAGCATCCGGCTTTGTTATAGGCAGAGAAATTGCCAAAATGTCCATTAATTTCAGTGGTACCAGACTAGGCCCATGGAAACAAGATGTAAAGGATAAAAACAAGGGAATGTGATACAAGTGGGAAGACAGAGCAGACACCATGTTTTGAGAGAGGATGGAGAGGAAGAAACACACAGTAAGAAGGATGGGTAGGTGCAGAGAAAAGACGGTTACTACAGGAAGAGCAACAGACATGGTCTTGAAAGGAATGCAAAGAAGTTTTATAGTTAGTGTTCATGAGTATCTTCTCTTCACTAGAAGTGTTATGATTGATGATTCATTTTTTAAAGATGAAACATGTAGCTCTGAGTGGTTTTGGAGGGTTTGAAAGGAAAGAACAGCTGTCTATGGAAGGAGGAGCTGGTTGGATGGATCAGACTACAAGTTCAGCTGCTTTTATTCCCAACATCTACAAAACCTTTTAAACAAGAACCTTTCTGACAGAGACATGTAAAGAAAGAGAAAAATGCATATAAAGAAATAGAAAAAAGGAAATATATAATAAAGGCTTTGGCTGTTCTCTTTATTTAATGTCATGGGACTATGAATTTTCCCAATTCTCCCTGAATAAAGTCTCTATGTACCTTTGGCAGATGTCACAGCAGCAATAACTCCAGTCTGATCACTGTGAACATTGCACTGTCTGCACTTCCAAGTCATCTCAGCACGCAGTGGCCACCAATTGCTGCCAAGATAGGAGACACACACACTTTCCCACCTGTATCCTAATTACAGTGATTACACTTGAAAATACCATCAGAACAAGATAAGCCCATGTTTGCCGAGCACATCTCACCTTGAGTCTGAATTGGTCAACTCAATGTCTAACTCACAATCTGAAGGTCTAACTTACAGACTGTAGCGAACTTGAGTGAATCAGCCACCTAAATGCAGTACTGCAGTCCAAATAACTTTTTAACAGAATATTATTATAATTTAGGATTGCATAAGGACATAAGAACTGTTAGTAAGACAGTGATTCCTGGAAAGAAAATACCTCTGTCGGGTAAATATTCACCTAAATATAGATGAAAACCAGCAGAACCTGCACTACTGAACTCCATTTTCCACACTGCCACCCTGAACACAGAGATTTATACACCTTTGTTCTGTACTCTTCAAAAGTGGACAAGCACAATTTGCTGTAGCAAATTGAAAATGTAAGCTCTTGGCTAATGTCAGCAAAACCAAACCAAACCAAACCAAAAGAAACCAATTTGCTTGGCCATCAAAAATACAGTATTGAATATAATGGAGACCACATAGTTGCAATGGGAAACACACTATACTCACTTAAGATCCTGTTCATTAAATATTCCTTATATTCTTTGTATAAGAAAGAACAGACCACATGTGTGTGGGAGCATAATTTCCTGGAGGCAACATTTTATCTTTGATTTCCATTAGGTCTTTCATGAACACACCACTCAGTCCCCTCTGTCTAACTGCCCCTGCTGTGCCAGTGATCATATAGTATGTAATGTCAAGTCAGTCTTCGTTGGGACTGGGATCAATTAGAAGGCCCAGTATTCAAATTATGTGCTCAGCTCCCAAAGTGTTACCGCACTTATTCCCTAAGAATAACAGAAGTATGTCAAACTGTTCCACTGCACATGGTTTTCAGACTGCATTTTGCATTACATTTTCATACTAATCCAAACCAAATTTGTACCCACTGTTTGCACACCCAGGAGGGCTTCAGGCTGGAGGACCGCAGGCCTAGATTCACCCCTCTCACCAGTGGCATCTCAGGGAATGACTCACCCAGGCTCCATAATTAACAACGGGCTACAACCTCTTTAGGAGATGATTCATTCCATAGGTGGGCTGAAGAACTGCCTAAATATGTTCATTTCTCTGTGGTAACTGTAAAAGATGGTCTTTGTTGACTGGGCTATTAATAGAGTGAGGTGGGATTAACCTGGGACACAGTTACAGGTTGTGTAGGGAGAGGCATGTGGAATCAGCATGTGGAAATCCCATTGTGGGAGCAGCTGCTGGTTCAGCGATATCCCCAAAACTGAGATCAGAACAAAAATAAATTATGAGGGACACGAAGTTCACAAGCTGCTCCTGAAATCTCCGGCCTCGGGGAAGAAGACAGTAAAAGTTTGAGAATATAAACAGGGACTTTACGGGAACTTGACAAAACCCATACTTTTATAGTTATTTGCACATAATTGCCCGTCACATAATTCACTGCAGAAGAGAGATTCCCTTTGATTCCAGTCAGAACTGGCGTAAGCCCAGGCATTTCTGCACAGGGAAGGAACCAAACCCAGAGCCACTTCAGTCTGGTCTGGAGAGTGAAGGGAAGTCCTACCACTTCACTGCATTGCAAGTCGAATTGATCCAGCTCCTTGTAACTCTGCTTTAGCTATGATTTGTAATGGAGACTGACTTTATTCCTATTTGTTCTCTCCAACAAATAAGCTTTCAGTTATGTCCCTTCTCTGGCTTCCTCTCTCTGATGTGAAACCAGTCTCCTGATTAATGAGATATGGAAAGTTTTAGGAATAAGGCCAAAGTGGGGGGAGTTTTTTCTTTTGGGCTCTTTTCAGCTTGCATAGGGCTGTATTCTGGAAGGCTGTCTTGCTAGTCAGAGCAAGAAAACCTCGCAAACATTACTGCAGAGTTCCATCAAAAATAAACGACTGTGCAGAATTCTTTTGTCGTCTCAAAAGTATGCATCAGTAACGCCAATTCATTCACCCTGAACAAAATAGCTACAAACATTCGTTTTGACAATATACAGGCCTTAAAAATGTGTAATTTCACAGCAGCAACAGAACATTTATATTGCGAACGTTAACCTAACTTCTAAGCTCCTGTAGGAAACTCTAAAAGTGTTTAGCAAGAAGGGCTTTCTAAGCTGAGAATCAAGCTGTGAGAAAGAATAAAAAAAAAAGAGCATTCATTTAAACATTTTCAGAAGCCCCTAAAAATGCTGTTTTCACACAGTAAATCCGCTGCACTTGAATGTCTGCTGGCTTTCTGAAAGGAATGCTCTTCACTGGGATGCAGCCTGCTGTGGTCAAGTATGATGGAAATAAAAGTGTTGCTAATGGTGATTGAAAAGGATTCCCACTGCTGCTGGCCAGTGTTGGTTTTACGTGGGCCAACTCTGTCGAACGGAGAGCAACGGGAGACAGTAAACTTTCTCTAAGGCTCTCTAAACTTTGAGTCACCTCTGCTTCCCTTCATTTTAACACTAGCCTGTCCTGTTGCTTCTCCACAGAGCTTTATATTAACTCAGTCTGGATCAGACTATCACTGCAAATGTAAAGATGCAGATTTTCACACAAACGGAGAGACACACAAAAAAGAAATTAACCATGGGAATAAGCATTTGTGTAGCAGCAAGTCAACAAGCCCAATATACTTCAATGCTGTGGGTTAGCACAAGAAACAAAAGAGTCGTTACTCAAGGGTAAATATTCAGCCACCCACTTTAACTGTGATATTTTATATTCATGGCAACTACTGGGAGCAGGGCTTGTCTGTGTCAGGCATCTTGCCTTTCTAAGAAAAATCAGCTTTGCACACAACACAGAAACTTGGCTTGGGTATTAACTGCAACCCTAAGGGCAGACAGCAAGGCTGAGGCAGGGAATTTGGGAAAGCAGGAATCCTTCATTCAATGCATTAAGCGGAAGACATACCTCTCCTCCTCAGCAGGATTGCAATTCTTTTAACGGCCTTTCTGCCTCACATGCTGCAGGATCAGCACAGTTCTGCTGCACGTTTCCTGTAGTGGCTTATACCTTAACTGGACTCTGTCTCTCCTTACAGCTCACTAATTACATTGCCTCAAGACTTCACAAGTATCCTGTACCTTCAGGCTCAGAAGGAACTTGGTAATTCAGGTCCTTAGCCACAGTGACAGAAAATCAATTAATGACATTAAGGAGTAGAAAAAATCAGAAGGAATTAAGGAAAACCTGTCTTTCTTCCAAGTGGACTTTGGCTCCATGAGCACTAGAAGAGCAGATATCTCCTGGGCTTTGCAATAGTGCTGATGCTGAGGACATGTGGGGTCCTCCTGTAGTTTTACTTGAATGTATGGGTGTCCCCCCCACACCTCATGGGTCTCTCCTCCCTGGCCCCAACCAGAGAGGTTGCATGGCTACATGGCTGAAGAACCTGAGCCACCTGAAAACCAACCAGACAAAATACAATTATGGGTTACTTGGGCTGGGGTAATGATTGCCTTAGCCAAAATGGTTGCCCGATAGCATAACTTTTAGTGTTTAAATAAGTGTATCAGCCTAGAGACTCCAAGGTGGGAAGAACAGGGTGTAAAGTTAATGGCAATAGTAGGTTACACACTTTGTCCCAGAGGCCTGATTTTTGTCCAAGTTGAACAGCAAGTTGATATGCTTTGCTTGATCCAGGCTCTCTTGGCTGATCCACCCCAGCACGAACCATGGGCGCCACCAGCATCTGTTAGGATGTCAGCTCTCTTGTGCTGTTTACTCCCTGTGTATGCCTCCACAGGGAGGATAAAACTTAAAGGTATTTTCAAAGGAGATTTTGATGACTGCAAACTACTTTCAATTTTGTATATTAAGAGCATATTTTCAGTGTATTATGAGCATTTCAAGGTCTAGGAGACAAACTCTCATAGCACAATGCAAGTAGTAATCAGTCCCTCTTCATACTGCTCTTTTTTCATCAGTCTAGCTTAGTCTTCTTCAGCAAAATGCCAAGATGTGGATCAAAGACTCTAGAGAACGCTTGCTTTCAGGCCTAAAATACACACAGATGTGCAGCAATTCTTGATGTGTTTGTTTTGTTTGGTTGTTTTTTTCTACCCCGTCACAGGTATTTATACCAAATGGTAATCATTACATGCTACCTTTTAGCATACACTTATCGTTACATCAGTGATAGAAAAATACAACTCTTACAGTCACAGATATTCATTCACCTAATCCCAATATCTGGCAAACTCCATTACGCAGCTGAAAGGGTAGTTAGCTCAGTCATTTTGTGCTATCCCTGAGTGCACCCAGCCTGTTTTCTCTACCCAAGGAGGCTGGCTGGGCTGCTGGGAAGTCAAATGTGCCAACAACTGGCTTACCAGGAAACTGCCCAGAAGACTCTGAATCCAGAAGCCAGAAACTCAGAAGCCAGGTTGGATGTGGCTTGGAACAACCTGGTCTAATCAAAGGTGTCCCTGTCCATGGCAGGGGAGTTGGAACTAGATTATTTTTATTTCCCTTCCAACCCAAACCATTCTGTGATTCTATGATTCTACAAAACTATGGTGAAACTCTCATTTTGCATGCAGAAGTATGAGTGTGCCGGCATTGCGCAAGGAAATCATGCAGGGCTGGTTGGAGTAAAGTCTTTTGCTCTTGATCTAAAAGCAAGGTGCATCTTCAGCCCTCCTTTCTGCCAGCAGTCACCAACACACTTCCCAACTTGCTTGTGGGAATCCTGATGCTAAGTAAAGCGCCTCACAGATCACTAAAGCAGGGATGACTGGACGTGTTCACTGAGCAGAGAGAGCAGCCCTCAGCCTGGCTCCCAAGAACGCTCCCAGGTCACAGACACACAGGCCTGCGGGCACAAGCTTAGGTGTGGCTGCAACACACCCTCCAAAATATGTCCAAATGTCAACCGTGAGCGTTGCAGAGGAATATCGCGAAAGGGCCAACAATGCAGCTCTCCCGGTCGGGGCAGTGCTGCCATGCTCAGGCAGCTCTCTGTACTGAGCGTGCTGCTGGCTGGCACCATCACGGTGGAAGGAAGGAGAACATGAACATGCACAAGAACCCAGGGTGACCCTGATGATCACTGTTCCTAAATGGCCATAAACCATTGGCCAATTTGGTTTTCTGGTTTTTAACGCCTCTGTAAATCATAGGGTGAGGAAACGAAATAAAGAAGGAAGAACAGATGGAAAGAGCATGTAAAAACCTGTGTCATCAAAAGCCCTGGCTTTTCTGTCTTGCTACGTTTTCTCCTGACTTTTTAATATATCATTACTTTTACCACACTTAAACCTCATCTTTATCCTGCAGATCTCACTGAGCAACCAGGATCTACCTCCAAATTACTGAGCTGGAAGCGTCTAAAGATAAGTCTGTGCATCTCCTATTTATTCTGCTCCTCTTTCCCAGCATAGTTATTCTGCACTTTCTGCCCGAACTGCTTTTCTGGGTTCATACTGCACTCATTTTTGATGCTTACAAAAGTGAAATATAGGGATACTAGTGTCTGCAAGATAGTCATGCACAGCTGTCTTTACAAGAAACTGAACATTCAAACATTACTTCTTTCTTAGGGCCAACAGAATTTTAATAAGGCTTGGTCCCCTGATGAACTAAAAAATTTCTTACAAAATTAAGGCATAGACTTAGACCTCTTTTACTTTTTCCCCAGTAAAAACAGCGTTGTTGAACTACTCAGGAAGAGCTGCAAGTGCAAACATCTAGGTGAGAGAATGACATTTCTGTGTTAGGAAACTTCCCAGTCTATAACACAAATAACCTCATCATGCTTTTGAGACACTGAAGGCAAGCTGCAGTTTCCTATTGGAGGTAACCAGCAAACATAAAGTCACACAGAAGAAATAGCTAAAGATGGGGTGCTACCAAGTAAGGGCTGTGATATCCCCTATCCCCTGTGGATGGTTGGTAAAGGGCTTTCCAGAGTCCTACTGTGAATTTTTCTCAGTGTTTCTTAAAGGCCCTTAAAAATGTCATTTGTCACAGAGTAAATCCTGGATGTCTGGTTACTTTCTGGAGGGAATGCTCTTTGCTGGGCTGCAGTTTGCGAGGGGTCAAATATGACAGAAATGAAGTGTTGCTAATAGTGATTGAAAAGGATTCCTACTGTTTGTGGCCAGTGCTGGTTATTAGAGAGGCTAAATTTGTGGGACAGAAAGCAGCAGGAGACAGTAAACTTTCCCTAAGACTTACTAAACTTTGAGTCACCTCTGCTACCAGTGCCATTCTGTCAGACCTATTTGGAGAAAACTGATATTATAATTACTAATCTCAGCGAAGGCCTAATGTGCAACCTGAGGCACTCCTCTGCCGGCCGTGTAATTACGGATGGGCTTGGGGAGACCTGCAGGCACTGCCTCTCCCCCCGACCCCTAAAATGCATGGGATTAGGTTACTGCTCTGTCTAGGCTGCCGAGGACAGGTAAGTGAGCAGCAAAGTCACTGGCCTGCAATGAGAGAAAATTATAATTGTCAAAACCGACTGCCCGCTATTAAAGGTTTGAATGTCACCTCAAAAGAGCTCTTTTTCTGACCCTTAAGTGGTGGTGTCTGAAGGGCTCTTTGAAGCAGATCCAACCCCCTCTTAGGCACCAAATACTGATGGCTGAGAGCACTTTTGGTTTGTTTTATTATTTCCTCCACCTCTTCCCCACCCTACTGTTTCTGCACCTGCTGGATTAAACTTACACATAAAATCAGTTTGGGCTGGATATAATTTAACTTTATCCTCTATGGTCTCTTTTATACATTGTAAACACATTCTTTCATACCCTAGGCACAGCTCATTATTAACAAGCTCAGTGCTGAGAATGCCTGTCCACCAAAAGGAGAGAAATCACTGCTTTTAAAACCAGAAACGGAGCCTTGTTCAAGTAGACTGTGACAAGGAAGGTGCCATAGCAAGCAGCAACATAAAAACTGAACACAGACTGCAGTCTGATGCTGTACACCCAACATCCATGCTGACTTAGAGCAAGTGAGTGGCCCTACTGCAAACAATGCTATACCCGTGCCTAAGTGTGGACAGAAACCCTGTGCAGGATCAGGCCTGGAGGACCAGACCCGCACCAGGTTGATCATCTTTGTGGGGTGCTGAGCAGGCTGCTGCCCTATTGATTTCTATAGCCATAGACGGGGCTTAGCACCTCAGAGCATCAAATTTCCAAGCCTGGAAGAGACCTGGGCTCTGGAATGGATTAAAGTCACATGTGATGTATTTGGAAAGGCCTCAATTCAGTCTCAGTGCTCAGTAACAGCAACCACCATTTATTCTGGTTACTACAATTCATTTGGACAGTGTTTACAATATCGTCCCCTTCCTCCATTATTAGACAAACAACTTTGATAGGTAGCCTTTTATTTTTTACAGCATTGCAGAGCAGAATAAACGCACAGCCCAAGTTATTTATGGAGTGAGCTTTCTGTATGAGGTGCCTTTGCCAAGGAAGTGTGAATTCACATAGTGCACACGCTGTGTATGTTCAACCAGACAACAGTGACCCACCAGTCAGCGAGGAAGGGAAGAAACAAAAAATACACGCAAGACACCATCTTTTACATGTCGTAGCATTGGAAAAAATCCTCCTCTTAAACTTTAGGGAACTATGTGCCAAACAACATTTTACTGACTCAGAAAAGTGAACAGAATGGGTATATAGGGCTTTTCCCCTTGGACGGGGCAGTGAGAGAAAAACCTGAGGCTTCATTTCCCTGTTTGTGTTTATGCCTCAGAGAATGCCATGGGCTTTTTTGGGTCAGTGTGGCTGGCATCTGTGGCCATGTGTACTGCAGGTGGCTACAGAGAGGAAGACCCACTTGGAAGTTATTTTCTAAAATTTTAGGATAAAGACTTTTTTAAATTAAAGGATTAAGGAGTAGAGATTCAAAGGAAAGGAGAAAGAGCAAGACAAGCAGGTTTTGTTTCAGGTTATTTTGACATACACTACTGCATTAGAACCTTCTATGCAGGCAGGCTAGCAGAGGACTTTAATCAAGACTACTTGACAAATTCTGATCCCTGCTATCTCCAACACTTAAAGTGCAGGCTTCTATCACTTTGTGTTTGTTTCATTTCTGATCCTTCACCCTACCAACAATGTGGGATTATGCAGCAAAGCTGCATGGACATTGCCAAAGGAGCACTGGGTCATGGACTTAGAAGCTTATGAGTAAGTTTAACTACACGCATTTTTACAAACACTAACCATGGACTCGCTGTATTTCTTGATTTCAATGAAAACAAACACAAAAATGACCATATAAGCAGCTCTTGCTGCCTTATCCCCTAATTAGACTTCCAGTTGCAAATGCTGGGGCCACAGCTGAAAAATCCAACGCAGCACACCCCTAGCACCCTACATACACAAATAATGAATTAAGTCAGCATGTCAATAAATCAAAGAGGCTAAACAGCTTGTCAGGAAAGAAACAAAACAGCTTCAATTGCAAGATCAGATGCGTTTGCTTTCGGAATGAATGCAGTTCAAGTGTTTATTGCATGTTTATGACAGAAAGTTGATTTGAGGTCAGACAAGTGAAATAAAACCTCAAAGGCAGCTCTGTGAGAAAGACTAAAACATACTACTGTCCTGCTTTGAGGACAGGTTTCTTAATATGACTATGAAGTTTTGGAAAACTTTCTTCTGGCTTCCACGAAAAATTGTGCTCCTAAACCTGGATGAACCAAGAACTGCACTCTGCATCATAAAGGAACAGCCCGTCCTCCCATTTCTTGCGGAAACCATCCCCTCCATCTAGACAAGATCAAAACCAATGTTGCTTGTAATGTGAAGCTAAATAATAATGCTAATTTCACATATCATGTTACAGGAATGATTGATATAAATAAATCTGGAGCTGTTTGATAAGAAATATACAAACACGTCCCTTCTCTTTCAGAAAAGTTCATACGAGCCAAAGCCAAGCCTCTCATGTTTTTTATCAGATCATTCCTCATTTTGAATATTTTCCCACGACTTAGTGCATTTTTTAATAAAAAGATAAAGTCTTTTTATAGGATAGACTTCTCCTTGCACAGTTAAAGCTGGAGCAATCTCAGGTCTTCTTTCAAAACATTTGAAACCAGACTTGCTGCATTAACAATTATGAAATAGAGCAACAGTAAAAGATAAATTCATGTCAACTCTCGATGTCTCTGCTCCTAAATTATACTCATTTAAAGCACAGCAGCACCTAAGTGCCTTCCACATGACCCCTTGTGTTTGACTCTCCCTATGGAGCTGCGCAGGAAGTTGCAGTCTCAAGGATTACAGACTCAGAAACTCCCATCTTCCAGTGACCTGTACACCGAGATCCTGTGCCTCCAGCTCTGCAGGGAAGAAGCTCGGAGATGAAGATGACTGGCAGTCTGTTTATCTGGATATCAAAACTGCCTGGAGTAGCAACAGTCAATGCTAAGAAACATTTTGGCCAGAGCATAACACCTGCTATTTCAAGCTATAAAACTATTCCCACCTCTACATGACTAGAGCAAGACTAACCTTCAAACAGTGGCCATTATCCTGCTGTGGCTTGATCTTCCCTCTGAACCAGGTACTACCAAATTCAGAAGACAGCGACTCAAACTGTTACAGAAGACTGTCTCAAAATTTGTCACCTTCTGTAAAAGCAGATAATCTCCCTCGGAACTGAAACACAGCACTTTTCCTCAGGTACTCCTCTTTGAACCTCCCTCTCCTTGCAGCTGGCATGGTTAATAGTGTGCTGTTATCCGACTTTGTTCTCACACAAAACAAGCTGTACAAGACATGCAAAGGAGCTCTCAGTAACTCATGGAAGTATCTGCCTCAGGAGTCTAGCTGTACAGATTTCTCAACTGGCCATGGCATTCCCAGCTGTGTGGGAGTCTGAAATCACAAAGACGAGGTGTGCTTGCTGAAAATAAACATCACCAGAAAAGACTCTTTGGTATTACTCATTGCAGCTGTAGTTTGCTACATGACTATTCCCTCCAGGGAGGGGAGTAACTCTCAGGTAGGATAAAGCTACCTTGGCCAACTTCGTAACAGACCTGGCATAAAGAGCTTTTTAAGGGATGGGCCATGTACAGGAGGGACTGCAACCAAAATACAAGCATGCACCAGGAACTTGCAAGTACTGTCTCCAGGGAGACAGTTATTGTCCTTGTGCAGAAAAAAATCTAAACAACTATTTTAAGCTTCCTGCCAGCTTTCCTCCAGCACATCAAGAGCCAACAGGCTTGGAGACACACAGTTCAAAACCTGCCTTCCACATCTTATGTGTGCAACTAAAAGCTTCGTCTTCATCACCTGGACAGCTAAGTCTTGGCTGACATGGAAGGGGAGGGACTTGTTTGCAGAGGGAATGATTTCCTTCTTTACTGAGATGACTTGCCTCAGTGTTGACTTGTTTTATTACTTTTAAATTACAATCAAGGACACCACAATTTGGCCAAGCTTGACATCTGCTTTCACTAGCCCTCAGTATCTGCAAAAGCTCTTCAAGGAATGCAAGGGAACCACTTTGGAAAAGCAAAGCATTCGCACCTCAGCATACATAATTAGAATGCAAAAAGGTTTTTTTCTTCTTTTAGGTTTTTCACCTTGTTCAAGTTCACTTCAGGTTTCTTAACATATGAGTAGCAGTAAGTTAGGTCTATGAACAGTGTATCCATCTTGTACCACACAAAGGTACATTTGCTGCTATGGCAATCCAGACCACCACCTCAAACACACCATCATAGCCCAGTCCCACATGACAGCCAAAATTTGCAGCCTTTAAAAGATCTCTCTGGGGAAAACACCACAACATAGTACACTTTATTTCTTATAGTGCAAATCTGTGGCCTAAGGAAGCTGTTTTTCTCTATGTAGTTGCCATTCTCCACTTTTTTTTTCCTAATGCAGGAAGATGCTATTCCCTTAGAAGAAAAGGAAAGGAATGGCTTAGTGTTCCTTTTCCCTAGTCCTAGAAGAGAGTAGCAAAAAGAGGTTAACTATTAACCCAACTGTCACACCTTAGGCAAAACAACCCAGCAGGATCCAGTGGGCTTGCTGATTTACAGGTGGCAGAGCACAGCATTTACCCCCTGCTGCGCTGAGGATTCTGAAGGACTGTATTTCCCTTTGGTTTATTTTTTTTGTGTGTGTCAATATACATGCTGCTATGTGCCCACGGAAAAATTAATGCCGTAGCAACATTGTCCCTTCTGAATGTACAATCACAAGCACAGTGCAAGAAATTCATGGAAATAACAGGACCTGATCCTTGGAGTATTTTTGAATCAATAGTCCCTTTATTTATATTGTACCTGCATTCCAATTTATCACTTACAAATATCCTCCATAATAAATAAGGGAAGGAAAGGGAAATATTACAATGAAGTTAGAATAATTCAATCCTAGCTCTAGCATAATAAAGTTGCAGAGGGAATCTGTGCTTTTTGGGTTGCCACTAAGCATCAGCAACAACTGATGGTCTTAAGTTAACAAGCTAATATTTCATCCATGGATACCAGAGTGATAATGGCTAAATATGCCAGTCGAGGGAATGAGCACATGTGCAGCTATTTGCCTGACACAACTTCTGCTGTCATGGCCTATTAAAACCAGTTTACATGTGCATGTCGAATTTGATGAATATGTATGTGACCTCTTTCATAGCTATCACTCATTGGACTGTAGCCCTCATGGCAGAAAAAACCAGCACCTCTCATTAAACACAGCTTGAGTTACAGGCATGTTATGTTAATATTCCTTCAGAACTTTAGGGGGTTTTCTTCTCCTTTTAATAAATCTTCAGAATAAAATAATTTAAAAGTATAATTAAAAAAACTCAACTTTCCTATTTCTCTCCTCTTTCACTTGGTTAATGTGTTTTGAAATTTTCCTTATCTAACAGAAGAGATGGTAAATTAGTTTATAGGGATTTCCTTAGACATATTCAAGTGACAGTAGCTAAATGCAACTTCTCTTATATGAAGTCTTGAACAGAATTAGGCTTTTAAACCAAAACAAAAACCCGCCCAAAGCAGAACAGATTTTTAGGTAAAAATGGGACTGCCTGTCTTGAACATCATACTTGACCCAAATCTTACTGGTGCTAAGTATTAGAGTCTAAACATACGCATTGAATGTTCCCTGTTACCTAGCAGTTACCCCACTTTTTCTGCACCTAGATGGAAGGAGAACTGAAAGTATGAACTACATTGCTACAGAAAGTGCTTTCACCAAATTTCTCATAGAAATTGTATAGCCTCACGAGGCAGAGGAAAGCATCCAAGCTTTTGGTGTTTACGAGAATCCAAATGAACCTCTGAATCTTTTGAGGTTTATTCATTGCTGTTTAAAAAGCATAAATTATAGAGTATAAGCAAGGATGCAGCCAGATTGTGCAGTCCATATATGGCAAATATTTACTCACATGAGCATTTCCACTCCATCTGCTCTGCAGATAGAGTAAATATTTCACAAACTGACACTTAATTTGGTAATACCAAACCAGAAAAGGCACATCCACATAGTCATTGGTACTTTATAGCATCCACAAAGAAAGCCACAGTCTTCTCCCAGTTGTATGGCTTTGATACACCAGCAATTGGAAGAAGTAAGAAGGTTTGTGCTGCTACACAACAAAACCAGAAATGAATGCACTGATTTTTACAGGGAACATTGCTGTATCCTGAACCATCACTGGCTCACTCTGCTGAGACAAACCAGACACTGAAAGGTTCGTTTGAATGAGTCCCACCTCAGCACCTGAACCAAGGGGCACACGTAGCTGGTGGGGTCATTTCTCCTTCATTTGCAACGAGGCATCATTTCCTGTGACTTACTGAGTTCCCGGACATCCAGATAGTTTGGGATTCTTGATTTAGCCACTAAATAAATAGCCAAATCTGTCTGCTTGACTGCTAAAACCCACCCCTGGGCAGCTAAACCCCAGGCCTTGATCTCAGCAGGGGCATGCCATAAGTAGGCTGAGAAGAATTCAGCGAGTGACAGAAGCTAGCACTAAAACCATGCATTGGCATTATGTACTTTCTGAACTGAACTAGTGCATGGAAGAAAAACAGATTTCCACCAGAACATTCTACTTGGGGGGGGGGGCGGGGAGAAAAAGAACAAGAAAAGGAAAAAGAAAAAAAGAGAAAAAGAGAAAGAAAAAGAGAAAAAGAGAGAGAAAAAAAGAGAGAAAAAGAAAGGAAAAGGGAAAGGGAAAGGGAAAGGGAAAGGAAAAGGAAAAAGAGAGCCCACCATTGTAACTTTAATGACATCTTTAAATTTTCTAATATAAAACTTCACAAAGAAGATCTAAATCCTGCTTATGCCACCAGTGTCAACATACTTATTTTGCCAATGTCAAATCCTGTTTATTAAGGTAGAAATATTTCACTTTGATTAACAGTTCATTTAACTTCAATTTTATATTCATTTATTTGAACTGTATTAATAATTGTATTGGTTAATTTCTCATTGTTCCAAGAAAAATGACAATTTTCAATGTTCCCCTATCAACTTCTAGGGGTCTTTTTGCTATTTGCACTCTGGAGCATATTTTGGAATGATTACTCTTCTTTCTAAGTCAGTCTGAAAACAAACTTTGAATTCTTAGAATGATGTATTTATGCATAAAACTATTTTCTGTGACCGAAAAGTTCCCCAAAACAGCAGATTTGAAAGAAAATTAGAAGAAAATTTACAAGAAAAATAAAGACAGGGAAAAAATCCAAGTCACTTCAGTGTTCAAGTTAGATTAGATACTGAGACCTAATCTGGCCCATGAGAGACATTTATAACAGCTGAAACTCCTGCCCAAAAGCTTTGAATGAAGAAGAGGCACCTCATCACCCCACTTAAATTTAGCAAACTTGACAATGGAAAGAGCTAAAATTTCTCATGACGGCAGTACTGTTGGTAGAGTTTCAAGATATGGATTCAATGCTGTTTATAAAACTTCGGTTCTTTATCTCTCCTCACAGTTTGTTTTTGGGGTTTTTTTTAGGGCACAATTTTCTGTAAGAAAAGAGCCAGCAGCTCTCTAGCAATACAGACACATTAATTTCCAGCTTCATTTCATTAATGCAACAGAAACATAGATGCTGACAAAAGAATGATGAGTTTGAACAAACTCTTGCCGTGTGGATAAGAAACACATTGAGTTAGGGGAACCACCACTGGCTGTGTTCTGCCATCTCACAATACACACAAATCCCCATGGCATTCACCTACCCTTCACTGCAGCAAACGGCGGCTGCTGCTGCTATAAAGCAGTGGTGGCTCTAAACCAGCTTTTTATTTTGTGATTGATCCCAGCGTGTTCCTTCCACTGCCATGGAAGAGGCAGTTCCCATTCCAGGGACATGTACATACCACCTAATTCCTGTGCATAGGTTAGAACATGTGGCATAGAGCATCTATAGAGTATCTTTTACCTGCCTAGCTCTTATGTTCTCCTACCCCTGCTCTTGGACTCAAGATTGAACCCAGCAGGATTCAACCCAGTCAGCCTTATCCAAGTGGCCTGAGGATCGCAGAGCATCCTCCTCCAGGCTGAGCATAAGGGTGGTACAGCTGAAGCCTGAATTTCCTGTGTTTTATTTGTTTGGTTTCCTTTAAGGAAAGAAAGATGTGGTATTCATACACCACATCTGCGCAGCACACAGTTCCCACTGCATCCTTTCCTTGACAGGCTTTCCTTATACATTTCTCACCAACATATCTGAATTGTCACTCCCTGCAATGTGAGCATGTTTTTGCCTCATCTACCTGACCCAGAAAAACATAAAAACTAAAACCAGCCAAAAAAATCTAGTACTGTCAAAACAGACATTTTAACCCACAGCATTCCATGGTTTTCAATTTTCTTAAGGTTTTGGAAAACACTCCTAATAGTCCGGAGCGGCAGAGAACTTCAGACAAGGTTTCTGTGAAAGATCCTCCTTAAGCCACTTAACCCTGAAACTCTGGCTTTTGTGTACACTCAGCTTCTGAAGGGAAGCCACGGATAATGCAAAAGCTGAAGGAGGCAGTCGGTTGTGCTTTACCAAGGAACCAAAACAGCCATCGCACCAGTATGTCCAAAATAGACCTTAAAACACTCTCCATACGCAGTCCTACAATACTTCTTTGATTTGCTCATCCCCTCTATGTCCGAGATGAGATTAGTTACATTACTGAAGGTAAAGCCACGATGCAGGTATAGTGTATGCAACGTAAAGTCATAAATTCCATTTTTTGCAGGTGCTAAGCATGCAAAAATGACACACAAATTCTTCTAGGAATATAAATGCCATGAATATAAGTGTCATTGTGTAACAGCTAATGAAAAAAGAAAAAAAACACCCCAAACCCACAACCTTGACTGATTCAAAGAAAGAACACAAATAGATATGACATAATTTATGGATTTGATAAGGAAAATTACTGCCAGGACACCAGAAATAGATGACAACCCCAAAAAGCATCCACTGTAGTTCACCCCAGGAACTGATACACACAGAGAGCTTTCCACAGTCTGTTTCGAAGGTTAGAAAATGTCCGTATCAAATTACAGGGCACTACACACTTTCCACATTAGCTCTTAATTAAAGTAATACTGAAATAAAATGTTCCTGTCATATTCCCTTGTGGCCAAAGAGAAGTATAGAAGTATCTATTCTGAGTCTCTGAAATCAGATACATGTTTTCCTTTAAATAGACACTTTCTGGGTACATATCAAGATAATTTAAATAAAGCTAAATTTAATGCAATAAAAATCTTATCATTCTTATGTGGAATAAAACAAAGAGTTTAAAAGATCCCCAGGGTAATCTTCCGGTACCCACCATTATAGCCAAACATGCAACCTCTGCTAATAACTTTTATTTACATATATATTAAACGTGTATACCATTAGGAGATAAGTACGTATTGATAGAGCCATGAACTTTAGTGGTTTCTTTGAACACATATTTCTAAAGTAAGTACCTTACTTACAGTTTAATAGAAATCCTGGTTAATGTAGAGATTATGAACTAGATATATATATCTAGGAGCTCCTGGGAAGTTAGGGCTTTGAAAAAATAGAAACTTGCTAGAGATAGGTATGGGAGAAAAGAAGAAGATTCCACTTTTCAATGGGTAGAAAAAATCTGGTTGTTCAAAGCAGAAATGCGCTCACCGTCTCATTAGGAAAAAAGCTAATTAAGAACAAACATGAAACTTCCAAATACACCTTTGCCACCTCCCCAGAAAAAACAGAAGCATTCTTCTCTGGCCTCAGCCTCTTCCCCACCATTTGATATAAAACATGAAAAATCATTGAACTGAATTTCATAAACCTGAGCTTTACACTGAAAGTGATATTCAAATAACACAGGAAGAAGACACAAAACTAGAATTTAGTATTAAATATTGTCTGAGCCAAGGCCTGAACTTGACAAATGCAAGCACAGTCACTGAAAAAAGATGAAGTGAAATCTACTAGATACAAGAAACTACTTTTAAAGGAAAATGCTTGAATAGTCTTTCTAAAAAAGCACTGAACTTCACTTTGGTATTGAACATTTCAAAAGTCGCTGCTTTTTGCAAGGTTTACTAAGCGCTTTCAGAAATGCGGCCTTAAACAAAGACATTTGGAGTTCAAAACCACTTTCTTCTTAACCAAAGTACTTGCCAGCATCATCAAATGCACTCAAAGAAATTATAACGCACGAAGTAGGGCATAGACACCCATAATGAACTGCTATTTGAGAAACCATTAGACGGCCCTGAGCCTGGCCGCACTCCTGGGATGGTGACATCCTGAGGGGCTTCTGAACCCACCGCCCAGCCCTTGGTGGGACCTCACATAGGTTGGGAGCCAGGAAGACCACTCTTCCTCCCTTCATAGACATGGGCTGGGATCCCTGAGATGCCTACATCTCTGCACCACTCTCAGGATGATCCAAGCTGGCCAGCATGTGCTGAGGAGCGGCATCAGCCACCATGGCCCTCCAGCTGGCCCCATCACACCGCAGGCCCCCACCGCATGGCTGCATCTTGATGCAGTTGGCTCCCAGTGACTCATTCCCAATGGAAGTAAATTGCTACTTCCAGCCCCAGGCAACAGTGGCCAACTTGCCACGTTGACGAGCTTCGTGTCGCTGGCTCTGCCTTCTCCTTCATGCTAATTCAGAGCGTGGCCCCCAAACTGCACAAATAGCCTGCAGAATTGCTAGGCAACCCTCAGCGCACGTTTTGCCAGTATATATTTGTGCTCTCTCTTTTTAATTTTACTTTCTTTTCATTGGGACAGGACTCTTCCCTTCTGCCCATGCTTCTCCCTACACCACTTCAAATGAGATTAAGTTTAGGCAAAGAGGGGAGTCCGTGCTTGTGGCAGGACCATCGTGCATTAAGCGAGTTTATTTTGGTAGCGCTGTGTTCTGTCTCTAGTCACTGTCTTTTTACACATAATCAAAACATGAAGATTTATTATAGGGAGCACTAAAAATACGGCTTTAAAAGAACAAAAATAAAACCACAAACTTGCTTTACAGCTGTGGCCTTAGGAATGCAATTGGATTCAGTCTGCCATGGGGAGTGGCAACACTGTCAGGTTTCAAATGTGACTTATCTGCTCAGTCTCCCATGAGCAAGCTCGCTGGCTCCCGGCATAGCCTCTAGAAAAAGAGAGACTTAAAGGATGTTTCACAGCAATGTGACACACAGGCTGCTGTACCAGGTTGGTCCCTTGCAGTAAGTCAGCAGACATCATCTCTGTGTTGCCAGATTTTTCAGTACAAGATCCAAGTGCATTTCTTGCAAATCCAATGTCTAGAATCAAGAAACTCACCCCAACCCACTAAGGTTCCATTTTTTTTTCATCGCTTTAAATATATTACAGCCCTGATGGTTGTGGGAAATAAACCACATCTTGAAAAACGATAGCCCCCAGCCAGATTACACATGAAAAGGCAAACTCAGGAAAAAAATGCTATGTGAATTACTCTTGTAAGCTAATAAATGAAAATCTTCTTAGCCCGTCTCAGGGAATGTCGAAACTGAAACTGGGCAGCGTGACTGAGACCCATCATTACTACACCTGGTGTCACAGCCAGCAGACCACCCTTAGTAACTCTGAGACTGGGGGTTCCTTTTTTTTTTTTGGTGGATAGTTACAAATCTGATATTCGAAGGTCTGAAAAATGCTTTTTGAAAACAACTCAGTCAAAGACAACTTGTCAACCACACGACTTGTACACAAGGATCCTGCAAAAATACTTTTCCAGATACTACCGTGGTCTATGACAAGCACTCTAGGCTGACTTTGAGGGCATCCTCTGCATTCAAGACTCGGTGACAATACACAACCAAGGGATGAATCCCTCATTGTTTCCTCTATCCCTGCCATAGCTGAGCTCCTTGCTGATCCAAATAAGTCACCTGGAGGCCATCTTAGCCCAACCTGGAAATTTCAGCATGCTGATCTTAAGGAGGAGTGAAGCAAGCAGTCTCTTTGGTGGTCAGCAAATGAACTGGGCATCTGTATTACACAGTGGAAATCACTGCAACTCTCTTGCCACCTCACAGTTAATCACCATAAGCTGCACATCTAATTAATTTATCCTCAACTTCTAGCAACAGGAAGATCTGAATGAAGCTTGCTGTGACTTTCAGCACATAGTCAGTAATACACACAGGCTGCTGGAGTGCTCCAGCTTGGATGGTTTTCCTAGATAAGTCTCTCCTTATTAGTTTGTTGCTTTTAACACTGGCAATGAAAAAATCAAAAGAGAAAGAAGCTGACAACTCCTCAACACATTCTGTGTACAAGCATCTGACCATTTAGAAGGAGGCAGGTTTTCTCACTGACTGCAATTTAGAGATCTGTGGATCTTGAATAAAAGAGAGTAAAGTTATTACGAAACTTCTAAATTTATGGTAACAGAAAACAACTTTCAGAATTCAGTTTATTATCTCTGTCAGAAAACAACTTCCAGAATTTAGTTTATTATCTCTGAATATTGTAGTTATCCATTCACATAATATATGCCTATAAAGGAAGTGTAGCAGAAGATGACGTGGGTAAAGCAGGGCTGCAACAGTCTTGGTCAGCATTACACAATAAATCAGGGTTTATCTCCTGTTCCTTTGTCTTGTGCTCTGCAACTGTGCCAAACCATTACACCCTAAAAAAATTTCCATTCAGATACAAGTTGAAACCAAAGGGAAGCAAGGTTCAGAGGTACTTGGAGCTTTTATTCACAGATGTGATAGCCTTATGTTTCAATACATTTGTTCCCTTTGATAAAATATATGTGCTCAGAGAGGCAGTTTTCCGATACATTCAGCAAACATTTCCATTTTTTAATAACTTTTTCAGAACTTTCAGAACATGCTGGCCTGGCTTTTTATGGATTCTTCCCACAGAAGATAGCAAAATGTTCATGAATTTGGCATGGGGTATTCCAAGTGTCCACACATTCTGCTCGACATATGTAACACCAACACCATCTTTTATCTTTAAACTCTGGAGGGAGACATAGGCTCCACAAAACACAGGAGAAAATCATGACTGGTTTGGATTACACGTTTCAGTCCTAATTTGCTTCTTTGATTCGTCATGGTCAGCAAAAATACATGCAACTCATTATATAAACTGGCCTTCCTCATCTAGATAACACCGCTGCCTTCCTGCAGGAATTACTTAAACTTGCATAGAAGATACATGAATTGTGTTTAGCCCTGGCCTGTCTCCTTCAGGCTCAGATGGATCTTTAGGTGCAGCCTTTGAATGGGAAGGGAAGCAGTGCCTGCTTCCTGTGGGCATGTGCGCAGAGAGATGGCTGAAAGCTCCACGCTGTGAGAGAAGGTGCATCCGCTACTTTACTCACTGACCTTTCCACAGGATAACTGGGCTGTTCAGCATCACAGCATGCAAACAAATGAATTAAATTGTAATTTCCCTCTCTCCCTCACCAGACACACTACAGCAGTGGCCCCAGTGTAGTCCCACACTTCCCAAAGCCTACAACTGACATAGGCTGCATAAGAAATTGCAAGGATTTCTCTCACCTTCTGGAAAACTCCCAGAACAACTTGATAGGATAAGAAATCCTTCTTTTAAAATATGGAGGTCTGGGGTTTGTATGCAGTTATAACGTATTAGTGCCTACCTTTTTCTGTAAGGAGCTAACATCCATGGAAGACCCGATATATCTCTGTGAACTGTACATCCCCATTTTCATAGAGAATGATGGGGGGTGCAAGCAAGGTCCTGGACATCCAGCCCAAAGGATGCACAGTAAATACATCACCAGTTTTATGTTCCTCTTGAGACTGTTGAGTTGTCTTAACTACAGAACTAACAATGGGAACTGCCTTCTCAGATATTTTTTTGTTAATAATAAAAAAGACAGCATTGCCCTAAAGAATAAGCTAATACTTATAATGAATTTCTGCTGAACTCCATCATTGCTGGGGTGAAAAATCTGTTAACATTAACATAAGGCACGTCTGGAGACAGTCTAGCCCGCTGCACCTGCTCAAAGCAGGATCAGCTGCAGCAGGTTGCTCAGGACTATGTACAGTCAGGTTTTGAACTGCTGTCACATCAGAGGGGAGAGAGAAAAAAAAGGGGGGGGGGGGGGGAAGTGCTTTTCCTAACATTTAAACAGAATGTTCCTTGTTTCAACTTGTGCCCACTGTAATCATCACTAAAGCCTGGTTCTGGTTTCTTTACTTCTCCCCATCAGATGTTGATACACAAATATAAGACTGTTCCTGAGCCTTCTTTAGGACAGTCCCAGCTCTCTCAGCCTCTCCTCATACAAGGGACGTTTCAGTCCCCTCAGTCCTCTCTGTGGCCCTTCTCTGGACTCACTCCAGCATATCCATATGTTCCTCATAGAGAGGAGCCCAAAACTAGTCCATTATTCTGAAATGATACTGAGCTGATGCCCTATTGCCCCTAAAGGCAAGCTTCCCAGCTTTATGGAATACATATGCATTAAACATTGTTTAAAAGCGGAATAAACAGAAGAACTAGAAGGATCTGGAGAAGCAGAAATTCACTGGCACTTTCTGAAGTATCTCCTTGTTGTTCCAATCTACTCCTGAAATACAAGATTATTTTTGGCCAGTTTTATTGACTTAAATCACTGTTTGCTCTTTATTTATTTATGCTTGGGTTTTTTTTGAAATAATAAGCTTGGACTTCTTTCCTTTTATCTTCCAAGTGTGTTGTCCTGGAGGCTGTTATTGTTATGAACAACTGTGGGGGTTTAAGTTAAATATACATTTCCACCACCATATATTGGTGCAAGTGGCTTTTCCCTCACTCAGCTGCTGTAGAACCATAGCTCAGTCATTATTAAACCTAGGTTGAATGGAATAATGAATCCTAGCTTTATTATTTAATAAATCTTGGCTATTTTGGCAAGGTCATTTTGAATTAATTTTTCTCTTTAATGCTTAAGTTTCTTGAGTACATTTAGGTTGGGTTTTTTTTCTTTCATTAAACATTATTTGAACTTCAAACATTTCTGTTGAAACTTAAGGGGTGAGTTTGTGGAGCTAACATGCTCTAGCTTTTTCTGTTGCCATGGTTTAACCTGCAGGCAGCTAAACAATACAGAGCCAGTCACTTATTTACCTCCAATGGAATGGAGGAGGGAATAGCCCAGCTAGAAAGTCCCTGACTTAGTGTGAGCACTGCTAAGCAACAACTACACCATCAGTGTGTTATCAACATTATTTGCATCCTAAATCCAAAACATAGCACTATACCAGCTACTAGGAAGAAAATTAACTCTATCCCAGATGAAAACTGCACACCTACCCATGTTATAGGACATCTACTCATACTATAAGGCTATGAAAAACTAGAAACTCTCCACTGTAACCTCAAAATATTGTGTGTTTAAGTGTCCAGCTTGATGATACTTATACAGGGGAAGTTCAAGCTGGATATAAGGAAGAAGTTCTGGACTGTGGGGGTGGTGAGGCACTGGAACAGGCTGCCCAATGAAGTGGAAAATGCTCCATCCCTGGCGGTGTTCAAGGCCAGCCTGGACAGAGCCTTGGGTGACATGGTCTAGTGCCATGGGCATCCGTGCCTATGTAGGCGGTAGGAACTAGATGAGAACTTAAGATCCTTTTCAACCCAACCTATTCTATGATTCTATGAAATCTTGGCCACAGTCTTGATTAAAAAAAAAAGAAAAGTAAAATTAGTAACATTAATGGATCTCTTCTCCTACAAAACGATAAACGCCAGATTAGTGTGTTCTGCTTCCTACCCCACGTATTTCTTTTCAAATCTAGTTTCAATATTTTTGCCACAGATTTGCAGATAATTTTCCAGTCCAGTAATAAGAGATTTTACTTCTAGAGTTTAAGTTTCATGCAAGGAAAAAAGGATTCCATATAAACTGTATTTGAAGAATTCTGCTAGCAGGAGAGTTGACTCCATTTAATTTCAGTATCTTTGAAGGACTATATTGAAGTTCTAGGTTCTTCACAATGCCAATTCTGTTATGAATGCTTCTACTGAGCAGCTAAATAATGGAATCCACAATATGAATAAGATCATTAAAATAAACAAAATAAAACACATTACCTTTTCCCTCCTAAGATGACCAGTTTTCCATGAAACACAAGCCTGCTGCTATAGCTATAATGACACTTCCCTAGCCACTTCAGTTCCAGTTTCCTATGAGTTACCACTTGACTGTCTTTCCCCCCAGCCTTTTCCAATTTCTTCACTGTGGCCTCAGAGTTAATACTAAACACTCACACCATCAGGACTAGAACGTACCGGCATTAAACACCAGCAACTTGGCCCAATTTTCAACTGAAGATTAAAGCTTTGTTTTCAGTAAAACAGCCCAGTATCATGTTGTCTAGCCATCCCCTGCAGAATTTTCCCACTCTCCACACCAGGGAATGGGGCAACTGGAGGGCTTGTCATAAGCTTGCTGTATTGCCTTGAGTTTTGAAATCAGGAGCCTCTATCAGAAGCATGATCTGACCACAATTTAACAATTCATTACTACTTTTCACACCACTATATCCAAAATGGCAAATTAACACCCTTCTATTATCTTGTCTGTTATTCACTGGGACTGATCCCAGCCTAGGTCTTTCAGCTATACAATTCTCTCAGACCGACAAATAGATCTCTCCTTGCCTTACCTATTCAGGGACCAAACACCCAGTCATATGATTCAAACAAATTAACAAACACACAATTCAGAGTTCATCTACTTGGTAATCTCTCTGCTTTGCTGAGCACACAGTGCACATTTCAACCTGATAAAATGTCAGGTCATATAGCCAGAAACAAAACTGAATTGATGGAAATGATTCTGTCTTCGTAATTGGTACTTAGAAGTCACTGTGAATAATCATTTGTGAGGGCCTTTGCTGGAAAAATCTGATAGTTACGGTGATCTGTTGCTAGACAAACATAAAAACTTCAAGAAGGTATAGAGGAAAGCAACACAACTGTATCCTCGATTATAGTGCAAGACCTATTGTATATACACACTCAGTGCTTACGCTTCAGAAGGATGTTGAAAAATTGCAGAGAATTCAGAGCAACACGAAGGAATAAAAAAGATGGAAAATATGCCTTGAAGTGAGAGACTCCTGGTGCTCAATCTATTAGCTTAATGAAGAAAAGGTTAAAGGATAATTTATTAGTCTATAAGTGTCTATTATCAAAGGGAATGAAAATTGATAATTGATGACTCTTCAATCTAGCTGACAAAGGCTTAACAAGATTCAATGGCTTGAAGTTCAAATTAGACAAATTAAGGTCCAGAATATGGGGCACTTCTTATTTTTTTTCTTTACAGGGAAGACAACCAATTAAAGGTTGTAGTAGATGCTCCATCAAGAGAAACTTTTAAATCATAGTCATGTCAACAAAGTCATAAAAGGCACTGGAAAGTAAATCACAACTGTTGAACTTCAAGAAGGCTTTCAAGGAAGTTGCTTGAGTGATGGTACACAGGCCATTAGATTGCAAAGGTCCCTTCTATTTGTAAAATCCTAGCAATTGTTCTACCACATCAGAGTTACATAGACCACATTTTTTTCTTCTCTGAACATATAATTCTGTATTGGAGTGCAATAAATGTTTCAAGACCTCTTTCACCACCGGCCAAAACAATACTGGAGGAACAAAGGTGAGGAGCTGTATTTCCAAAATGGCAGCACACAAGTGAAAGAGTATGATACAAATCACTGGAGTTGCTGATCATTTGTATTCAGACTTATGAAACAGAATGAAGTAGAAGGGCTTAGGCTTTTCTTTAGAATAAATAGCTGGTACAATCCTTCTGACCCTAGATTACAGTCTCTGCTTTGGCTTAAGAGTTGAATAGTCATTACATTTCCCTACAGCCTACCTTTCCAAGGAAAACACATTCCCTGTGCACTGCAGTCTTCAACAATAGGATTACTGGCAGACAATACCACTTAAAATGTTAGCTGCATCAACCCCTTTGATGACGGAAGGAGCTATTAGTCTGCAGTGCCTCTTTTAACTGGAGGACAAAAAAAAAGAAAAGCCCTTATGCTTTCTTGATGGGAGAAAAACAAATACCTAGAAGGCAATATACCTCATACAGATAGAAAACGTACATGAATGATGGTTACAACAAGATTATTTACATTCTTTAGTCATTAGGGATAAAGAGGATGCTTACTGACCCATCTTTCTAAACAACAAATTGAAAATCCTCCATGATAAAATCGCCCGGCATTGTGATTTCCAGTTCTGTCAGATACTCCAGAAAAAATGGCCTTCACTTAGCATATCTATCTACTCAGTGACTGATTTGTGGTCTTTGCAATTTAGATACTCAGCCTCTCTTTCAACTCCTCACGTCTATTACATTTGCTACAAATTGTATTAAGTGAGCATGTGCCCAGCGAGAGCGGAACTGCAGCCTGGAGAGCCGGGCAGTCTAGGGAGATTGTGTTTCTCTACCCAAAGGCTGGCTGAGTTGAAGTTGGAACTACTCAGCCTGGGATTTGCTGCAGGTGAGTTACTCTGCTGCTGCTGTAAGAGGCTCTGAAGTCAAGCTGGCCTCATATACTCAATGTTATGGGGGTGCAGGAGAGATGGAGAGGTTACTCCGTTGATTCCAGCTGTGAATTGTAGAGTATATTCACATCTTAGGTTCACAGAGTCCTGTTGTGCCATAGCACCCCAGGAAAGGAGACTAAATTTTTTTGCAGAGTCTGTTACAGTAGAAAGAACATAAAATGTCTCTATTTTGATACAGAACAGTAAGAGCAGGGAGGATTTGTGTACCTGCAGAGACAACTTACAAATTTCACTGAGCACAAGACTGAGCCTATCTTGCACTGTTTAACCTGAATGCCACAGAAAACACATCCCATGTAATATGCCATATTCTGCTAGGGCCTCTGCCTGAAAATTTCTGCTCCTTGTTTTCCCTTCTGCAGCACAAACATGCCACTTGTTTCTCAGAGTAAACACCCCAGAAAGACAAAGCCATGAATCAAATCTGTACATCTAGGAAGTACAGCTCTTCTGACCGATGCTTATGTTATTATGTCATCCTATCCAGCAACAACATAATTGCAGATAATGTAAAGCAGATCAACTTCTGTAATGTTCTCCATGGGGGAAAGAAAAAAGGTGGGGGGGGGGGGGGGGGGGGAGGGGAAGAAAACGAGAAGAAAGTGGTTACTACAGTCTGAAATTATCCTGAAGAATTTAGGAAGCTGTAATACAGAAGAATAAAACCAGCCTAGATGCCGCCAACATTTATCCAGACTCAGAGGTCACTTAGGATATGTGATGGTTAAAGCACATGTGCTAACAGATACCAGTGGCCTGACCTATGGGAACAAATTCTGTGAAAAAAGTGCAAAGGAGGGGGGAAGAGGAGGGTCATTAGTGCAAGATGCTTGAAACATCAAGATGCAATGAGCAGGACAGAGCTGCTGATGAGAACACTCAGGGGATGCAGTATGAAGATCTCTGGACTGAGCAAAGTGTCGTGGTCAGGGAAGGAAAATGAAAAGACTGGAACATACACCATCTGGTATAACAGAAGGGAGGATGGGAAACATCAACAGGGAGTTATATTTGGTAGAGAAAGCCAGACGGTGAAAGCATTGATTAAGATTATTTTGTCGATCAGGTGGTACCCTTTGATTTACGTGCTGGTGAAGGAAGAGCATTTACTATGCAAACGCTGTGCCACCCAGGCAGCTGAAGTGGGATCAGATGCAGGGGGCTTTCATGCTTCCCCCATGGAGCTGAAAGGAAGCAGGGCTCACTTGTGGATTTGGGAGGTCACACATTCCAGTGTGAAGAGAAGGAGCCGTGAGGATTTGTGACAGTAATGTGATTCACCTCTTTATTATTCACCTTTTTTAAATAGGGAAGAGGCACACAGAGGGAGACCAAGGCACTGGGGGGAGAGTGCTGCAGCAGGAGAAATAATTTGGAAAATAACTGATTGAGAAAAATATGTATATATACCCACATATATATATTTGTATACATAAAGGTATATATATGTAAAAAATTCGTATCTATCTAGGGACGAATCAACAAATGACGTAAAGCTTTTAGGCTACATTGACACAAATGACACAAATTTCCTTCAACCAGACACCTGGGCTGTTCCTGGGACAGAAGGTTAGAAATGGAAGGGGGTATATAGATCAGTGACTCAGATGAGAGTTGCTCTCAGCTTACAAAGTCCTCAGTGACAAAGCACAGCAGGGGCAGTGCAAAGGGTATGCAATAATAGAGCAAATCGACAAATTTAGTACCCACCTGACTGAAAGGTGGCACTCTGTGTGGATAGGAAGCCAAGAAAGAAGCCAAGGATTTAAGGGAGAGGGCTTGCACAGCACAGTATTATTGGTATCAATCGATCAGTGGGTAAGATGGGAACAAAATGACATCAGCAGCAACGCACAGACAGTGAATCAGCAGGGGGAAAAGGGCAGTAGGTGAGCAGCGCCAGAGAAAAACATTGGGGTTGCCTGAATAAGTCTCTGAGAGAGGTTTTGTAACACTGACTCGAGAGGGATGAGCAGTCCGACAGGATTTGCAAACCCCATTGGCAAAGCACTGCTCATTTCCTTCACTCTGAACCCGCAGGAAAAAAGGCTGGAATGCCTGAATGCCAGCAAACCCTGGAGAAAAAGCAAACAAGCGTTTACTTGTTTAAATAAGAAGAAAAAAAACCAAACACAAACCACTTTTCATGCTAAGCTCAGGGGTGTCCCCCCCAGGACACAGAGCCATAGGACTTGTTTTATACTACACCAGAAACACCGTTTAAAGAAAATCCTGTTTTCCTGCAGGTGAAGTGTCACGAAGTGAAAAACGGCAAATTCCCGCTGATTTATCCACCAATAAACACATGCACACACATTCCTTCACAGCTTGCAAATCTCATCAGCAAATGTTGACCAACCTCTAGTTACTCTAGATAAGCTGCATAGAGGTTAAGTCAGACACAGGTAGTGCAAGAGGGAGGCAGATCCACTAATGCAGCAGCGTGGACAGGTATAAATTCACTTCCCGTTCCCTTTGAACCATCTGAATGGGAACAGCCCTAAATATTACAAGTATTACATTTCACTATTCAATAAAGTTGTGCTGAATAGAATTATCACCTTGAAATTACAGGGTAAAACTCCCTATACAAAAACAGATTAAAGACAAATTAGACTGTGGGCCAGGTCACTATGATTGTTAATTAGTGATAATGGAAATACAATTAGCATAATGAGTTCCAATTACTGTATATGGAGAAATATGAGCATACTGCTTTCATAAATCTTGGTTCCAGGAAAAATAAAATGCATCTGGTTTAACAAAGCATGCCCTTCTCCTTTGCAAAAAGCTCCCTGGTAAATATCTTTTTATGAAGCTAAACCTTTCTTTTGATGGGCTGTGATTTGGAAAAAAAAAGAAAGCGACAGAATGGATATACCCTGTCTGATAGTTGAACAGTTTTGTATTGGCTTGGCTTCTGTTTTAAGCTTCCTAGAAAATCTTACCATCTGTTTCTTCAACCCTGGGTTAAACAACAAAAGATAAAATCATAGACCATTACATCAAATGCACTTACTGTCTTTGAAATATCTAGTGTTTCCACCCCCTTCTCTCTTTCTCCTTCTGATAAGCTGTGAAACTGGAAAGCCAATTATATTCAGATATTTACACAATTCGGAATGGCTTTTTAAAACCTCGTTGAAAAACAAGCTAATGAAAGACAACAACTCTACAAATAGCAACAGCAGCATGTCCAATGGTTACTTCATAAAGAATTCTTTTATTTATTTCCATAGCGGTTTGACACCTTTGCTAGAGCAGGCATAATCAGGCTGGATTTAGCTTATCACTCATTGTTAAGTTAAAAATGTGCGGATTAAAATTATGAATTTACAGATGCTGTGGATTGGAGTGCTAATGGAAATAAAGTCTTAGTAAAGCCCTACAGACCTGCAAGCTTGACACCATGACTCTATTCAAACAGGATGGTGTTATCTATACTGTTAGATAGCCAATTATGATGCTATTCACTGTTTCCATGTGTTAAGGTGGATTATGGGGTAATATGGGTAAGGATTCAAGAACCAGAAAAATTCCAGCAACATGCAAGGACTAGATGTTAGTGACGCTAGACCCTCTCCCTCCAGCCTTCTTACTAGAGCAAAATGAGCAAAAAGCTAAGACTCACAAGTCATGAATAGGTAAAGCAGATGGAATATAAACTGCCAGCTAGTCACTCTGAACCTGTAAGATATTGGGGAGCATTCATTAAGGAAAACTATAAAAACACAATGATGGGAATGGAGAGTGGAAGGAAGCTACTAAGCTGCAGACAGAGCAGACTGCTTACATTTTCATGATGTCAACAACGTGATAATTACCTGGTGCAGATGAACTCTCTTCTCTCACAACTGCCATGATACTTTGCAGCCATAGGGCAGAACCAACTCATATCTGCATTGACAATCTCATGTGAAACCACTCCAGTATCATGTAAACTCAGCACAGTCTCAATCCCTTAAAGAGTAATTAAACATTTGGCACAGCGCACAAGAAGAGAGTAAGTAAGGACCTGCCCTGGACACTTACTGAGACTGCTTTAGGTCTGCAGAGCATGAAACTTGTCCTAGTGATGGAATCACTACCTGATGAGAACCTATTTGCTTCATAGATTGTGTTCTGTACAGATAGTTCTACGAGTTGCCTCTTCAGATTTTGGCCCTCTAAAAATAAAACCCAAACAGTTCAGAATGCCATGCAGCCTGCCCCTGAACTTCTCAAGGATATTGATGGCTCAAACGAATGTCGTCACCACTGTATTTCTGTGCTTTCAGGTTGCTATTTTAAAGACCTAGGAAAGCACACAGAGCAAGTGAGTTAGAAGAACAGACTGACAGCTAAGGGAAGTGGCCTGTGGAAGAAATAATGAGTGAACAAGTCACTAAAGATTGTATCTTGACACATATGCAGAGGACAGCTAAATTCAGTGTGTACAGGCAATCATGATACTCGCATTACCTCACTTTGCAACCTTAGCAAAGGCCTTTAAGGGCTGTTGCGTGCCTGGTTATATTCATCTGTGAAATGAAGATATCTCAAACAAGATCATTCCGATAGGCACAGTATCTAAGCACAATAAGAGGCATTCTCAGTGATAACAAAGCTTACAAGATAAGTGGATGAGTCAGACCACGGGAGAAAGAGAGAGAGAGGCACCAAGACAAAGAAATACCTTTCCTCTGAGCACACACAGGTGCTTGCCCACTGACACACAATACAACTAAGGCAATAAAAACAACGTTATTGTGAGTGTCTAAACGTGATCTCCCTGATTAGACAAGACGCTATTCTGCACCTTTTCCTGATTGTGGCAACCCTGAAAGGTTCAGAGGGACAAGTGACCCTTTGCCAGTTGGAGCTGTCAGGCAGACACCCACAGAGCCCACACACGCCTGTGTAAACCCAATGCATCTCCATGTTGTTTCGAATTTACGGCATCATCCCTCAGAGTGCAGGCAAGTATTTCCACAAATGAATGATCTCAATCAGAAAACCAGTCCTGTGGCAAGGGATACATATGGCCATCACTCCCAAGAACAGCTGTCAAGCACTAGCCCTGCCCACTTCCCACTGTGTAACGTCCGTGGTTGCTCAGTCAAGCGAATGACCTTATAAACCCACACAGGTCCAATCTGAACTGAAAATTATTAGCAAAAACTTGTTTTCCTTAAGATTTTGCAGTCTAACTGGGAGAAATAATACATTTGGATGGCAAGTGAGTCTGAATGGCTTTTGTTACAGTTCTTTTGAGTACAAAACCTCTCTACATGGAAATAAAAAAGCTCATTGGAAAGATGAGAGGTAGACCCCCACCCTCTCTATCCAAAGCATGCTGTTCGTTTTAGCTTGTGCTTCACTGAATAAATAACACTCCCAGCTATGATGCTCTCCCTCCAATATGCTTAAGTATTGATAGATTGCATCGCTCTGTACTAAGTCTGTCTGGAACCTGTGACATTTGCCCAGTGATTTGGTAAATGAACTTGGAATATTTGACCCATGTAGCCAAGATTACGCCTTATTTAGACTGAATGGACAAGATCCTTTGTTGTACCCAAAAAACCTGACAGATACAGCTAACCTTTTCAGCCAGCTCCTCTGGGTATTTAGCTATGAGGAAAAGTGACACGCCATGATGATTACTGAATCTCAAATCTCTCCCACATATACATGTATAACTATGCACTCTGTGGGAATCTGTGATACAGGCAAGTTGGCAACTTAAGGACCTTCTCCCAGACTGCTTTCTGATTTATGTAGACCTGCCACAGAATGACTGATACAAGTGAAATCAATCTGTTTAGAACTTAAAAGACATGAAACTTGACAGACATTCAAAGTAAGTCAGATTCAGCTATTTCATGTTTTATCATTTCCTGTCCTGTATCTCTACAATGAGATTAGCTAATGTGGTCAGGGGGCAGCAGGAGGGATAGAGGGATAAGTGGGCCCAGGGTCTGGACACAGTCTCGTAGGAGGGGTCTCCTACCCTCACCTCCAATTCTCTGCTCCAGCAATACATTTTTCACTCTGCTTTGATCTTGGCTGACATTTTTAACTTAGTAACATTCTCCAAGACAATCTCAAGGCTGTAAAATTACATTACTCAATGCAAGAAATTCCTCGTAGCAACTGTCCTGCTCTGGGCTTTTGAGATACATTTCTGTATCTCAACAGGGCAATCGTGATGTTATTTCTCAAGCTTAAATGGAAGCCAAGACATTGATGACTTGCTCCATCTTTCCAACTGCCTGAATGCAGAGAGTGTGCTGGAAAAATCTTCATACTCACTAAACATTTGAGGGATCCCCTACACTGACAGGAGTGCCCAGTCACCATCAGTGAGACAGCTGCAGAAAAATACTGGTATCACATCATCATAACTTGCATAATTTTCCAGTAACGCTATTTTTTTCTCTTTCCCACAGATATACATGCATCGTGCTCTCAAACCTATCATGATCCAAGCAAAAAAAATCAGAAATAACCATGTTCTGCAACTCAGAGTACTAAAGGACAGCTTTTGCTTTCTTTTACTGAGAAGTTTGTGGTACCTGTTTTTTCCTAATAAAGATTGCAGTTAAGGGCTCTGAATTACCAATGTCTCTTGCATGCTTAACTATTATATAAGGAAAGATAACATCTACTTGATTTTTGAGCTGGCAGTACTGAACCCTCCCAGGCCACACACAAGAGCTGATCAGGTGAAGAGGCAGCTAGAAAAGCAGTGTGACAGCAGGCTACAGCAGTACATTTCTCCGCTAGTGAGTGTCAAGGTTTCTATCACATCATTAACTTGGGTATAGTGATCATCAGCAATATCTTCCGTTTGTAATAATCCATCTGGGCCATAAACGGTCCATAATGTGGTTGAATTAGTACCATATTCAGAAGCCTGCTTTTCAGGTTTAGTATGTTATATCTCAGCATTAATACTGCCTTCTGACTTGGTGGAGATTTTGTATTCAACAGTTCTTGTTGGCACCAGGAATGATTAAAGTGCTATAGATATTAGTTACCATTCCCAATAAGTTAGTTAGCATATTAAAATGCCACAACTGAAGTGGACTTACACAGCTTTTAGTACATGGGAGATGATATCATAGGGAAAGGTATTCTCCTGTTTTACTAGTTTAACTCACTTTGTCCTTTTCCTCCATGAATTAGAAATTCACTGAGCGGAAGACTACCTCCCGAAATGAAATAGGGATATGATTTGTTCATCTTCCTATTCTATCAAATGCTATTCCACATAAAAACCTCATAAACTCTTCACAGCAGATTGTTCAGCATGTTTTTTTTGAGACCCGTGTAACTCTACACTCTTGTGGCATCTATGCGTGTATCTCTGTGTATACTTGATACACCCTGCTATGAAATTCCCTTATCAGTTATCTGCCAACAAAAAGGACTGTAGAGAAAATATTCTTGAGAGTTACTAGCCTTGAATGTAGCCCCACAAAACTGCCCACAGCTATTACAAGGATGCTGACATGAACAAACTCATATATGCAAAGTAATCTCTTATAAAGTCTTAGCTACAAAATCAAGCTTCCCTTTCTCCTATCTGTCTGCCCTTTTTTCAAGCTTTGCTCTCCCTCTTCTTTCCTCAAATGGGGAAACCGAAGGAAAAATCAGCTGCAGCAGCAAGAGTGACAACATATCTATACTTTCTACCCAGAAAATGCTCCCTTTGGGGTCAGACTAGCGCTGCTTTTCATATGAAAGTGTAATTCTCTCCTCCAAGCATCAGAATCTTACCCAATAACTTAAGTTTGGCTGCAGCCTTTTTTTAAAGTAGAAGAGCATATTTTTTACATCATACATATTGTTTATGTCTGAGGAACAGCCTCTTTATATTTTGTTTTTCTGGTGCTGTGGATGTACATCAAACACCATAATGAAAGAAGCCATCCATGAGGTGCGCTGCACCATACAGATTATGTAAACATCTTTCATGATCTACCAAGCAAATAACAAATTTAAGAGAAATATAATTATTTTTAAATCCCGAGCCTTGAAAATGTTTGCTTTTAATCATTTACGTAACCTTATTAAAAATTTCAGGATGGATACATCCTCCCACTGAATCTGACAAACATCTGGTTTACAATAGAGTCACATGACGAAATTCCATCCAGAATCACATTTGCTCTTCACTCCCACTATCATTCATAACACAGAACTTCTGCATTTTGTCTGTGATATAAGTCAGTACAACGATATGTTTTTATTAGGAATAATGCATAGTCCTTTCCCTTACAGAATTTAAATCTGCTACCTATGGGTAGGTATAGTCAAACATATTGATAGTCTCCCTTGTGGGTTCTGCTGACACTTGGGTTTAATTGTAGTGAACTTTGAATTCCTATCTTAAGGTCAGTTATTAAGTATTGATGGATTCTCCTTTTCTTCATTTAATGCTAAAGTATTCATACTAACCAAGACAGATGGGAATGCTGAAGAAATTTTTCAACGCCATTCTTGTGCAAGATACCCTTAGACTCTTCCTATGTGGCAAACGAAGAGCCTTTTTCTAAACCTGGTGATCACTCATGTTCAGCTTAAAAAGGAAAATACAACACAACACTGTGCTGCTGACCCCTCGCCACTTTCTGTTCTCCCGGTACTATCTTCCTAGAAATAAAAGGTCCTATACGCTGCTGTTAGAAGAAGAGAAAATAAAATTTCCTCAGGCACAACCTTGGATACCAACCTTGAAACCAAATGAGGTCAGAATGCAAAGGAGCAACCACAGCATCGCACACCACCCAGCCGGGCTGACAAACAACTCTGCTCCTTTGGGCTTCCCAGAAGGAAAAAGAGTGCCCCTCAGAGATTTATAAACACATACATAATAAATGGGAGGCTGAAGTTTAAACTGTTATGAAGCATTCTCTACTCCGCTTCCGAAGTCCTCTGTGATTTAAAGAGCTGACATTTACTGTGTGCAGGCCTATTATTCAGAATGACTGTTTGTGTATAGACAATATTTTAAAATGGCTTGCTGTAGATGAAAAATTCTTATTAAGTCAGAAAAACAGTTTAAGTAGGTAACACTCTCCCAGTTTAGACTGCTATAAGTCTCACTGACCCGCTGGAGGGAAGGCGCAGGGTAGGCGAGCCTGTCAACGCCGTCTGCCACGTTAGTGCATGGGGGATTGTGGTCCGAGCCTCACGGGTGTTAGGCCAACACGCGCAGGGCACCAGCCAAGGCTGCGGTCACCTTCCTGTCCCCCTTCACAAAGAGGTTTGGTGCCGCTGTTACACATTTAAACCTCCCTCTCTCATGTAAGCTTTGACAAGCGCTGGAGCTACGAAATGCTTGCCTCCCCTGATGCCAGTGGTACGTACTCACACTGATGTCCTCCATGGTCCTTAAAAGTGCTTGGGTATCCAACTCTTGGCACCAGCCAGGTAAGCAAAGCCCTAAGACTCACCAGCCTGGACATTCCCTTTTCCCTAACCACACTGGTAGGTTTCCCACACCCAGGCTTCTCCAGTCTTTTGCCTTATGGCACAGTCCTGCTGGCAGTCAAGCAGGGCATGTTTCTGAGGTATCCTCCCTGCACTGAGACTAGTGCTGCAAGGACCAGAAATCTGCCAGGAACCACTACATATTCCTCCAGCAAAACAAATGCCTAACCAGAAATAAAGCATACACATAGGGCTTTGATTTTACACTGTAATAATTACAAAATACTCCTAGCAGACCTTGTCTTTGTACAACACACCAGTGGATTTCAATGCACCTTTCAAAGCACATTCACAAAGTTTCTTCAGTCAGCTTGCCACTTGCACACCATCCAGACCTGAAAGCAGAGTCTTTTACTTTGTATATATACTTTGCAGATGTTTTTACAACAAATTGACACATAACTGAGGAACAAGAACTTTAGGACAAGAGGCAACAGCCTCCATGTGCACCAAGCGAGGTTTAGACTGGGTATTGGGAAAAATTTCTTCACAGAGAGGCCTATCAGGCATTGGAAGAGGCTGCCCAGGGAAGGGGTGGAATCGCTGTCCCTGGAAGTGTTCAAAAACTGTGTAGACGAGGCCCTCAGTGACATGGTTTAGTGGTGCTCTTGGCAGTCCTGGGGTAATGGTTGGACTTGATGATCTTAAAGGTCTTTTCCAACGTCGTTGATTCTGTGATTCTAACAGAAACTGTGATGTCTGACCCCACCACTACTGACAAGACTGGCAACATCTCTCCAGCATGCAAATTACACAAAAGACCTCAACACACATTCTATTTGACAATAATGCCCAGTCCAGAGAGTATTTTATACATAATAGATAGATTTGGCTAACTACAGCTGGGCTCAGATTTTTCAGGGTCGTATTTATATATCTGGTACAGAAAATAATCTTTCTTGAAGTATGTGCACTAAAATACACAATTTAATCTTCATGCCTTTTGTGAGATATAAGTGTAGATTTAAGTAGGGAGTTATGAACAGGGGACTTTGACCCTGAGCTTTACATTCAAGCGTCTCTGAAGCGATTTTTAGAGGTATTGTCCACTGGCATCTACTGAAAGGAAAAGCTATCACAGTCCCGAAAAATCAGTGCGTGAGGGTACAAAATGGACACAGCAAACATGGACACAAAATTTGGACATAAAAAAACCTGGTTTTGAACCAGCATTTGGCAGCAAGAGGGATATAACTATGAAGTGAGCACACCAAGGCACTTGCATGCTTTACAAGCAGTAGCTCCACCACCTACATTGCTGGGTCATCAGCCCCACCCCTTGCCTGTTTTGGCCCAACCTATCCCTTAGCCAGCTCCTGGGCAGAGACCAGGTATTTTCATAGCTTAGGGACCATTCCCAACAGGCAGCCTCCATGCAACCATCATAATTTTGAAGGCAAAAGCGTACAACAACATGCAAGTGGGCAGTCTTGTGCCCAAGAGCCTCAATGCCACAGAATGGTCCCTGATACGGTTAATTTCCTAATATACAGGTATATGTGTGTGTGTGTATATATATGTATGTATATATATATATATATATATATACACACACTTGCTGAAGAGGTTGGGCACAACAGGAAGACCTATGGGAAAAGCAACATAATAAAAAGTAGGCTTCTGGCAACTTGAAATTCTTGTACAGCAGAAAAAAAAAATCCAAATGGAAGCCCCAAGCTGCCATTTTACAAAACAATCACAGACAAATTCTTAACAATTAAACCAGGAAAAATCAAATACAGCCAAAGCGTGGCTCCTAATATGCTCTTCTGTGAATGGATTGAAATGACAAAGCAGCAGCAGCTGATCAAGAAGCAATTTAATCTTAGCTAAGGCCAGTGAAAAATCAGCACAGAGAAAAAGAAACCCAGACAGATGTTACAAGATTTATCCTGCTACCCAAGAATTTCAAATTAGAAATGGAAAAATATTTGCCTTCTCCCTTCTATAAATGACACACTTTGATATGCACTATTTTTAAATACTATGAAATATTAGTATTTCAAAACAGATTTAGTAGGTTTTAGCAGTTTCTACTGAATAGATAATTTATGAGAACTTTTGGCTTCTTTAGTTGTATTAGAAGTATGGAATATAATACTATTTGTGCATCAAGAAACAGCATATTACCCAAGTGTTGGCAGCCATTCCTATAGAGCATACAGATCTTAATCATCTGGTTCAGGCATTTTTCCTATTTGCGAAGTCTGCATCTTTTTTTTTTACCCCACTTAAGGCAGTTTTATTTAAAACATAATACTGCACATGCAATTTGGACTTTCTTACTGATCTCTTTGAAGGCAGGGTTTGGTTTTTTTGGAAAAGGAAGAAGAACGCACATTACGCTCAGTCCTTTGGGCAAAGCTCCTCTAAAAACAGAAAAGTCAGGTTTCATTAAAACCCAGGATGATGAAGGACATGAAGCAAGCAAGAACCCCTTTGTCTTTACATCTGCCACATACACAGTGCAAGCTACTGGACAAAGAGAATCCTTTTGTGATGGGTGGCTATTCCCCAGTTCAGGTCATCATGTTTACTAAATGTCATAGCAGACTGTTTGCAACCTTTCCCCCATCTCAGTTCTGGTTTATTCCAATACATGGGCCTGCAGCACATGACAAGGCCAAGTGACTTCCTGAACTCTTTGGAGCGACTCGCCTTCGTGCATGGAGAGAGTTTTCTGGGAGCATTTTACATATATGGTATGTTCACTATTCAATTTAATTGTTTTTCTTTCCATCTTCCCACAACGGTATCTGAGGTATGACAGAGAAACCTCCCTTCTATGCTAAATAATTAAAAAACCCTCAAACAATCTAATATCATCTTACTATTTTCCTAGTCTCAAGGGGGCATATAATAATCCAATGAAGCCAATGGAAGTAGTGCTTGTCAGTCCAGGGAAATCAGGATCAGGCCTCATTTTTTATTTTTTTTGCAGCAGTGAAGTGCATAGCAAAGCTCCTAATGACTTCATTGGGACTTGGATTTAGCCCTGGCAGGAAACACAGCCATAAAATCATAAATTCAGTAAGATGAAATTCCAAGTGAGTGTATTTGGTCGAAGGAGGTGAGGACTGGAAATGTGCAAAGAAAAAAAGTCAAAACCAGACTGTCTACAGCTATTAAAAAATGAGCTGGTGTCATGTTGGTAACCCTTTAAAATAATGGTCTAATCATTATTAATTCCTTCGATATTTAATGTAATAACATTAATCACGATGAACTCATTTGGTATTAATGTGAATGTCAGGCGCAACTCTCCACATACATGCACATCATTTTGGGATTAGCTCTTCGCTATGCAATTCTTTTTGTATCCATCAGAAAGTGCTGAGGATAGTTGTTCTGTGACTCTGACACAGTCGATCACAAGCACTACTTATATACAACCGTCCTTTGTGTTTCCATACATGTCCGAGAGCATTTCTAAGTGCCTTGTCTTCTGGGTTAAGCAATTACAGCACGCAGAGGTGGGAGGCAGAGCGTTGAAGAGAAGCCCAACTGGTACAGGTTGCAGATGTTTTTGCTTCGCTGCCATTTTCTACATGCTACAAGTACTGATGACTGTTCTGAGGCAGACCCGCTGTTGACGTGAGCTGACACTGTAATACTGAAGCTGACTTCAGCTTGGTGGTTTGTAATAATCAGATAAAGAGAGTCTGAAGGCATCTTCCAGATGATGCTTCCAGATAAGGTACTTTCTAAGCTACCTACTGGCAGTGACCAAGATCTCAGAAACCACTAAATTCATGCTTTTCTGGCAGACATAGAGTAAGATAATGATACCAAATAACAGGGTGTGGAAGAGATGGCTATCCTATGGAAGCAAACCATGGCAAAAAAGAGGCACCCAAAATCCACATAATCAAGGAAATGTCATCAAACCTTCATTATGTCTAATTAACATGTACTTTCAATTGTACTGAAATGTCTAGTGTTTTATGCCAGCATAACTCATACAAACACCTCACTACAGCCTTCCCATCCACTCCCAATAAATGTGTCCATTTACTGTCTTTCACTCGTTTCTGAAGAGCTCGGCATGCTGTTAGTTAAAATTCATTCTTTTAAAGCACAATATCCATTTAGCTTCTATCCTCTGAACTTTATTCATTCATTATTAACACTGAAAGCCAAAGTGCATGAGAGAAGTTCAGTCCTATCGGCATTTCGGATGAAAGTAATGTCTCGGTATATTAGCAGTACACAGCACTATCATACATAAAATGCTGCCCAGTTCTTCAACAAAGCAGCCGTATCCCAGTGCCTAATAGGATCACTTACTTCAAATGTGACACCACCTTCTTTGAAATATTTGTTTAGATTTCATAAACATATGAAGGTTCTCAAACTCAAACAAAACCTCCAGCCTCCAGCCCAAGCTCTGATTCTAAAGAGCTTTCTGTTTAATAAATCAGAGCCTGAATCCAGGATTTTTTTTTCCCTCTGGCTTGCCTTTATTTTTTATTTTTTTTTTTCTGGATAAAAATAAATGTCATCTGGTTTTGACTGCAGATAATGAATCATATTAAGAATTTTAAAAGCACTATTCTCTTTTTTTGAGACCTAATTTCAGACCTATTAACACTTTAATATGAAACAGAAGCCCATCATTTCATTAGAAAAAGAATAAGGCCCCTCTCGTACCATATGTTGTTTCTTCCTTTATAAAAAATCCTTTTGAAATCCTAGATTGGGCAGCATCAGAGCAGAATGTAGATCTGGCACAAAGACAATGTATAGGTGAGCAGACCTCGCATCAGGGACATTAACAATTTCAAGCAAAATTACAGGTTTCTGGCAAACCCTCCTTCACATTCCTTATAATAATAAATGATCCAACCTAAAAAATGAAAGACTGCAACGCAAAAAAAAAAACCACCCTGTTGGGGGCGACCCAAAACATGTGAAATGCTAGCATGTCATTTCCACAAACTTGCGTATGATTACACCAAGGACAAACAGCTGCTTCTTACAAGTGCTTTTTGGCACGTTAGATATTTATTAAATAACAGAATGAAAATTATAGCTGTCCCTTCTCAATATTTACATTTAAAAAATGAGAATGCCTTTAAAACACACAGAACATGAATGCAAGAGCTGGTGTGATAGCAGAGAACCTTATTGCACATAATTAACAGACACATAATGTCTGGTTACTAGTAATTTCCTTCTAGCTGAGTAAGGAAATAATTTAATCATGTTGATCAAATGAATCCCATGAGCCCACCGTAACATTATGCTTTTTTTCCCCCTCTCTAAATCTGCATTAACTGATAAGAGTCTACTTGGTGAAATCACAGAACCCAACCTTGTTTAGGTATCCTTAATAATACCTAAAATATGGGCATGATTTTAGTAATTGGTTTAATCAAGCATTTCAGTCAAATCTGTTCTAATTCCTAGTGCTGACTGCAAAGGAAAAGCAAAAGCAGGGAGAAGGAAGAAAGAAATAACTTAGTGTGTTCTTTATTCAGAATTGAAGCAAAATATCTTTTAAAACTGTACATTCCATGTTGCTCTGTTAAAGCGAGGAAGATATTTCTATAAAGACACTGACAAAAAAGCCTCTTAAATACTTGAGGGTTAAGCACCTAACTAAATTACTATTATTCCCCTCCCCTCATCCCCAAAATATCTCCAGGTGCAAGTCAGAAATATGCAGGTAGAATTCTCCTTCCCCCCCCCCCCCCAAACTATCATTTTATTTGATAATACATCATTTGCCTTGTCATCCCAGGGCTTCATAGTGAAACCTTTTGTGGGATTCTGCTATTGTTCTCTTTGAACTACTTAGAAAATGCACTGAACTACCTCCTGTGCTATCTCAGGTAGTTTCCTGTAATGAGGTGATATAATTTAACACTTACCATAATACATTTTATCCATCTATTGTTTGCTAAATAATTCCTGCAATAACACTTTTATTCTTTCCATAATTCTTTAGGGTAATGCTGGAAGAATAATATTTTTACTGCGGTGATTGATGTCGGATTCTCCAGCATGAATAGACCCCATGAACACAGGTTATTGATAAGCATAAAAAAAACCCATGTGAAAAGAATACCAGGGATCAAAGGGTTAATACCATTTTATGAGGTTGTAAAAATCTACCTCAAGAATCTTGTGTTAGCAATATTCTTTGTGTAAGATGTATGTTATTAAAACAAGTAGCAGCATCTGAATTAAAGTGACAGTATGATGGATGACTAGTGAAGTGGAATCAGAGTCGTTTGCAGCATTTTGGGCTAGATGTGGGAATTCTGCCTCAGAGGTAGGACGCTTGGCAGACGCATTGATTCCAGGCTGACGCATGTTCATAAATATGCCCCTAGAGAGGTGTGGCCTAGCAGAATTTACAAAATTGTGCTCATGAATTATTTAACATTTATTTATGGATGCTATATTTAAACAGCATTTGCAAAGGCGAATGGACCATAGCATACACAGTGATCTTTAGATAATGCAAATTCTGCACAAGACAGAGACAGTTTGAGCACTTCACAGAGAGGGTAAGGCTAGCAGAACTACGTAAGTGATATGTCAGTGTTGCTGCTTTACACACCACAGTCTGCTGCACCCCAGAGAGCCTGACAATTCCAGGAAATACCTGACAAGTTGGCAGTTACGACCTCTGCAAAAGAGATCTCCTCAGACAGAGATACCACAGCGCTGGTGGAGACTCCTCCTTTAATAAAGAGACTCCGAACTTGCTTCTGCAACCACCATGCCCGAGAGCCTGCTTAGAGAACAGGCAGAGAACAAGCTGTTGTCAACTGCTGTATGGCCTCACTGATCTTGATATCAGATCACTTGGTATTATTACTGCAACACTAGAGGTGCAAACTTCAGCACTTGTGAGACTGAAATGCAAAAGTTAGGCCACACAGGAAAATCCTAGCCTCTTCCATCTGCACGTATGTAACTCACAGCCCTTTGTTACATGATCAAGTTCTCTCTTAATACCACAGATACTCCTCTGCTGAATACACACAAACTGCTCAACACACTTGGAAAGCACAAAATGAACCCATACTGCATACAGTGAAACAAAGCTACAGCAAAAATTAAAGATGAAATGTCATGAAATGAATCAGAATCTCAAGGTAAAGCAGTATATCTCACTCTGGAAGGGAATACCCTTGAAAGAAGGGGAATCTTTCATTTAGCACTGCACTGCAAGTTTACCATTTACCCTCTGTTTACACTCTATTATACTCTTCCATCGCGTCATTTCTTGATCTTCAAGAGACATAATTTTACATTTAATTTCCACTGCAAGGGATATGAACAGCATCATCACATGGAAACCTTGTTTTGTTTTTGATTTTCTTTCTTTCTAATCCTAATTTATTGGATACAATGCTAGATTACTGCAGAGAGGAAGAAGAGGTACCAACAGTGCCCCTGCAAGAACTATGAAGTGCAGATGTACCGGGCTACAAATGGTCCCTATTGTTCCAGAGAGGTATTTCTTAGGTGACAGTAGGCGTCAAAGATGAGTGTACTGGCCAACGTACAAAGCAAGCACCGTCTTCCCTTACGCACTTTTTAATTCCTTGCCGCTCCAGCAAGTAGACTCACATGATTTCATACTCTGTCCACACAGAACAAAAAGCTCAGGGCAGATGGAAGGGAAAGCTCTTCACTGCCACAACTGCTTGTGCTCTACAGCTGACACGACTGCCTACCTCCATGTAGCTACAGGCACTTTAACCTTCCTCTGAGAGGGGTGGTAAGGGAGTCATTTCTTTGGAAAACTTTCTTCACTGGTGTTTTCCTTAAATAAATGCACTAGGAATGCAGTTTTTCACTAGTTAGTTTAGGAGCTGAAGGCCTTAGGAAGGTCATCCTGTCCAGGGGATGCTCTGACAAGGGATCATATTTATCCAGCCATTCAACAGAAGTTCTTGAAGCTTGCAATTCCTCAAACTTCTGAGTCCTTAACAGTCCATACTGTCAGGATACACTCCCCATTACCTAACAATCTTACACGCTGCCATCTAATTCCACTACTTTTTCTGCTATGTCAAAGGGACACAGAGGAAAAATGGTTACTAGGGACTGTAGTGATAGGACAAGGGGTAACAGGTTAAAACTTAAACAGGGAAAGTTTAGATTGGATATAAGGAAGAAGTTCTTTACTGTGAGGGTGGTGAGGCACTGGAATGGGTTGCCCAAGGAAGCTATGAATTCTCCATCCCTGGCAGTGTTCAAGGCCAGGTTGGACAGAGCCTTGGCTGACATGGTTTAGTGTGAGGTGTCCCTGCCCATTGCAGGGGGGTTTGAACTTGATGATTTTAAGGTCCTTTCCAACCCTAACTATTCTATGATTCCATGATTCCATTTCTCTATGTAGCCTGCCTTTATACATTTGATGTCTGTGATCATGCCCCTTCAGCCTTTTTCACTCTGAACAACCCTAATATGTTCATTCTGTCTTCAAAGGCCACATTAGGCAAACCTCCAAGCAGTCTCCTTGCTCCCTTTGCAACCTCTCCCACTGGGGCACATGTTTTCTCCTTATTACACCAACAAGCAAGCACACCACCACAGCCCAAGTCTCAACAATGCTTCTAAAAGGAGATGAATGCCCAGAGAAGCTGTGGCTGCCCCATCTCTGGAAGTGCTCTGGGCCAGGTTGGACGGGGCTTTGCTCAGCCTGGTCTAACAGAAGGTGTCCCTGCCCATGACAGGGGGGGTGGGACTAGACGGTCTTTAAGCTCCCTTCCAATGCAAACCGTTCTATGATTCTGTGAATGTCCTTCCATCATATCAATAGCACATCACCTTCCCTGCCCTCAGCATCCTTGTATTTTTCCCCCAAAGCAGGTTTGTGTTCAGCTACTGATCTGCTAAAGGCCTCTCCAATTCTTTCTCATAAAACAGCCATTTCCTGGCTTGTGTTTGTCAGAGTATTCATTTCCACCTATGCTTAGAGCCTGGCATTTGGTCTCACGGAATGCACCTTGTTTTCTTCAAGCCATTTCTCCTATTCGTCACGATAATTCTGAATTCTAATCTCATCCAACAACCTGCCTGCAGACCCTCCCAGCTTGGTGTCATTTGCAAATTTAATAAGTTTAATATCCATTTCATTATCCAAATCATTAATGCAAATGTGGAAAGGGTCCTAGACAGAACTTAGTACATCCTTCCTGGTTGACAATGAGCCACTGGTAGGTAGGAGCCTGGGAGGTCTTTTTCTAACTCGCTTTGCACCCTCATGAAAGTGGTTTCCCCTAGACTGCTTATGGCAATAATTCACAACAATGTTTTCGAAATCTGTCTCTTAAATTTCAGGATAAAGGTTGACCAATAACTGGATTGACTGAACTAATGGGCATCCGGCACATCTTTTCCCCCAAAAAAATGGAGAGGAAGAGAAAACAAAATCAGCATCATATTCAGCACAATATACCTTCTAGCTCTGGCTTCACATCCAGTCTAGATAAAATTCATGTGCTTCAGATCTATGATTCCAAGTCACAGCAGAGATAGGCTGCCCTTGGAAATATGAAACTTCAAATTCCTCATAGAAAGATCCCCCTCATTCTTCTCATCATCACTGGTATCACTTTTGATCACTGTCAGTGGAAGCAAAGAAAAGAAACCCAACTCACAGCCACTGTTCAGGTGTCCCTCTCAAACGCTGAGTCCCTTCCAGAGGTGTAGCTGCAATCACATGCTGCCTCCATGGATGTGAGCTGCAAATAAAGAGCAACAAAACCACCATTAAAAAGTGACCACACATTCTCTGCCTGCCCATTACTGCTTTTCAGTGGGATAACATGACTTGACCTGTTTCAACTGAACAAGAAGAATGGCTTGACTAACTGCCCATCCAAAAATCTTGCAAACCTGGTATGAAAATAGGGAAACATTTCTCCTCTTAAAGGAAACATTTCAGACAACACTTTTCTCTGCTGTATAAGCAGCATGTGTTTCTATTGAGGATCACACCGCAATTTTCTCCAATTACCTTACTTTGGGAATTGATTTATCAAATGTGAACAACTTTCCCACCAGAGACCTTGGAAACTGGACAAGTTTTCACTCTGTTCCATTAAGGTTTTATTTTAATGCTGTCTAACTTTTCAGCTGCCAAAGGTGGTGTTAAAACAAAAACAAAACGAAGCAAACAGTGTTCTGCACTTAACTTGCCTGTGTCAACACGAAGGATGCATCAGCCCTAACCTTGCTACTTTCACTAATGGTGCACTATCAAATGGCACTTTTGGCAGGCAGCACGAGCTTAAAATCTGAGGTTTGGTTTTAGGTTTTTAAATTCTGATTAAAATGTATTAAGTTATGATTTTATTACTTTAAAGAAGAAAAACTGCTGGCTTTTTCCTCTACATCAATTTCTTTAATTAAGTACAATATTCTCCAGTTCTCTGATGATCCTGTTCTAACAGGCAGATCCAAATCTCAGCTTTTGCAAAATGTAGGCATTTCTCAATGTGGCCAACCCAAGCTCAGAACACTATCCAGAAGTTATTAGAGGCAATCTATTTTGATTTTCCAGCATATTTTTCCTCTGCTGCATCCCCTTTTCATCTGGAAGCAACTCCTGTCTCTTTTCTAATTGATGAGGTGAAGTGGTATGAGTGAGCTTATGATTTCTGCTCTTTGCTTGAGTGGCAGTGAAGTAAATGGAAAAATTGTCTCAAAAGTTTAAATGAAGGATTTGGCTTTCACAACAGTGAACTTACCAGTGCTTAGTGGATTTCTCTTAAAATGCTGCATGCCAAAGAAATAAACCAAGAATGACTGGGGTAGTAGGATTTTTGTTATCAGATAAATCATCACTTACTCAGGTTCTCTGACTTCCCATCCATTGCAGAGTTTGGATTTTTTTTCTTTCCATCTTTACATTACTGACAACAGAAACATCTCTGAGCTGGAATACCCAGACCTGACTTGAAAGCAGGATTTCATATAATTCTCTCTCTCTCTCTTTAAAACCTTGGACTTTCTGCTGTGGTTGTAGCATTTCCTTTGGTTTCCAAGTACTTAACCCATCAAGTACGGTCTCTTTGATAGACTAGAAACACTTCTCGAGGAATTCAGAGAAACTACCTTACTTTTTAAACACTGCATGCTTGAGAGGTAAATGCTAAAACTTGAAGCTTTGATTTTCAACTCTTTTTACAAGTTGTTGGTATGTTCCCGTTCAATTAATACTTGTACTTTTGAAAGAAGGTGGATAATCTCCAGTAAAACAAACTCAGCAGAATTAAAGCAGAAATCTGCTCAGATTAATTACTGTAGGGGAAAAAATGTGGGAAAAACCAGGAAATCCTCTTACAGGCTGACGATGGGTGGATTTGTGACAATTTAAACCACGAAGTACTGGGATCTCAAGAATACTAAAATATAATTAACATAAGCCCTGACATATCAACCCAAAAGGTACAGAAGTGCTTTGTAAACTATCAGACAAAAATGCATTTCCTACTAATCTCCCCATGTCCTTTGCAGACAGCAGAGTTAAATCATTTTACATGTCCCTGGTGCAGCTTTGGCCCTACATAACTTTTGCGTTTTCCTGACTTAAGTCTGGGTTTTTGAAAGGAAAGGCATTGAGCCAAATTGCTTCCTTACTGGAAGGGAAAATGCTATGCAAAGTGGGCTTCATCTTTAGGACACCCCAATTCAACGCTCAAATTCAGCGTTGACAACACAAGAACTTCTGCTGAAGACTGTAGGCACACACATGCGCTGAAATGTTCTCAGTCCTTCTGCACACAACATTTGTAGTTAAATGTTTGGTTCGTTTGTATCACAGAGGAGTTCAATAAACACAAAAGAAATTGGGTCACAAAGAAACTTGGTTGTGAAGATAACTGCATTTGAGGCTCTAAAGCCTCTGGGGAGAAAGAGAAAGGAGGAAAAGCCATTCTTCTCTGTAATTACACCTTTTTTTTGTACCACCCCACAAAGACTGGACTGCTACATGTTGCAGCTAAGGGCTGTTGGGAGCTACAGCATGCAGTTAGAGTTACAAACTAAAACTCATTATAAGTGACACAGGAGCACTAGAGGTAATAGAAACAACCTGGTTGAATTCCAGGGATTTTGAACCAGGTGTTACGGAAGAAATCCCAGCCCCAGTGCAGGCCGTGGCAAAACACCTTTCAACGTCATAGAAACCATAAACTCACCCAATATGTGTTATTTTTTCACTTTTCCCTCTCTCTGCCTGCTCCATTTATCACTTTATTTATTCTATTGGATTTATTGTCCTCTGACCCTTCGCTGTACTTGGAGTCACAGTTTCTCCTAAGCAAAATCCAAACTCAATAATGGTCAAAACTGAGGTGAACTTTTGAACTCAAAAGGGTCAAATAGGTTCAAAATTAAACAGGAACAAGAAAACAGTTCAGTTCAAGTTATTATCTTCCTACATTCACCACTTCTGATTTTATTCTCTAGGCAATTACATGTGCGGATTTAACCATGTGCAAAAACATTTACCAGGATGGGATTGGAGCCATAATCTGTAAACATGTATGTAATTGTCATTGACATTGAGTCTGCACTGAAAGGCCTTTCAACAAGTTTGATGGAAAAAAAAAGAAAAAAACACCAAACTTCAGTATTTGGGCCTTTGGCAACAGACCCAAGCTGCTACTGTAGAGTCACAAAATACTTCCTGTAGTAAAGCAAGTACAGCTCCAGCAGAGAGAGGTGAATCTGACACTATGGCATGTTTTTGGATTTCATCACTGTTTATGAACATTACAGATATCATTAAAAAAAATAATGTTCCTAGTCTTCCTGCTACAGAGAAAAGAAGGCAAACACAGTGGCAGCTTGTTCTGAGAGCGTTCAGTTCTGAAGCTGGGCTGCTGGCTTGTAGGAGCTGGCCACCTCATCTCCAGTGGTTTGGTCTGAGGCAGGAGAGGTCACTGGTGCTGGAGCAGGGAAGAGACCAGTGTGGGGACTGATAAAGACGTTAAGGGTCAGAAAGGAGAATTTGTAACTCTTCTCACAGGCCACTGACTGCACACAGTGGCTCAGAGTGGATGTCAGTTTCGAATAAAATGTGGGGTTTATTCCATCTGCTATGTCTTGACCACCCAGCACTGTGTGATGTATCTGGGGACAGAAAACTATTCAGTATTTCCAACTGAAATATTCTATTCTATTACAAACCAAGTGTATTCCAGGGAGAACTGTCTGCTTTCACTTCTCTCTCACAATGAACATGCCCAGAGAGAGGCAAGCCTACTGTGCCCTGGCTCCTTCCAGCAACTGCTCATAGCCCAAGGCCACCTGGGCATGGCGCAGACAGGCTGCATAAGGGGTATGGGAGCCTCAGAACAGTCCAGTGAAGAAAAGGCAGACAAAGCAATTCCTCACAGTGTGACAAAGAACTTTCTCAAAATACATCCCCCTCGAATTCCCTCAGACAAATCCTAGTGGCAGTGCTGGCAATATTTCCAGAGGATGTGTGAGATGGAAAGATGCAAGTCGTGCCAGTAGGGAAGGAGGGTTTAAAACTGCCCCCTGCAAAGAATTATGCTTCTGTTGATGGATTACTGCACCTGAGAGCAATCCAGGGCTGAGTCATCCCCATGCAAGCTTAACAGTGCTGACAGCAAGCTGAAGAAGAAGGTTGGTTGTGGAGACAGAGCAAGGAGGATCCATGGTGAAAAGAAGGTGTTTGCAAAGTAATCCTCTGCTACGAGGACAGAGATGTTGTCCAAATACCCTGTCACCTGGGTTAAGTCCTAGCTTCTGACAAACACCTTCTGCTGAGGATTATTCTGCTGTTGGTTATTAATGATAATTCAAGTCCAGTCAAAATTAGTATCACTCCCTCTGCTTAGGAATTTCCTAACTCATGCTGCACATGGCAGCCAAGCTCCATGGGTTGCCAGAGAAAGGCGAGACTTCCCTTCTTCAGGATGAAACCTGCATCCTTGAAAATCCAATAACACTTCACATTAGGGATATCAGAAATACCTTTCCATTATCCACCAACACCTCAGATCTTTGTCAATCTTGATTTTCCATTTCTCTCATGCCTCTGACATTTACAGGTATGCTCAGTGATGAATTTGGCCTAACTTCTTTGGAATCCTCATAATGAACATCAATTTTTAAGCTCTCCTTGTTGGCTGACAGCGACAATAATATCACACCAACTTTTTTCTCGGACTTCATCAGTTAAAATGTACTAAACACACTAAAACAGTGTCCTTCTTTTGCTTAAAAACATAAAGAGGAATTTCAGTCATCCTGCCAGTTTAAAGAAATGACCCACAGGCATTATCAGTAAGGCTGCTAGGATTAATGCTCTACAGGCAAAAGAACAGGAAGGCCGTACAGGCAAACAGGGCATTGAAACTGTACATCTAAAGCCTCCCGTGTCCTTACCCAAAGTGCAAACTTTGCTGTCATCTATAAATCAAGCAGTTTATGAGGCTGCAATATTTACACTCTAATTAAAAAATCATAAAGCCAGACCTCTTCAGTTTGTAAAAAGAAGAACTCAGGATCTGCTACTGAAACGTGGTGTTAATCAGTAACTCCTAATGATCTGCTCCACAGCCTTAGAGGTTACATGCTTATTCAGCTACACATAACAAACAAGATAACGAGAGAAAGTGGGAGAAGTGAAGGGAACACGTTACAGCAAATTCAGGGCTTTGCTACCAGCAGGACCCTTTCCTGACCCCTCCAATCCTCATGTCACAATTTGTTTTCTCATTTCCAAAAGGCAACAGATTTATAATGGAAAGCTTTGATAAC